>NC_083405.1:125809244-126123418 GCF_020745735.1 Hemiscyllium ocellatum
CAACTTCAACAACACTGAAGAACCTTGACACCATCCAGGAGAAAGTAGCCCGCTTGGTTGGCACCACATCCACAAGCATCCACTCCCTCCACCGTCAATGCTCAGTAGCAGAGCACTGTACACCTTCAAGCAAATTCACCAGGGGTCCTTCAACAGTTCCTTCCAACCCCATGACCAATTCCATCAAGAAGGATAAAGATAGCAGTTACAAGAGAACACCACCACCTGCAAGTTCCCCTCCAAGCCACTCACCATTCTGAGGTGGAAATATTTTGCTATTCCTTCACTATCGCTGGGTTACAATCTTGGAATTCTCCCCCTTAAGGGCATTGTGGGTCTACCTACAGCAAATGGACTCCAACAGTTCAAGAAGGCAGCTCACCACCACCTTATCAAGGATAACTTGGGATGGACAATAAATGATGGCCAGCCTGCAGTGCCCACATCCCACGAAGGAAGGAATTGCAAAAAAAAAGACCATTTTTTCATGGATTTCCCTGTGACATAAGCTAACAACTACACAAACAACTTGCATTGTTATGTTGCCTTCAGAGTAAAACAGAAAGTTAAAACTAAGTTAGGAAGTTAGAAGACTAGAAAGTTGTGAAATATGATCCTAGGATGGAGTGAGCCAGTTGGAAAGACAGTGAGCAACGAAGAGTTTGCAGGAAGGTGAAAAAGGAAAGGGCTGTGAATATCATCAAGGCTAGGCAGCAAGGTTGGAATGGCCATAAACTAAGTCTTACTATAGAGTTACAGAGTCATACAGCATAGAAACAGGCCCTTTGGCCTAACTTGCTCATGCCTACCAGATTGCCTAAACTGAACTAGTCCCAGCAGCCCATGTTTGGCACATAACCCTCCAAACCCTTCCTATCCATGTACCTGTCTCAATGTCTTTTTAAATGTTGTAATTGTACCCACCTCTACCACTCCTCTAGCAGTTTGTTCCATACAGCCACTACTCTGAAAAAGTTACCCCTCAGATCCCTTTTAAATCTTTCCCCCCTCACCTTAAACCTATACCCTCTAGTTTTGGACTCCTCTACACTGGGAAAAAGACCTTAGCTATTCACCTTATCTATTCCCCTCATGACTTTATAAACCTCAATAAGGTCACCCCCAGCCTCTGACAACTCCAGGGAAAAAAGTCTCAGCCTATCCAAACTCTCATTAGAACTCAAACCCTCCAGTCTCACTAACATACTTGTGAAGCATTTTTGCACCATTTCCAGTTTAATCACATCCATTCAATAGCAGGGTGACCAAAATTGTACGTAGTGGCCTTACCAATGTCTGGATGGCCGTAAGATGACATCCAAGCTCCTGAACTCAGTGCTTTGACTGATGAAGGCTAGCATGCCAAAAGCCGTCTTCCCTATCCTGTCTTTCTGTGATGCCACTTTCAAGCAACATGTACCTGCACCCCTAGGTCTCGCTGTTCAACAACACCCCCCAGGGCTTTGGTTTGTCTTACCAAAAAGCAACAGCTGACATTTATCTGTATTAAATTCCATCTGCCACATCTTGGCCCACTGGTTGAATTGATCAAGATTCTGTTGTATTCTTAGATACCCTCCTTTACTGTCCACTACACCACCAATTTTGGTGTCATCTCCAAACTTACTAACTATGCCTCCCATATTCTCATTCAAATTGTTTATAAAGAACAAAGAAAATTTACAGCCCAGGAACAGGCCCTTCGGCCCTCCAAGCCTGAGCCAATCCAAATGTACTGACTAAACCTTCGGTCAATTCCTAAGCATCTGTATCCCTCTGCTCCCCACTTACTCATGCATCTGTCCAGACGCATCTTAAATCAATTTACCGTGCCTGCCTCTACCACCTCTGCTGGCAACTCGTTCCAAACGCCCACCACCCTCTGTGTGAAATACTTGCCATCTGTATCCCCCTTAAACTTTCCACCTCTCACCTTGAAAGCATGCCCTCTCGTTATTGAATCCTTCACCTTGGGAAAAACCTTATCTCTATCCACGTTGTCTATACCCTTCATGATTTTATAAACCTCAATTAAGTCTCCCCTCAATCTCCTTTTTTCTAATGAAAATAAACCTAACCTACTCAACCTCTCTTCATAGCTAGCACCTTCCATCCCAGGCAACATCCTCGTAAACCTTCTCTGCAGCCTCTCCAAAGCATTCACATCCTTTTGGTAATGTGGCGACCAGAACTGTACACAGTATTCTAAATGCAGCCGAACCAATGTCTTGTACAATGTTAACATGACTTGCCAGCTCTTATACACAATACCCCGTCCAATGAAGGCAAGCATACTATATGCCTTCTTGACCACTTTATCCACCTGTGCAGCCACCTTCAGGGTACAATGGACCTGCACACCCAGATCTCTCTGCCCATCAACTTTTTCCAAGGCTCTTCTGTTCATGTATAATTTGCTCTAGAATTAGTCTTGCCTAAATGCATCACCTCACATTTGTCTGGATTAAAATCCATCTACCACTTTTCCGCCCAACTCTCCAGTCTATCTATATCCTCCTGTATTCTCTGACAGTCCCTTTTGCTTTCTGCTACTCCACCAATCTTCATGTCATCTGCAAACTTGCTGGTCATACTCTTGGATCTTTCAAGAGTCACTGGAGTCAGGGAAGGTCCCGGATGATTGGAAGATTGCTGTTGTAACCCCCTTGTTCAAGAAAGGATCAAGACAAAAGATGGAAAATTATAAGCCAATTAGCCTAACCTCGGTTCTTGGTAAAATTCTAGAATCCATCATTAAGGATGAGGTTTCTAAATTCTTAGAAGAGCAAAGTCTGATTAGAACAAGTCAACATGGATTTAGTAAAGGGAGGTCATGCCTGACAAACCTGTTGGAATTCTTTGAAAAGGTGACAAGTAGATTAGACCAGGGAAACCCAGTGGATGTGGTCTATCTAGACTTTCAAAAGGCTTTTCATAAGGTGCCACACGGGAGGCTGCTGAGCAAGGTGAGGGCCCATGGTGTTTGAGGTGAGCTGCTGGGATGGATTGAGGATTGGCTGTCTAACAGAAGGCAGAGAGTTGGGATAAAAGGTTCTTTTTGGAATGGCAGCCGGTGACGAGCAGTGTCCCGCAGGGTTCAGTGTTGGGGCCACAGCTATTTGCATTATATATTAATGATTTGGATGAGGGGACTGGGGGCATTCTAGCGAAGCTTGCAGATGATATGAAGTTAGGTGGACAGGCAGGTAGTACTGAGGAAGTGGGGAGGCTGCAGAAGGATCTAGACAGTTTGGGAGAGTGGTCCAGGAAATGGCTGATAGAATTCAACGTGAGCAAGTGCGAGGTCTTGCACTTTGGCAAAAAGAATAAAAGCATAGACTACTTTCTAAACAGTGAGAAAATTAGTAAAGCCGAAGTACAAAGGGATCTGGGAGTGCTAGTCGAGGATTCTCTAAAGGTAAACATTCAGGTTGAGTCCGTGATTAAGAAAGCGAATGCAATGTTGTCACTTATCTCAAGAGGGTTGGAATATAAAAGCAGCGATGTGCTACTGAGACTTTATAAAGCTCTGGTTAGGCCCCATTTGGAGTACTGTGTCCAGTTTTAGTCCCCACACCTCAGGAAGGACATACTGGCGCTGGAACGTGTCCAGCGGAGATTCACACGGATGATCCCTGGAATGGTTGGTCTAACATATGAGGAACGGCTGAGGATCCTGGGATTGTATTCATTGGAGTTTAGAAGATTAAGGGGAGACTTAATAGAGACGTACAAGATAATACATGGCTTGGAAAGGGTGGATGCTAGGAACTTGTTTCCATTAGGCGAGGAGACTAGGACCCGTGGACACAGCCTTAGAATTAGAGTGGGTAAATTCAGAACAGAAATGCGGAGACATTTCTTCAGCCAGAGGGTGGTGGGCCTGTGGAATTCATTGCCACAAGGTGCAGTGGAGGCTGGGATGCTAAATGTCTTCAAGGCAGAGATTGATAGATTCGAGGAATTAAGTGCTACGGGGAGAACGCTGGTAAGTGGAGTTGAAATGCCCATCAGCCATGATTGAATGGCGGAGTGGACTCGATGGGCCGAATGGCCTTACTTCCACTCCTATGTCTTATGGTCTTATGGTCTTATACCAACACTGCCCTCTTCCAGATCATTTATGTATATTACAAACAACAATGGCCCCAACACTGATTCCTGTGGAACACCACTGGTCGCCTTTCTCCATTTTGACAAACTCCCTTAGCCGTGGATGGCATGGTGGTACAGTGATTAGCACTGCTGCCTCACAGTGCCAGAGACCCGGGTTCAATTCCCACCTCAGGCGACTGACTGTGTGGAGTTTGGTGAATTGGCCATGCTAAATTGCCTGTAGTGTTAGGTGAAGGGGTAAATGTAACGATATGGGTGGGTTTCGCTTTGGCGGGTCGGTGTGGACTTGTTGGGCTGAAGGGACTGTTTCCTCACTGTAAGTAATCTAATCTAATTACTACTCTCTGAGTCCTGTTGCTCAACCAGTTCTTTATCCACCCTGCTCACCACGTGACTTCACTCTCTCCATTCGTCTACCATGGGGAACCTTATCAAATGCCTTATTAAGTCCATGTATATGACATCAGCAGCCCTTCCTTCATCTATCAACTTGGTCACTTCCTCAAAGAACTCTATTAAGTTGGTAAGGCACGATCTCCCCACCCACTGCCTGCACAAAACCATGTCGCCTATCACTGATAAGCCCATTTTTTTCTAAACATAAATAGATTTTATCCCTCAGTACCTTTTCCAGCAACTTTCGCACCACCGACGTCAGGCTCAATGGCCTGTAGTTACCCAGAATATCTCTACTACCCTTCTTGTACAGGGGGACAACATGAGCAACTCTCCAGTCCTCTGGCACCTCACCTGTGTTTAAGGATGCCACAAAGATATCTGTCAGGGCCCCAGCTATTTCCTCTCTCACCTGTCTCAGCAACCTGGGATAGATCCCATCTGGTCCTGGGGATTTGTCCACCTTAATAACCTCTAGCATACCCAACAAATCTTCCCTACTTATGTCAACATGAACCAGACTAATCAAACTTCTATCTCTAATCTCAAGATTCATCATGTTCCTCTCCTCAGTGAATACTGATGCAAAGTAATCATTCAGAATCTCACCCATTCTCTCAGGTTCGACACACAATCTTCCTTCATTATCCTTTAGTGGACCGATCCTTTCTCTCATTTCCCGCTTGCTTCTTATATAAGAATAATATGCTTTGGGATTCTCCTTAATTCTGCTTGCTAAAGCTATTTCATGACTCCTTTAGCCCGCTTGAATCCTCGTTTAAGACTTGTCCGACTCATCCGATGTTCCTCCAGGGCCCGTTCTGGTCTTAGCTGCCTCGACCTTATGTATGCTTCCCTTTTCCTCTTGGCTAGTTGTACAATTTCTGCTGTCATCCACGGTTCACGAACCTTGCCCTTCCTATCCTTTGCCTTAAACGGGACATAAGATAAAAACAATGACTGCAGATGCTGGAAACCAGATTCTGGATTAGTGTAACAGTAAAAACTGCACCCACACCTCCTCCCTCACCTCTAATCCAAGGCCTTAAAGGAGCCTTCCACATCCATCAACGTTTTACCTGCACATCCACTAATATCATTTATTGTATCCGTTGCTCCCGATGCGGTCTCCTCTACATTGGGGAGGCTGGGCGCCTCCTAGCAGAGCGCTTTAGGAAACATCTCTGGGACACCCACACCAATCAACCACACTGCCCTGTGGCCCAACATTTCAACTCTCCCTCCCACTCTGCCGAGGACATGGAGGTCCTGGGCCTCCTTCACCGCCGCTCCCTCACCACCAGACGCCTGGAGGAAGATCGCCTCATCTTCCGCCTCGGAACACTTCAACCCCAGGGCATCAATGTGGACTTCAACAGTTTCTGCATTTCTCCTTCCCCCACCTCACCCTAGTTCCAAACTTCCAGCTCAGCACTGTCCCCATGACTTGTCCGGACTTGTCCTACCTGCCTATCTCCTTTTCCACTTATCCACTTCACCCTCTCCTCCCTGACCTATCACCTTTATCCCCTCCCCCAATCACCTATTGTACTCTATGCTACTTTCTCCCCACCCCCACCCTCCTCTAGCTTATCTCTCCACGCTTCAGGCTCTCTGCCTTTATTCCTGATGAAGGGCTTTTGCCCGAAACGTCGATTTCGCTGCTCCTTGGATGCTGCCTGAACTGCTGTGCTCTTCCAGCACCACCAATCCAGAATTTAAGCGGGACATGCCTATCCTGCACTATCTTTCACCTATCTTTAAAAGCCTCCTACATCTCAAAATGTGGACTTCCCTTCAAATAGCTGTGTCCAATCCACATTTCTGAGCTCCTGCCTAACTTTGATATAATTGGCCTTGGTCCAGTTTACTACTCTTCCCTTAGGACCACTCTCTTCTTTATCTACGAGTATTCTAAAATTAACAGAATTGTAGTCACTGTTCCCAAAGAAATCCCCCACTGCAGCTTCTACCACTGTCCTGTCTCGTTCCCCAGTACCAGGTCCAATATGGCCCCCTTCCTTGTCGGACTATTGACATACTGCTGTAGAAAACTATATAAATGAACACCAGCACTGATCCTTGTGGCACACCACTGGCCACAGATATCCAGTCTGAACAACAACCCTCTACTGCCACCCTCTGTCTCCTACCATCAAGTCAATTTTATATCCAATTGGCTAGCTTTGGATCCTATGTGATCTAACCTTACTAACCAGACTACAATGTGGAACCTTGTTAAGGCCTTGCTCAAGTCCATGTTGGCCATGTGTACTGTACTGCCTTCATCTATCTTCTTGGTCACATCTTCAAAAAACTCAATCAATTTGTGAGACATGATTTCCCATGGGCAAAGCCATGCTGACTATCCTTAATCAGTCCTTGCCGTTCCAATGCATGTAGATCCTTATCCCTCAGAATCCCCTCCAATAACTTACTCACCACTGATGCTAGGCTCAGCGGTCTATAATTCCCTGGATTTCCCTTGAAGCCTTTCTTAAATAATGGCACTATATTGGCTACCCTTCAGTCTTCTGGCACGTCACCCATGGCTGTCGATGGTACAAATATCTCTGTGCAGGGCCCTGCAATATCTTCCCTAGTTTTCATAAAACATCATGGGATACACTTGATCATGTCCTGGGGAATTATCTACCTTTATTTATTTTAAGACCTCCAACACTCCTCTGCAGTAATGTGGACTCTTTTCAAGACATGGGAACGCCATCCCATATTCCCAATTCCTTCGTCTCCACTGCATCTGCTCCCAGGAGGACTAGTTCCAATACCAAACAACCCAGATGGCCTCCTTCTTCAAAGATCGCAATTTCCCCCCAGACGTGATTGACGATGCTCTCCACCGCATCTCCTCCACTTCCCGCTCCTCCGCCCTTGAGCCCCCCCCCTCCAATCGCCACCAGGACAAAACCCCACTGGTCCTCACCTACCACCCCACCAACCTCCATATACAGCGTATCATCCGTCGTCATTTCTGCCACCTCCAAACGGACCCCACCACCAGGGAAATATTTCCCTCCCCTCCCCTATCAGCGTTCCGAAAAGACCACTCCCTCCACGACTCCCTTGTCAGGTCCACATCCCCCACCTACCCAACCTCCACTCCTGGCACCTTCCCCTGCAACTGCAAGAAATGCAAAACTTGCGCTTACACTTCCCCCTCACTTCCCTCCAAGGCCCCAAGGGATCCTTCCATATCCACCACAAATTCACCTGCACATCCACACACATCATTTACTGCATCCTCTGCACCTGATGTGGCCTCCTCTATATTGGGAAGACAGGCCGCCTACTTGCGGAACGTTTCAGAGAACACCTCTGGGACACCTGGACCAACCAACCCAACCACCCCGTGGCTCAACACTTCAACTCCCCCTCCCACTCCACCAAGGACATGCAGGTCCTTGGATTCCTCCATCACCAGACCATAGCAACACGACGGCTGGAGGAAGAGTGCCTCATCTTCCACCTAGGAACCCTCCAACCACAAGGGATGAACTCAGATTTCTCTAGTTTCCTCATTTCCCCTCCCCCCCACCTTGTCTCAGTCCCAACCCTCGAACTCAGCACCACCTTCCTAACCTGCAATCTTCTTCCTGACCTCTCCACTCCCACCCCACTCCGGCCTATCACCCTCACCTTAACCTCCTTCCACCTGTCGCATTTCCAACACCCCCCCTCCCCCCGCCAAGTCCGTCCTCCCTACCTTTTATCTTCGCCCGCTTGGCACACTCTCCTCATTCCTGAAGAAGGGCTCATGCCCGATACGTTGACTCTCCTGCTCCTTGGATGCTGCCTGACCTGCTGCGCTTTTCCAGCAACACATTTTCAGCTCTTTTCAAGACATCACTATTTACTTCTCTGAGTTGCCCAGCTTTCATGCCTTACTCCACGGTAAATACTGATGAGAAATATTCATTTAGGATCTCATCCATCTCATGTGTCTCCTAACATAGATGACCTCATTGATCTTTCAAGAGCTCTATTCTCTCCCTAGTTATTCTTTTGCCCTTAGTATACTTGTAGAACCTTTTTGAATCCTCCTTAACCTTACCTGCCAAAGCTATCTCATGACCTCTTATTGGCCTTTTGATTTCCCTCTTAACTATACTCCTCTACTCCCTATAATCCTCAAGGGATTCACTTGATTTCAGTTGTTTGTACCTGACATGTGCCTCCTCCTTTTTCTTGACCAGTGTCTCAATATCTCTAGTTATTCTGTGTTTCCTACTCCTACCAGCCTTTCCCTTCACACTAACAGGAACATGCTGGTCCTGAACTCTCGTTACCTCGCTTTTGAAAGTCTTCCACTTGCTTGACATCCCTTTACCTCTGCCTCCTCCAATCAATTTTATGCCATCAAAATTTGCCTTGCCCAATTAGAACTTTCACTTGGAGACCAAGCCTATCCTTTTCCATAACTATTTTAAAACTAATAGAATTATGGTCGCTGGTCCCAAAGTTCTCCCATAATGACACCTCATCCACTTGCCGCCTGCTTTATTGCCCACGAAGAGGTTGAGTTTTGCACCTTGTCTAGTTAGGCCACCTACATGTTGATTAAGAAAATTTTCTTGGACACATTTAACCAATTCCACCTCATCCAGACCCTTAACACTAGGGCAGTCACAGTCAATAGAGTCATAGAGTCATAGACAATATACAGCACAGAAACAGACCCTTTGGTCTGACTCATCTATGCCAACCAGATATCCTAACCTAATGTAGTCCCATTTTGCCAGCACTTGGCCCATATCCCTCTAAACGTTCCTATTCATATACCCATCCAGATGCCTCTTAGATGTTGCAATTGTACCAGCGTCTACCATTCCTCTGGCAGCGCACTCTGTACACACACCACCTTCTGTGTGAAAACGTTGCCCCTTAGGTCCCTTTTATATCTTTCCCCTCTCACCTTAAACAAATGCCCTCTACTCCTTCTGGACTCCCCCATCCCAGGGAAAAGACTTTGTCTATTTACCCTATCCATGCCCCTCATGATATTATAAACCTCTATAAGAACACCCCTCAGCCTTTGACGCTCCAGGGAAAACAGCCCCAGCCTGTTCAGCCTCTCCCTGTTAGCTCAAATCCTCCAACCCTCGCAACATCGTTGTAAATTTTTTCTGAAATCTTGCAAGTTTAACAACATCCTTCTGATAGGATGGAGACCAGAATTGCAAACAACATTCTAATAGTGACCTGACCAACATCCTATACAGCTGCAACATGACCTCCCAACTCCTGTACTCAATACTCTGACCAATAAAGGAAAGCATACCAAACACTTTCTTCAGTATCCTATCTACCTGCGACTCTGCTTTCAAGAAGTTATGAACCTGTACTCCAAGGTCTCTTTGTTCAGCAACACTCCCTAGGACCTTACCGTTAAGTGTGTAAGTCCTGCTAAGATTTGCTTTCCCAAAATGCAGCACCTTGCACTTACCTAAATTAAACTCCATCTGCCACTTCTCAGCCCATTGGCCCATCTGGTCAAGATCCTGGTATACTTCTCCGCTGTCCTCTACACCTCCAATTTTGGTGTCATCTGCAAGCTTTCTAACTATACCTCTCATGTTCACATCCAAATCATTTATGTAAATGACAAAAAGTAGAGGACCCAGCAACGATCCTTGTGGCACTCTACTCATCACAGGCCTTCAGTCTGAAAAACAACCCTCCACCACCACACTCTGTTTTCTATCTTTGAGCCAGTTCTGTATCCAAATGTCTAGTCTTCTCTGTATTCCATGAGATCTAACCTTGTTAATCAGTCTCCCATGGGGAACCTTGTCTAACGCCTTACTGAAATCCATATAGATCACATCTACTGCTCTGCCCTCATCAATCCTCTTTGTTACTTCTTCAAAAAAACTCAATGAAATTTGTGAAACATGATTTCCCACGCAGAAAGCCATGCTGACTATCCCTAATCAATCCTTGCCTTTCCAAATACATGTACGTTCTGTCCCTCAGGATTCCCACAACAACTTGCCTATCACTGACGTCAGGCTCACTGGCCTACAGTTCCCTGGATTGTCCTTACCACCCTTCTTAAACAGTGCCACCACCATGTTAGCCAATGTCCAGTCATCCAGCACCTCACCTGTGACTATCAATGATACAAATATCTCAGCAAGGGGCCCAGCAATCACTTCTCTAGCTTCCCACAGAGTTCTAGGGTACACCTGATCCGGTCCTGGGGATTTATCCATTTTTATGCATTTCACGACACTCAGCACATCCTCCTCTGTAAAATGTACATTTTTCAAGATGTCACCATCTATTTCCCTACATTCTATATCTTTCATATCCTTCTCCACAGTCAACACTGATGCAAAATACTCGTTTAGTATCTCCCCCATATCCTGCGGCTGCACAGAAAAGCTGCCTTGCTGATCTTTGTGGGGCCCTATTCTCTCCCTAGTTACCCTTTTGTCCTTAATGTATTTATAAAATCTCTTTGGATTCTCCTTAATCCTATTTGCCAAAGCTATCTCATTTCTGCTTTCCGCCCTCCTGATTTCCCTCTTAATTACACTCCTACTGCCTTTATACTCTTCTCAGGATTCTTTTGATTTCCCCTGTCTATACCTGGCATATGCTTGCTTCTTTCTCTTCACCAAAACCTCAATTTCTCTCGTCGTTCAGCATTCCCTACACCTACCAGCCTTTCCTTTCACCCTAATACTGTCTCTGGACTCTGATTATCTCATTTTTGAAGGCTTCCCATTTTCCAGCTGTTTGGAAAGTTAAAATCCCCAACTATTACACCCCTATTATTCTTACAGCTATTTGCAATAGCCCTACATAATTACTCCTCAATTTGCTGCTGACTGTTGGGGATCTATAGAACAATCCCATCAAAGTGATCAGCCCCTCCTTGCTCCTCAGTTCCACCCATATAGCTTCATTGGACAATCCCTCAGGAATCTCCTCTCTAAGCACCAAATTCATGTTATCCCTAAGCAAAAATGCCATTCCCCCTCGTCTCTTGTCACCCCTTCTAGCCTTCCTGTAGCATCTGTATCCCAAAACATGGAGCTGCAGGCTTGTCTCTCCCTGAGCCATGTCTCTGTAGTAGCACAGATAGGCGGTTTTGTGGGGGGTGGGGAGAGAGACTCACGTTTGGTATGTTGCCTCCCAGGTGCAAGGGTACGTGATGTCTCTGATCGTGTTTTCCGGGTCCTTAAGGGGGAGGGGGAGCAGCCCGAAGTCGTGGTCCACATTGGCACCAACGACATAGGTAGGAAGAGGGATGAGGATGTCAGGCAGGCTTTCAGGGAGCGAGGTTGGAAGCTCAGAATTAGAACAAACAGAGTTGTTGTCTCTGGTTTGTTACCCGTGCCACGTGATAGAGAGTCGAGGAATAGGGAGAGAGAGCAGTTAACTGCGTGGCTACAGGGATGGTGCAGGAGGAAGGGATTTCGGTATTCGATAACTGGGGTTCTTTCTGGGGAAGGTGGGACCTCTATAAACATGATGGTCTACACCTGAACCTGAGGGGCACCAGTATCCTTGGGGGGAGGTTTGCTGGTGCTCTTTCGGGAGGTTTAAACTAACTCTGCAGGGGCATGGGAACCTAGACTGTAGTTTTAGGGTGCAGGACCTGGAGTGTAGGGAGGTTAGGAAACATGGCATCAATCTCGAAGGAGGGTGCCTATAAACAGGAAGGTGGCTTGAAGTGTGTATACTTCAATGCGAGAAGTATACGAAATAAGGTAGGTGAACTTGCAGCATGGGTTGGTAATTGGGAGTTCGATGTTGTGGCTATTACGGAAGCATGGGTAGAACATGGACAAGATTGGTTGTTGCAAGTTCCAGAGTTTAAATGTAGGGTCAGAGGTGGGGGTAAAAGAGGGGAGGTGTGGCATTGCTTGTCAAAGATAGTATTACAGCAGTGGAAAGGACGATGGTTGAAGACTTGCCATCTGAGGTAGTTTGGGCTGAGCTTAGAAATAGGAAAGGTGAGGTCACCCTGTTAGGAGTTTTCTACAGGCCTCGTAATAGTCCTAGAGACGTAGAAGAAAGGATTGCGAGGATGATTCAGGAGAAGAGAGAAAGTTGTTATGGGGGACTTTAACTTTCCAGATATTGACTGGGAAAGCTATAGCTCGAGTACGTTAGATGGGTCGGTGTTTGTCCAATGTGTGCAGGAGGGTTTCCTGACACTGTATGTAGACAGGCCAACAAGAGGTGAGGCCATACTGGGTAACGAACCAGGCCAGATGTTAGAATTGGAGGTAGGTGAGCACTTTGGGGACAGTGACCACAATTCAGTGACTTTTACTTTAGTGGTGGAGAGGGATAAGTGTGCACTGCAGGGCAAGAGTTATAGCTGGGGGCAGGGAAATTATGATGCGGTGAGGCATGACTTAGGATGCGTGGCTTGGAAAAGTAGGCTTCAAGGGAAGGGTGCAAACGATATGTGGAGCTTGTTCAAGGAGCAGCTATTGAGTGTCCTTGATAAGTATGTACCTGTCAGGCAGGGAGGAAGAGTCGTGTGAGGGAGCTGTGGTTTAATAAGGAATTGGAATACCTTCTTAAAGGGAAGAGGGCGGCCTATGTAAAGATGAACGTTCAATTGGGGCGATTGAGAGTTATAAGGTAGCCAGGAAGGATCTAAAGAGAGAGCTAACAGCAGCAAGGAGGGGACATGAAAAGTCCTTGGTTGATAGGATTAGGGAAAACCCAAGGGCTTTCTATAGGTATGTCAAGAATTAAAGGATGACTAGGGTAGGTATCGGTCCAGTCAAGGATAGTAGTGGGAAATTGGGTGTGGAGGCTGAAGAAATTGGGGAGACGCTGAATGAATAGTTTTTGTCAGTATTCACTCAGGAACAGGACATTGTTGCCGATGTGAATATTGAGTCACAATTAATTAGAATGGATGGCTTTGAGATATGTAGGGAAGAGGTGTTGGAAATTTTGGAAAGGGTGAATGTAGATAAGTCCCCTGGGCCTGATGGCATTTATCCTAGGATTTCTGGGAAGCAAGGGAGGAGATTGCAGAGTCATTGGCCTTGATTTTTATGTCCTCATTGTCTACAGGAATAGTGCCAGAAGACTGGAGGATAGCAAATGTGGTTCCCTTGTTCAAGAAGGGGAGTAGGGATAACCTTAGTAATTATAGGCCAGTGAGTCTTACCTCTGTTGTGGGCAAAGTCTTAGAGAGAATTGTAAGGGATAGGATTTATGAACATCTGGATAGGAATAATGTGATCAAGGATAGTCAGCATGGTTTTGTGAAGGGCAGGTCGTGCCTCACAAACCTTACTGAATTCTTTGAGAAGGTGACTAAGGAGGTGGATGAGGGTAAAGTGGTAGATGTCATGTATATGGATTTTAGTAAGGCGTTTGATAAGGTTCCCCATGGTAGGCTACTGCAAAAAATACGGAGGTATGGCATTGAGGGGGAGTTGGAGGTTTGGATTAGGAATTGGCTGGCTGGAAGAAGACAGAGGGTAGTAGTTGATGGTAAAGGTTCATCTTGGAGTGCAGTTACCAGCGATGTTCCGCAAGGATCTGTTTTGGGACCATTGCTGTTTGTCATTTTTATAAATGACCTGGAGGAAGGGCTAGAAGGTTGGGTGAGCAAGTTTGCGGATGATACGAAAATCAGTGGAGTTGTTGACAGTGAGGAAGGATGTGGCAGATTACAGCGGGATATAGATAAGCTGCAGAGCTGGGCAGAAAGTTGGCAAATGGAGTTCAATGTAGGTAAGTGTGAAGTGATTCACTTTGGTAGGAGTAACAAGAAGATGGTTTACTGGGCTAATGGTCGGATACTTGGTAGTGTGGATGAGCAGAGGGATCTTGGTGTCCATGTACACACATCTCTGAAAGTTGCCACCCAGGTAAATAGTGCTGTGAAGAAGGCATATGGGGTACTGGCTTTTATTGGTAGAGGAATTGAGTTCCGGAGTCCTGAGGTCATGTTGCAATTGTGTAAGACTCTGGTGCGGCCGCATCTGGAGTATTGTGTGCAGTTTTGGTCGCCATACTATAGGAAAGATGTGGAGGCACTGGAACGGGTGCAGAGGAGGTTTACCAGGATATTGCCTGGTATGGTAGGAAGATCGTATGAGGAAAGGCTGAGGCACTTGGGGCTGTTTTCATTGGAGAAAAGAAGGGTTAGGGGTGACTTGATAGAGGTGTACAAGATGATTAGGGGTTTAGATAGAGTTGACCATGAGAACCTTTTTCCACGTATGGAGTCAGATATTACGAGGGGGCATAGTTTTAAATTAAAGGGTGGTAGGTATAGGACAGATGTTAGGGGTAGATTCTTTACTCAGCGAGTCGTGAGTTCAGAATGCCCTACCAGTAACAGTGGTGGACTCTCCCTCTTTATGGGCATTTAAATGGGCATTGGATAGGCATATGGAGGAAAGTGGACTAGTGTAGGTTAGGTGGGCTTGGATCGGCACAACATCGAGGGCTGAAGGGCCTGTACTGCGCTGCATTTTCTATGTTCTATGTTCTATGTAGCTATGATATCCGAGTCCCATGTTTCCATTCATGTCCTGCGTTCATCTGTCTTACCTGTCAGACCTCTTGCATTGAAATAAAGGCAGTTTAATTCCTCAGTCTTCCTGCCCCAAAAGAGATCCCAAACATCAAAAAATCTGAATCCCTGCCCTCTGTGCAACTTCCTCAGCCACACATTCATCTGCCCTATCCTCTTATTCCTACTCTCACTGGTGTGTGGCATTGCCAGTGATGCAGAGATTGCTACCCTTGAGGTCCTGGTTTTGGTGGAGATGACTGAAGTAAGGTTAGACCAAGAGGGAGAGAGGGAATGATGATGTTAGACAAATTTAATTTAAACTGGGAGGCGCCTACAAAGAACCGAAGAAGAAAATGCAAGACTGCTGGACACAGATAAATGAGCAGAGAACCCACCCTGAGGCAGATCACTTTATAATTTATACATTAACTCAATAAAACTGTCCACAAGAGCACTGTCTGACAAAATTTGACATCAAACTTCATGAAGGGGTATCTTTGGATCTATGACCCAAAGCTTAGTCAAAGAGGTTGGTTTTGTGGTAAGTCAGGATCCACCGGACTAGAGTTTGTCAGTCCAATGGAAGGTTTATCTGTGTGGCCATATCAGGTCACTCCAAGTTAGCAATTCATTTAGGCTCGCTAAACAGCTTATAAAATTCTCAGAGAAATTACTGAGCTGAAGCAAGGAAGTGCCTTGAGGCACAATGACAAGGTAAAGGTGATAATTGTTTTACTGTGTTATAAGTACTTCATGAGACTGTCAGTCTGTAGAAGTAATGTTTTGGCATAATCTAATCCTTTTATAAACTTCCTGCTACCCATTACTTTCTGTAATATAACCCATTGCAAGTAGAAGGCAACAACCATTGCTTACTTTTGTGGCTAGAGTGCAGAATCTCCAGTGTTTGGGGTTAAAATTGACCCAGACCTGGAAAGCTTACTACGGCTTGTGTAGGTAGTGCCAAGTTATTGTCAGGAAATTATCCCAGAGTCGGTAAACAGTACAGAAGGATCCTTCGGCCTGACCTCGCAGTGTAATAGGTGCCATCCCTTTGTGTTTCAAACAGAGGATTGTTCAGATTGGAAATGGACTCCTGAAATAGAACCGGAGCCAAATTCCATAGGAATCTTCCAGAGGGAATTTCACCTGTCTGTGTGAAGGAGACTTATTTTCAGACTTATTGTCAGAGTTATGGCGAAGAAAATGTGGCGTAGGAAAAATTGGATGACTCCTTCAGGGAGTTTAGGGAATTCTCTGCCATAGAAAGTGGCTGAGGCCAAAATATTGACTGCTTTCTAGAAGAAGTTAGATATAGTTCTTAGGGTTACAGGTATTTAAAGATTTGGGGAGGAAGTGGGAACAGGGACTGAGTTGGATGATCAGCCATGAATGGTAGAACAGATTTGAAGGACCAAATGGCCTACTCCTGTTCCTATGCAGGAGTACAATGGGCTAATTGTGCTACTTCTGTGTTGTGATGTTTTACATGTTAGAATATGATTTCCTTTTTGCTGGCAGCTGAACAATGCCAATTCCATTAGCTCTGACAACAGCATCTAGCACAGGAGAGAAAGCTTTATTCCCAGCACACTCTCCCATCAAGCACTAACGTTCCTCCATTTCCCATCCACAGATGCCCCACTGCCTTCTTTACAAGAAAACAGGCCCTTGGCCTGTTGAAAACACTTGATTGTGTCTCTTTATGTAATAATTGAGCTTCCGTCTCTCACTCTAGCAGAATAATAACTGGGACAAGCACCATTGTGAAATCCTACTTCAGAATTGACTGTTGAATAACAGTAATCACTTAAATGTTTATCACTTGTGGACAAATTTTCTGAAGCCCCCTGAGATATTCCTGATGTGCCATTTCCACTGCAGCTGCCTGAACCTCGCCTGGCATTCCATTTGGCTTTTTGGTGGGAGCCAGGGGTCCTTGTTGGAAGGTGGGAGTCCTCCTCTCTCCCATTGGGTATCTGAGAGGAGGTGCGATGCAAGCAGCTCTGACAACTGTGGTCTTCTTACATCCAGGAGAAAGCGAGGACTGCAGATGCTGGAGATCAGAGACAAAATGTGTCATGCTGGAAAAGCACAACCAGTCAGGCAGAATCCGAGGAGCAGGAGAGTCGACGTTTCGAGCGTAAGCTCTGCATCAGGAAAAAAACTCTTCATGACATTCCTGGTGAAGAGCTCATGCTCAAAACGTCCTGCTCCTCAGATGCTGCCTGACCTGCTGTGCTTTTCCAGCACCATACTTTTTGACATCTTACATCCAGATTTCCCTGTAATATTTGAGCCCCCCCCAGAAAAGTGGCCACTTCCTGTATTTTCAGCTACACTTCTGACCCACGCTCCTGATGGTTGGCCACTGAGTGGGAATGGGATGTGAAAAGTCAGAGGAACCTCCGCACGGACCTCATTCTTGACTTGGCCACATGGACCATCCCCAAAAGCCATGAGTTTCTGGGAGCTCTTTCTGCTGAACTGCCTGCCTCGATGACCAGGTTTAACAGGGGAGCATGCAGAATAGACATGGGGCCTTCTGTGATCACTGGGCACTGGGAAAAGGACAGAGTGAACACCAGAAATTATATTATGTCATATAATGTCTGTGCACATCAGAAAATGTGGAAGTTTTCATTATTTTCCTTTCCATCAATGACATCTATATTATTCTAAACACATTTAACGAGATTCAGAATCATTTTGTCTCTTAAATAATAACTTAAAAATGGACTTTCGGGCAAAAGCTCTTCATCAGGCTTCCTCATGAAGGGCTTTTGCCCAAAACATCAATTTTCCTGCTCCTCGGATACTGCCTGATCTGCTGTGCCTTTCCAGCACCACTCTAATCTTGATTTTAACCATCGATGTGTGACAAATGGAGTCCACCCACTCTATTCCATTGACTATTCAGGAGCTATTGAACTATGGCTTTGTGCTGTGATTTTGCCATGGGCTGGGATGAAGAGGTTGGTCTCACTTCCTTTCCACTGCTCAGGTCAATGCCAGGTCCTCCACCTGCTTGCATTCTCTTGAGGCTTTCTAGTGGTTGGGTACAACTTGCTCAGGCCATTTCAGAGGGCGATTAACACAACCACACTCTGTGATCCTTGGAGTCACATGTAGGCCAGACTGGGTAAGGATGGCAGATTTACCATAAGACCACAAGACCGTAAGACGTAGGAGCCCATCAGGTCAGCTCTGCCATTCAATGAGATCATGACTGATCTCATAATCCTTACTCCATTTTCCTACCTTTTCTCTAAACCTTTCCTTCCCTTACTGATTAAAAAAGCTGTCTGTCTCAGTCTTAAATATTTTTAATGAACTAACCTTGACAGCCTTCTGTTTCTTCCCTAAGGCATGTTCATGACCCATGCTTTTACAATTGGCAATGTGTTCATGGTCATCATTAAATTTTTAATTCCAGATATTTTTAGTTTGAGTTCCACTATTTGAAGAGAGATCTCCAGAACATTGCCTGGGTTCTCTGGGTTACTACTAGCCCAGAGACAATAGGGCGGCACGGTGGCACAGTGGTTAGCACTGCTGCCTCATAGCGCCAGGGACCTGGGTTCAATTCCCGCCTCAGGTGACTGACTGTGTGGAGTTTGCACGTTCTCCCCGTGTCTGCGTGGGTTTCCTCCGGGTGCTCCGGTTTCCTCCCACAGTCCAAAGATGTGCGGGTCAGGTGAATTGGCCATGCTAAATTGCCCGTAGTGTTAGGTAAGGGGTATATGTAGGGATATGAGTGGTTGCGCTTCGGCGGGTCGGTGTGGACTTGTTGGGCCGAAGGGCCTGTTTCCACACTGTAAGTAATCTAATCTAATACCCTGGCACCATGACCCCCTCCCCATGTTTTTGTTAGGGAGAGGTTTTACAAAAGTAAAGTTACGAAGACGGAGTTAAGGTACTGATCATTCAAGTTTTAGCATTGATGGAACAGGTTCGAAGGGCTGAATGGCCCTCTCTTGTTAAGGGCCAGACCTCACTATGGCTGGTCCAGCCCATCAGTAGCTGCAGTCAATTCATAACCTGGGACGTGGTGTTGTGTAAGAAAACTCCAGCAGGATAAAGGCAGATGTGCACAACCATTTCCACTCATGTTTAGATTCCTTACAGTGTGGAAACAGGGGCTTCGGCTAAGTCCACACCGACCCTCCAAAAAGCAACCCACCCAGACCCATTCCCCTACACTTACCCCTTCACCTAACACTACAGGCAATTTAGCATGGCCAATTCATCTAACCTGCACATCTTTGGACTGTGGGAGGAAACCAGAGCACCCAGAGGAAACCCACGCAGACACAGGGAGCAAACTCCACACAGACAGTTGCCTGAGGTGGGAATTAAACCCAGGTCTCTGGCACTGTGAGGCAGCAGTGCTAACCATCGAGCCACCGTGCCGCCCAACTCTCTAATCTCGACTTTGTGTATGAACTTGCAGCAGCAATTAGAGTCCTGGAGCTGCAGCTAATTAAGGTTAATTAATTTGCCTAAATAGCTCGATTTTACCTGATGCTTATCCCCTTTCTCAGTCTCTGCAAACCTGTTAGAGCGATGCATCCCCACCCCAAGAAGCTCATTGTGAATCTCTCAAACTTCCATATCTTTCAGTCACAGATTGTTTCCAATGATGCAACATTCCAAAGACCTGCCAGGTGACTCCTATTTTAACCCTTAATACCCCTCTTGGCTGTTGAACGGTTAATACTGCAATTATTACATTCATTCACGGAACGTGGGCGTTGCTGGTTGGCCAGCATTTATTACCTATATCCAGAGGGCAGTTAAGAGTCAACCGCATTAGATTAGATTAGATACTTACAATGTGGAAACAGGCCCTTCGGCCCAACAAGTCCACACCGACCCGCCGAAACGCAACCCACCCATACCCCTACATTTACCCCTTATCTAACACTACGGGCAATTTAGCATGGCCAATTCACCTGACCTCCGGAGGAAACCGGAGTACCTGGAGGAAACCCTCGCAGACATGGGGAGAATGTGCAAACTCCACCTGAGTCGCCTGAGTCAGGAATTGAACCCGGGTTCCTGGCGCTGTGAGACAGCAGTGCTAACCACTGTGCCACCGTGCAGGGCATTGCTGTGGGTCTGGAGTCACAAGTAGGCCAGACCAGGTAAGGATGGAAGTTTCCTTCCCTAAAGGACATTAGTGAGCCAGATGGGTTTTTCCAACAATCCACAAAGGTTAATTCCAGATTTTTATTGAAGTCAAATTCCATGGCAGGATTTGAACCCAGGTCCCTAGAACCTTAGCTGACTGACACACCCTCTAAGGCCAATAGGACTGAGGTGCATAGAATGCGGAATATAGAACGGTTCAGGGCCTTCAGCCCATGATGCAGCTTACAAAGCTCATAGGGGCTGATCAATGCTCCACCCAACACATGTATTACTTATGCCACTTTGGATTCCAAAATACAGGCAAACATGTCTTTTCAATGGTGCAAAAATGGGATAAATCCGTGTTTGGGTTGATGGAGAGTCCAGCTGGGAATCTTTTGAAGAATTCCAGATGTTATTCTGAAACAGACACCGAGAATGCTGGAAAAGCTCAGCAGGTCTGGCAACATCTGTCCAGAGAGAAACAGAGTTAATGTAGAACTGAAAGGCGTGGCGATAATGTTTTTTGTATATTTTTGCTTTCTGAGCATTGTGCCCACCTGATTTCACATGATGAAGGAGCAGTGTTCCAAAAACCTTGTGATTTCAAATAAACCAGTTGGATTGTAACCTGGTGTCACGTACAGGGTGGCATGGTGGCTCCATGGTTAGCACTGGTATCTCACAGTATCAGGGATCCGGGTTTGATTCCATTTTTGGGTGACCATGTGGGGTTTGCACATTCTCCCTGTGTCTGCGTAGGTTTCCTCTGGGTGCTCCAGTTTCCTCCCACAGGACAAAGATGTGCAGTTGAGGTGGATTAGCCATGTTAACTAGTCCGTAATGTTCAGGGATGTACAGGCTAGGTCAAATGGCAATGGGAAATGCAGGGATATAGAGTAGGGATGTGGGTGGGGTCCTTTTCAGAGGGGTGGTATGGGCGAGATGGCCTGCTTCCACACTGTAGAGGTTCTATATTTTTGGCAGAGACAGAGGAGAAGCAAGGGGGCAGACGGTAGAATCATAAAAATGCCTGCAGTGCAGATAGAGGCCATTTGCCCCATCGAGCATCCCATCCTATCCCCATAACCCCACATTTACCATAGTTAATCCACCTAGCTTGCAGATCCTTGGGCAATATGCAGCAATTTAGCATAGTCCTCTTGTTGTGGCCTAACCAAAGTTCTGTACTGCCCCAACATTGTGTCCCTTATAATCTGTACCATGACTGATAAAGGTAAATATCCTTCATGTCTTCTTAACCACCCTATTAACCTGCCCTGTCACTTTCATGGATCTGTTGGCAAATACCTCATGATTCATCTGAGCTTCCTAGTGTCCTCCCTTCATTGAAAACTCCCTTGTCTTGTTCCTTTTTCCAAAGTGCATCACCTCACATTTATCAGGGTTAGGTTCCATCTGGCACTGGTCTGCCCATCTGAGCAACCCATCTCTACCTTCCCGTAACCCAAGACCTTCTTCCTCAATATTACATACCTCACCAAGCTTTGCATCATCCACAAACTTACTTATCACCTCCCCTCCACTCACCAACATTCTCACCTCTATCTACACCATTTATGTACATGGCATTGAGTGATTACCTGGATAGTAAGTGCCAATCCTAAAAGCTTGTTAGTATAACTGGTAAATAGCACACCAGTTAATATATATTTGCAAATGTTTATTTTATGTAAAGTGGTGAGTCACAAAAACTGCTACGTCTTTGAACTTCCCCTTGGCTGTTTAAGTGGCATTTAAACGCGATTGCGTTTTCTTTCCATCAATTTACGAGTTAAAAGTGATAAAATATTACGGGGGCAACAGAGGAAAAACTTAGATGGTAACAAATGATTTTGCAAGTATAAAAATCTGAAACTGAGGTAGGTCCCTCACCTTGAACAATTTAAAAATATTACCGCCCCTCAATAGGAACTGATGAGAAATCAGAGACCGAGCTAGCAGGGCAAAGTTAAAGAACAAAGAAGCATTAAAAGGAAGCAAATTAGACATGCACAACAGACACCACAATCAGACATGTTTTCTAAATGGATAGATCATAATCAATGTAATTTCTTTGCTTCCTGACATTCAAAATAATCTGCAGAAAATATTATTTGCTCATGTTTCCCTTAATTTCCAACTGTGCTCCTTCAATGCCTCATTGCAGAGTCTAACTATTCACATATAAAGTTATTAAACAATAAAGAGAATGATTGGTGGGACAAGTATTTATCTGTCACACAAATACATAACACAATTACAGAATTGCCCATTTGTTTTTGTATTCCATTATCTAAAACCCAGAGAAAAGACAAACTAATGGTGTTTGGATCAAATTCACAGCGTAATTATTTAATTGAGCTTATCTTGATATGTTTCACTTTCTTGGGCTGCACTTGGGCACTTAAGAATGTATATAATCGGTTTGAAATTCCACGTCACTTACATTAATTGCAATTTGAAATTGCTTCATACTGACCATAGGTAATTTCAAGTCATTCAGAAACTTGGAGGATTTGCCCATAAACTTATTAAAGACAATCGCAGCATTTCACCTTGCCTGATGCGCACTGCAGGCTGCTGGAAGCTTTTATCATGATTGGTTCATTTCCCTAATAACTTTATGCCATCACAATGTTTCGATGGATTGCTGTATCAGTTGAGGAGGTGGCAATATTTTTAAATTGTTCAAAGTGAGCGACCTACCTCAGTTTCAGATTTTTATACTTGCCGCACATTTCCAAAATCATTTATTGCCATTTACGTTTTTCCTCTGTTACCCTGTAATATTTTATCACTTTTAACTCTAAATTGGAAGATAGAAAACACAGTCCTGCTTAAACAGCTAAGGGAAAGTTAAAAGATATGTAGTGATTTTTGTGACTCACCACTTTATATAAAAGAAACATTTGCAAATATATTTCAGTCCACATACAATTACTTCACCCACAATAAATTATATTGACGTGGAGCAACAGCTGTTACTTAGAGACATGGCAAACAGTAGAGATACGGTCAGAACCCATGACAGCAGTGAGATGATTGATCAAGTAATTTTGTATCCAGGAGTGAAAAATATTAATGAATAGTTGAATTAAACGTCCTGTTCTTCATAGAGCAATGATATAGGAGCTTTAACTTTCACCAAAGCAAGCAGATGGTAAGAAAACAGCTTTACACCTTTTTGCAAAGAAAGCAATGATATGTTTCTGCTTTTCTTAGTCTAGATACAGCAGCTTCTGTATTGTATGTTCCACCCACAAGTGCAAAGCTTACACAGATACCATGGATAGTACTGAATAATACTGAAGGCAACTGATGCAAGAGTGAATTTAGAGTTAGGAGTTATACACTTGTAATATCCAACTTTATGAACAAATCTATAACTGAACAAAAATTGACTTATGGTTTCCTTCCTTAACAACTGTCTGTAAGAGGTTTAATATGATGACAGAGAATGGTTGCCTAAAGGTGAAAGAAGGGAGCAGACGCCAATCTTTATTCAGTTAAGTGAAGCATTAACATGTCTTCTTTGCTATAACTCACTACTAGTGCTAATACGTGTCTCTTTACCTGTTCATATCATTATCTAATGAATGCACCCAACCTGTATACATTTAACTTTAGGTTATACCATTAACAACGTAGGGTACTTGTGATGTTGTGGTAGCATCTTTACCTCTGGGTCACAAGGGCTAGGTTCGACCCCCCACTTCCTCCAGAGGTGTTTTTTTTTCTTTTATTCTTTCACAGGATGAGAGCATCACTAACTAGGCCAGCATTTATTGCCCATCCCTAAATGCCCAGAGGGCAGGATGTGAGTTAGCTCAGTGAGCTGGAAGGTTCAGTTTCAGACATTTTGTCACCATATTAGGTAACATCATCAATGGGTGTCTGGTGAAGCGCTGGTGTTATGACCTGCATTCTATTGATGTGTTTAGGTTTCCTTGGGATGGTGATGTCATTTCCGGTTCTTCTTCTTAGAGGGTGATAGATGGTGTCCAAATTGATGTGTTTGTTGATAGAGTTCTGGGTGGAATGCCATGCTCCGAGGAATTTTCATGCGTGTCTCTGTTTGGCTTGTCCAAGGATGGATATGTTGTCCCCGTCAAAGTGGTGCCTTTCCTCATCTGTATGTAAGGATACGAGTGAGAGAGGGTCATGTCGTTTTGTGGCTAGTTGATGTTCATGTATCCTGGTGGCTAGTTTGCTGCCAGTTTGTCCAGTGTAGTGTTTGTTACAGTCCTTGCACGGTATTTTGTAAATGATGTTTGTTTTGCTTGTTGTCTGTACTTGCTGTCCAAGGGCAGTTAACAGTCAACCACATTGTTATGAGTCTGGAGACCAGATCAGGTAAAGGGGACAGTTTCATCCCTAAACGGCATTATTGAACCAGATGGGTTTTTCCAACAATCAGCAATGGATTCACAGTCATCACTAGGCTTTTAATTCCAGATTCTTATTTTATGTGGAATTCAAATTCCACCATTTTCCCAGGGGGTTAAAATGGTCTCTGGGTTAACGGTCCATGAGGCCATTGCCTTCCCTTAGGTATGTCATAAAATGTTTGAACAAGTTGTTTAAAAATATCTGCAATTAACAACCGGGAGACCCAGGCTTACACCTCGGACCTTATTTTCAGAACTACGGCCTGTAGAGACTTGAGAGTATTCGGTCTCCCTTCTACTTTTGCCATTGCCATGTGTCTGAGCCAGAGATTCAGGGCTCCTTTCCATCTATAGGATTTGTATGAGTTTCTCTTGGTAAGTGGAAAGAGAGCCGATTATATTGAATACCCTCTATTGCCATCATAAAGGGCAGAAGTAAGTTTCCGAGATAATGAATTTTTAGGTGTGGTGGGGGTGGGGGCGTGGTTGGTGAAAAACTATGCCAGTGTCCTTCCCTTTGCCCACCTATCACCCCAATTGAGCTGCAATTTTATGAGGATCAGATGAGGCATAAGTAGCCCTGCTGCCCTTGCCCCAGTATCTGGGCAACTTCTGCCTGGCCACTCTGTTCAGTAAACAGGCACAGGATACAGGTAAGAAGCCCAAAGAACTGCACATGGTCGCAACCTGAAACAAAAGATAGAAACTGCTGGAAAAGCTCAGCAGGTCTGACAGCATCTTGTGGAGAGAAAACAGAGTCAAGGTTCTGGGTCCAGTGACCCTTCCTCAGAACCGGATACAGGTAACTCCAGCAAGGTGACCCTGCTTAGGTTTCAGTTGGGAAGCGGGTACAGGAGTGGTGGTCCTCTCCCAGAAGGGCTGCCTTTGCATTCTGCTGGGATGCAAGGTCTCCCCTTCCATCCAGTCCGGCTTGCTCTCCACTGGGACTGGATGTAGTCCCAGCCGTGGCCATCTCTCCTGGTGGCACTGCTGAGATGAGAAAGCTCTGACCCTGCAGTCAGATTGGCCGGCAGCTTTCTCTACATCCAGTTAATGTTCCCTAACGTATTAAATGGCAGCGAAGTCTTCATCACTGATGGGTAAGGAAACCCTGCCCATCCATGGTGCCAATGATGGGAATAGGGTATCCAAAAAGCTGTTACGATACACCATGGAAAGTCTTTACTGCTTCTTCTCTGTTCAGACTGTGAAGGTTAACAGGAGCAATCTGGGCTTGTGAAGGGGACTGCGTTACTATGTGTACATTTTTATTAGGCTTGGGGTTGTAAAATATAAGAAAAAGTTCCACTCAAGGACATCAGTGACAAAGGAGCAAAATAAATATCTTGCTTTATTGCCTTTCACAGTCTCAGCGCATTTTACAGTCAGTGAAATATTTCTGAAGTGTAGTCAGTGGAAAAAACAATTGAAAAGAGGTGCTAAACAGGTCACTGCATTGCCATCTTTAGAAGTCATAGAGACTCCCTTATAGTGTAATTTGGAGGATCCTGTGGTGAAATGGTACACTTCCTGATCAAGAATGAGTAGTTTTTGGGCACTTTGAGATGAGAGGGACATTGAAGACCTGAAGTAGAAGAGTCCTGAACATCCCTCTCTATGTTTGCATGACCTTCCCCATTTGCAAATGCTTTCTCGTTATACTGGCTTCTCATGTAATGACAAGAAGAGACAAGCGAAGGACCATAAAAGTTATTGCCACTTGCCACAGACCGAGGATAGTATTTCAATGAAGAAGTTAGGGCTAAGTGCATTTTGCTGAGATACTGAATCAATCTCTATGGATGAGACATGTCTTTGAAATTCGAACTAGTCATGCATTTATATCAATAACAATCAGAATCAGAAATCAATGCTGCTGTTTTGTTCTGTTCTTTTCAAACACGATACAGCAAAATTGATATGCAACACTTTATTACCTTCCTCTCTTGTAACTTCATCCATTGAGTTGATTTCAATTGATTCCCTCACTGCCTTCTCTTTATAAATTCTGGATTGCCTGATTAGCTTGACACACTTCCAGATTGAAACCAGATTGTTCATGATTTTAGCCACCTAACCCCTGAATTCTCAAATTCCTGGCCTAAACCTACCTCTCGCTCTCTTTTTTTTCATTGAAGTGCTTCCCCAAACTTACCTTGTCCCTGTTGCTATCCGAAACCTAAATCTCCTTCTTGGGCTCAGTGCCAAGTCCAAACTGGTGCCTCCTGTGTGGTGTCAAGAGGATGTTGCTGGAAAAACGCAGCAGGTCAGGCCTCATTCCTGATGAAGGGCTCCAGCACGAAACATCGACTCTCCTTCTCCTCGGATGCTGCCTGACCTGCTGTGCTTTTCCAGCAACACACTCTCGACTCTGATCTCCAACATCTGCAGACCTCACTTTCTGCCTCCTGAGCAGTGCTGAGTGGTGTTCTGCAGTAAAGAGGGTATTACAAATGCAGGTATTGGTGGTAGCCTCCCCCTAACGAAGGTCTTGTTTAGGGAAGTGACTTGACCTCATGTATAATTGAATCTAAAAAACACCAGGGTGGTTGAAATCGATCAAATGTTTCAAAGCTGCTGTCATCCTGACCTGTGGAAGCTGGGGCTTCAATGCTGCCTTTGAAGTGCACTGCCAGCCTTTGTTGCATTGCTGCACAGGCAAGAAAACATCTCTTGGCTTGGAGTAGGCTGTTAAATGGCTCAGTGGCTAGTACTGCTGCCTCACAGCGTCAGGGACCCAGGTTTGATTCTAGCCTCGGGTGACTGTGTAGGGTTTGCATATTCTCCCTGTGTCTATGTGGGCTTTCTCCAGGTGCTCTGGTTTCCTCCCACAGTCCAGAGTTGTGCAGGTTAGATGGGTTGGCTGTGCTAGAGTGCCCAGGGATTGGATAGGGGGTTACTTTGGTGAGATAGTGTGGACTTGCTGGGCCAAATGGCCTGCTTACATACAGGAGGGATTCTATGAATGGACTAAACAGTATCTCAGGGCTCCTCACATACTCTTTTCATGTTCATTCACATAACACCTACCTGGATGCTCACAGCACCCCTGCACTGCCTTTTTCCATTTTGTCCCCTCAGCCAGAGTTTAAAGGCTCATAGTACTCTAGCTTGAGGGGCTGAATGGCCTACTCCTGCTACTATTTCTTATGGGGTAAAAACAATGACTGCAGATGCTGGAAACCAGATTCTGGATTAGTGGTGCTGGAAGAGCACAGCAGTTCAGGCAGCATCCAAGGAGCAGCGAAATCGACGTTTCGGGCAAAAGCCCTTCATCAGGATTAAAGGGCTTTTGCCCGAAACGTCGATTTTGCTGCTCCTTGGATGCTGCCTGAACTGCTGTGCTCTTCCAGCACCACTAATCCAGAAACTATTTCTTATGGTCTTATGTACCACCTTGCTGTTTCACTTTGACCCAAAGCCTGGCAGCGTGCCATGTTTGTTCAGTCAGCAGTCACAGGGGCTGAACCCACTGGTGGTTGTACATTGCTACGTCGATCTCACACCAGCACCATGTACACAGTCACTACATGTGCTGCGAGCAATTGGCCCTGACTCGAGGTTTCAGGAAACCAATGTCCAGGGAGGCACCCGCCAGTCAGGGGGCCCTGGCACAACCTCTGAGATCAGTTCATGGGCTTTGCCCAACCGTCTCTGAGTATCCTGAAAGATGGAGTGGGGGATGATGAGGGACCTCTTTATGTGTTTTATCTTTTGGCTGGGTACCTCCTGGCACTGTCCTGTTTCCCCCTTTGAGGAACAGACACCAGAGTAAGGTCAGCGTCTTCTACTGCCTTGCCATTGGGAGCCAGTGACTATAGCAATGGAATGCAGGTGCACTTGTATATCCAGTAGTTACTTAGGATGCTGGATCTGGTTCCCCATGGCAGCTGCCAAGCTGTCTATGGAGACAGCAGCATGCCCTCCGATGGTATTGCTGCAGTGCTGCCATAGTGTAGAGTGTTGTGTAGTGTTAGGCTGTAGTGACCATTGACTCCTGCAAGCCTGCAGCTGTCCCTGCATCTGGCAGTACATGTATATGGATGGCCAATGGCTCAGGGTTGACTCCTGCCTTAGGCTGGGCCGGAGTCTTGTCTCTGGCAGTCCCTCTGAGTGCCGGAAACCTGGGATGTTTCTCTGTTGACTGGCTGTTTTGTATCTTGTCACTGTGTTCAAACCTCTCTCCAGGGTCTCGCTCCCTCCCTGACTTCCCTCGAGATTTCTGCACTCCACTAATTTTCGCCTCTCAAGCTTTTGTGAATTGGCTTGCTCCATGCAAGGTGGATGTGCCTTAATGTCTGAATGCTCCAAACTCTGGGCTTTACCTCTTTACACCTCTCCGTCTCTCTCTCTCTCTCTCTCCCTCTCTCTCTCTCACACACACACACACTCTGTCTGTCTGTCTCTGTCTCTCTTTCTCTCCTTTTCATCTTTTTGGACACTCCTCCAAACATTCTACTTTAACCAAGCATTTGGTCAAACGTTGCTTTATAACGTGTCTGTGACACACCTTGGAATGTTAAAGATGCTACATAAATGCAAGTTATTGTTGGGAATCTGAACATGAAGAGATGAACTGCCGTGAGTTTTTCTCCTTATTGTCTGAAGTAAGTTAGGCCGAAAATCTGCACAAACCCAGAGAAATCAGACAGAAAAATGGACTTTCTTCCAGAGAAATAGGCTGTGAAACATTGTGTCTGACTGGGCAGGTCAGAAATCACAACAGTGACAGTGCATTGAAACTGCTGTGGAGGCATTTAAAATTCAGTCAATATCTTTCCACAAGCTAGAAGGTGCTCCTCCAACCTGAAGCATCAAAGAGATAGGAATGTTACACTGAGCCCAATGTCTCCTCAATCCTCCTCAAGACCTACACATGAAGAATAAGCACTTGGGCAAGACACAGGACATGTGCACCTTACTCCTGTCAGGGAACCAGTAGGGTGGGGGAAATTATGGGTGGCATGGTGGCACAGTGGTTAGCACAGCTGCCTTGCAGTGCAAGAGACCTGGGTTCAATTCCCACCTCAGGCGACTCTCTGTATGGAGTTTGCACGTGCTCCCTGGATTTGTGTGGGTTTGCTCCGTTTTCCTCCCACAGTCTTAAAAAGTGCAGGTCATGTGAGTTGCCCATGCTAAATTGCCCATAGTATTAGGTGTAGGGGAATGGGTCTGGGTGGGTTGCTCTCTGGAGGGTCGGTGTGAACTTGTTGGGCTGAAGGGCCTGTTTCCACACTGTAAGTAATCTAATCTAATTATGGAGGCAGTTTTAAAATAGAGACAGCCAGAAGAGACTCTTTGTTTGGAATGTGTGTCAGTGTGTGGACGTTGGCCATGATTCATTCAGATAAATGACTCTTCCAGCTGTTTTATAGCTTTAACTTCTCCTCTGTAATGTGCCCCCAGAATTCTGCTCCTTTGCAGACTTGATTCGCAAAAAAAATAAGCATTTTTTTAATTTAAAAAATATACTTTATTCATAAAATTATTTTGATATCTATACAATTAATCATGCCATTCTTATGCACACATTGCATTTTTCTACATACAGAGATCGTAATTAATCATTCGTTTATACAAGTTTGTACATTGACCATCCAGATATTTGGCTGAGGTGTCAGCAGGGCTCAATTTCTGAGTGGGCCCCCTGTTCTTCTTAGGCAGGCAGACCTTACACGGTATCCAAGTAAAGCATGTAAATAATGTCCATCTCATCAGTGCTCAACTTGTGGCAAAAGAGAAGACATTCTGTGACTAGATGCTGAATGTATCACAGTTAGCTACACTGAACCACAATCCCTCACACTTAATGTCCCTGTGATTTTTATAGTTTTGCATGATTTGCACATTAATTTCCCATTAATCTCACAAATAGAACATTAGGTTTGGTAATTAGCAGCCGCTTAATGCTGCTACAATTGTTAATTACTTGCAATCAATGTTTCTGGATTAGAAAGTGACCAATTGCACATGTAAAGTCTCACTTCAGTACAAGTGAAATCACGTGGATGCAGGGGATCTGAATCAGGGTCAGAACAGACCCGAAATGTTGACTCTGTTTCCCTGTCTGCCAGACCTGCTGAGTTTCTCTGATACTTTCGGTTTTTATTTTATCCCTTTACAAGCTGTGAATTATTTCTTGAAGAATTTAAAAACTACATAATGTTAATTGTATTTTATGGGCCAATTGGCTAAGTGTTCATTTTTGGTGAGTTTCGAGGATGGTTTTTCTCAGGGAGATTACTTTCCAAAACTTACCTCATTACCAATGTCCAATGCTCCTATGGTGCCCCTGTCTTTCACCAAAGGTGGACGTACATGCCACTCCTGAGAGGTACAGGTGGATGAGGTTGGTGTTTGGGAGGCCCAGCCCTGTCCCTGGCAGAGGAGACCATGCCACCTGACACTGCCAACCTGGCCTGGGGTTGCTACCTGTGTCAGTGCTGAGAAATGCCCAGTGATGTAAGAAAGACCTCCAACAATCTTTCCTGTTCTGCCAGGCTAAGGCCACCATCTTCTCTCTACGCTCATCCTTGTTCCATCTCCACTACTGCACCCACCTCCCACCAAGGCTTTTGCTCTGCCGTTCTCATAATTGTACGCAAAATCATCCATCACGCGCTCCCAGAGTGGTGTTTCCTGTTGCAAAGTGTGCAGAATCTAGGCTCTATTAGATGATAGTGGAAGACAGAAAGTATTGGTAGCATAGTCACTAGCGCGTTAAAGCCATATGTAATATGAGCGGCACGGTTGCTCAGTGGTTAGCACAACACTAGGGACCCGGGTTCAATTCCCGCCTCGGGCAACTGTCTGTATGGAATTTGCACATTCTCCCTGTGTCTGCGTGGGTTTCCTTTGGGTGCACCGGTTTCCTCCCACAGGTTAGGTGAATTGGTCATGGGAAATTACCTGCAGTGTTAGGTGTATTAGTCAGGGGTGAATGTCGGGGAATTGATCTGGGTGGGTTAAAGTGCTCTGTGAGAAGGCATCCAGTCTCCCCAATGCAGAGGTGCCTGCAACGGATACAATAAATGATATTGGTGGATGTGCAGGTAAAACCTTGATGGGTCTGAAAGGCTCCTGTAGGGCCTTGGATAGAGGAGGTGTGGGCCCAGGTTTTACAATTCCTGCGGTGGTAGGGAAAGGTGCCAGGATGGGAGGGTGGGTTGTAGGGGGGCATGACCAGGTAGTCACTGTGGGACTTTGCAGAAGGCGGAAAGGGATGGGGAGGGAAATAGGTCCCTGTTGGTGGGGTCTGTTTGGAGGTGGCAGAAATGGTGGAGGATGATACAGTTTATGCGAAGGTTGGTAGGTTGGAAGGTGAGGACCAGGGGGTTTCTGTCCTTGTTGTAGTTGGAGGGGTGGGTTTGAGGGCGGAGGTGCAGCATATGGACGAGATGTGTTGGAGGGCATCTTCAAACACGTGGGAGGGGAAATTGCGATCTTTAAAGAAGGAGGCAATCTAGTGTATTCTGTGGAACTGGTCTTCCTTGGAGTAGATACGGCCGAGGCGGAGGAATTGGGAATGCGGGATAGTATTTTTGCAGGCGGTAGTGTGAGAAGAAGTGTAATCCAGGGAGCTGTGGGAGTCAGTGGGTTCGTAAAAGATGTCAATGTCAAGTCGTTCGTCATTGATGGAGTTGGAAATGGAGAGGTCCAGGAAGGGGAGGGAGGTGTCAGAGATGGTCCAGGTGAGATTAAGGTCAGGGTGGAATATGTTGGTGAAGTTGATGAACTACTCAACCTCTTCACGGGAACATGAGGTAGCACCAATGCAGACATCAATGTAACGGAGGAAGAGGTGGGGAGTGGTGCCGGTGTAACTACGGAAGATGGACTGTTCTATGCAGCCAACAAAGAGACAGACATAGCTGGGGCCTGTACGGGTGCCCATGGCTACCCCTTTGGTCTGGAGGAAGTGGGAGAATTCAAAGGAGAAATTGTTAATCGTGAGGACCAGTTCAGCCAAATGAATGAGTGGAAGAGTACTGGTGGGACGCTGGGAGAGGAAGAAAAGGAGGGCTTGGAGGCCTTGGTCATGGCGGATGGAGGTGTAGAGGGATTGGATGTTCATGGTGAAGATGAGGCATTGGGGGCCGGGGAAACGGAAGTCTTGGAGGAGGTGGAGAGTGTGGGTGGTGTCTTGAACGCATGTGGCCCATGGCCCAACATTTCAACTCCCCCTCCCACTCTGCTGAGGACATGCAGGTCTTGGGCCTCCTCTACCACCACTCCCTCACCACCCGATGCCTGGAGGAAGAACACCACATCTTCTGCCTCGGAACACTTCAATCCCAGGGCATCAATGTGTAAAGCCACCCTCCCCCCCACTTATCTCTCCACCCTGGAGGCTCCCTGCCTCTATTCCTGATGAAGGGCTTTTGCCCGAAGCATTGATTTTTCCTGCTCCTCGGATGCTGCCTGAGCTGCTGTGCTTTTCTGGAGCATTTCAGCGATGAAGAGAGGCTGGATAAGCTCAGGTTGCTTTGTCTGGAGCAGAGAAGTTTGAGGGGAGACCAACAGTTATGTGAGGCAAGGATAGGGTGGATAGAAAGCAGCCGTTCCTCTTACTTGAAGGGTCAATGACGAGGGGAACTATTTAAAGGTGAAAGTCAGGAAGTTTAATGGGGATTTAGGAAAAGTATTGAGGCAGGAAACCTCCCAACATTTACAAAGTACTTGGATGAGCTGTTGAAATGTCATAACATCCAAGGCTCCGGGATAGGTTCTAACGCGGATTTAGTGCGACTTTGGTAGTACTGACTTGGTGGGCCAAAGGGTCTCTCTGTGCTGTCTGCTATGATTCTGTGATTCATTAAAATGGGGTGAACCCCTGGTTTAATAATAAGGTTGGAGATATGTCACGAGGTTACAGGTTGTGGCTGAAGACTGTTGCTGTTGCTTTAAAACCTTTTGATTTTACCTTCTAGCCATCAATTTCACGCTCAGTAGCATCTCTTTCTCCTTAATGAGACTGAAAATGCTGGAGAAACTCAGCAGGTCTGGCAATGTTTGATGAGAGAGAGAGAAAGAGAAAGAGAAAGAGAGAGTTAATGTTTTGAATCTGACAAGACTCTTGTTCAGAACTGAAGGGGGCTGGAAAAATGATTTTTTTTTTACTCTGTTGACAACAGGGAAGGAGGAGCAAGTAGAACAGATGTGAGGGTGCACAGAGCAAACACGATGCTAACGGTAGGCGAGGAGAGATGTCGATGAAGAATTAGTGTTAAAGGTCAGGGTTAATAACAGAAAATACGTTAGCTCTATTGAGAGCTAATTCATTCAAACAAGACACTGAGAGGGGTGTAATCAAAATAGGCAATTCTGTAACATTGTTGAACTTGCTGTTAACTCTTGAAGGCTGTACTATGTGTAAACAGAAACTCATAGAATCCCTACAGCAAGGAAACAGACTATCCAGCCCAGGCTAACCCACATGAACCAACACCCTATAATGCTGCTTATTCACCTGGCCTGCACATCCCTGGCAATGGCCAAACCACCCTAACTTATACATCTTTGGACTGTGGGAGGAAACCCACCCAGACAGGGGGAGAATGTGCAAACTTCACACAGACAGTCACCTGAGGCTGGAATTGAACCAGGGTCCCTTGCGATATGAGACAGCAGTGCTAACCACTGAGCAACTGTGCCAAGGTGACATTCCTCCACTGTGTGGGTGTGCTTCACTGGAACACTGCAGCTGGCTTAGGATGAAAGCATTCGCAGGTGATGGGAGGGCTGATTCCTCACTAATCCTGACCAATCTCATTTCAGGGGACACGTGGGTACTTTCTCCCATCGGATGTCCCCGTGACTTTTTATTCCTGGGGGTGGATTCACCCGCCGTAACACCTTTACCCCTGCAGGGGGATTGCTGCATCCTCAGCCACCTGCTGCCCTTAAATAGTCAGGAGAAAGGCACTTTGGGGTTAAACAGGACAATTCAAACACACGCTCAGAGCAGCATTGACAATGCTGGGTGAGCATTCAAGTGCAAACCAATTATGTTAAGTTGCAGAGGAATGCCACTTGTACTGAGATGGACAATTCTAATTGGAAACTAATTGAGTTAAATAGGACGAATGAAGGTCATCCCTACAAGTGCATTAAAAGGAATCAATTAGCTTGAAGTAGCAATCGGCTGAGGTGAAGCTGTGCTTTTCCTGTATATTGGGCTGTGAAATCCATCTGTTTCTTCTCAAAGGTACAAAAATGAGAAAGTTCTTCAGCATTTTACCACTGTGCACTGAAAGGAATGTTGTCCTTCACTGCTAGAGGGATGGAGTTTAAAAACAGAGATGTTATTCTGCAGCTGTATGGGGGCTGGTGAGGCCACACCTGGGGTACTGTGGACAGTTTTGGCCTCCTTACTTGAGAAAGAATGTACTGGCACTGGAGGGGGTGCAGAGGGGGTTCACTGGGTTGGTTCTGGAGTTGAGGGGTTTGGCTTGTGAGGAGAGATTGAGTAGACTGGGATTATATTCATTGGGCGTTAGAAGAATGGGGGGGGGGGATCTTATAGAAACAAAGAAAATTATGGAGGGAAGGGATAAGATAGAAGGAGGGGAGGTTGTTTCCACTGGCAGGTGAAACTGGAATTAGGGGGTACAGCCTCAGAATAAGGGGGAGCAGATTTCAGACTGAGTTGAGGAGGAACTTCTTCACCCAGTGGGTTGTGAACCTGTGGAATTCCCTGCCCAGTGAAGCAGTTGAGGCTACCTCATTGAATGTTTTTAAGGCAAAAATAGATAGATTTTGGAAAGGTAAAGATATTAAGGGATTCGATGAATGGGTGGGTAAGTGGAGCTGAGTCCATGAAAACAGCAGCCATGATCCTATTGAATGGTGGAGTGGGCTTGATGGGCCAGTTGGTCTACCCCAGCTGTTATTTATGTTGCTATGCTGGATTTCTGAAGTGCCAGAAATTAATGGGTTGCTTGAGAGGAAAGACAATAAATCTCTGTTTTTGGCTGTTTATTTGTAACGTGTCAAACTATACATTGTGTGTGGGAACCACAAAATTATGGAGACGCAATAAATTCCTCACTGTCAATGTTTTCTAATCAATCTGTTCAGAGATACTATTACAGACCCCCTGGGGTAGTCGGACTTGAACCCAGACCACCTGGCTCAGAGGTGGAAACACTACCACTACCCTAGTTCTTCTGTGTAGAGTCCTAGGCCCAACCATCTTTGGCTGCTTCATCAACGACCTTGCCTCCATCAGAAGGGCGGAAGTGGGGATGTTTGCCAATGATTGCACAGTGTTCAGCACCATTTGCGAGTCCTCAGATGCTGAAGCAGTCGGTGTTCAAATGCAGCACGACCTGGACAATGTGCAGGCTTGGGCTGATAGATGGCAAGTAATATTTGCATCACAGTGGTACCAGGCAAAGTCCATCTCCAGCAAGACAGCATTTAATCATCTCCTCTTGATCTTAAAAAATGTTACCAATACTTTTCCCATGATTACACCCATTGACCAGCAACTGAACTAGGCCAGTCAAATAACTACAACGGCCACAAGATCATGTCATATGTTGGAAATTTGTCAGTGAGTAACTCACCTCCTCAATGCCTATCCAGCATCCACAAGACACAAATGCAGAAAGCAACTATTGAAATAACAATCTTTTATTTGTATTGCAGTTTAGTCCAAAGCACTGCCCATCCAATGCAATATAGTCACTGGATTTATAAAGACGCATCTCACAACCACTGCATCTCAAAGTGCTTTACTGCCATTGAAATATGTTTGAAGTGTAGCTGCTGCTGTGGTGTACGGAACATAGAAGCCAGACAGTGCTCAGCAAGATCTCACAAACTGCACTGTGATAATGACTGGAGACGCTGCTTTTTCAATGCTGATTTGAGGGATGATCATTGGCCAGAATACTAGGAACCAGTTATGGCAGATGTTTGAGCCTGATTGCATAAGAAATGTGGCTGGTGTTGTGATTTATGATGAACAAATCATTCAGGAATAGAGTTGTACAGCATGGAAACAGATCCTTCGGCCCAACTTGTCCATGCTGACCAGATATTCTACATTAATCTCGTCCCACTCTGTGCAGCTGTATTGTTCGATTTGGATGACAGGCTCTGTCTGTCCCCTCAGGTGGATGTTCAAGGTCCCATGTCACTACTTTGGAGAAATGCAGGGGAGTTGTTCCTCACTGTTTCTGCTAATGTGGAAAACCAACCAAGCTGTCACATTGCTCACTCAGCGCTCCACATTCTCACGGAAATACACACCATTGTCATTTTGTCCAAGAGAACTTCCCTTCAACAAATTCCACTCCACTTCCTTGAGCTTTGCATCCTAAGAGACCATATTAAGTGCTTTGTAGCGACTCCATGAATGCGGACCCGCAGGAACAAGCTGCCAATGGTGTCAGGCGGCACGTGTGGTACTGCCAAGTCCTATCCCTCTGTAGGTTTCCAATAACAGGTGTGGACATTTTACACTTAATCCTTGCTGTAGGGTATACAGTACAGTCCTAACCTTCCTGCCTTACCTCACTCCAATTCTGAAGTAATTCTGCTTCATCAAACATGACCTTTTCTCTACCAGTTGCTTAACTGCGTTTGGCTGCTTAATGGGATATTAGTCACTGGATTAGGAATTAGCCCCAGTCCTGCAGATAGAACATTGTCATTGCTGCCTGTGGATCTTCCCTGGTGCCAAAAATTCCCAAAGGGGCTAAAGCTACAGCTAGGAGCTTTTGCTATTTACATTACTGACCTAAACATTGTTGTTGGGGAAAGTCAGTGTCTTTCCAGATTATAAAATAACTCGTGCTCGTGTCAAGATTATAAAAGGGTAAAGTCTTCCACAAGAACACTTCAATGCAGCCAGGGGAATTGGTGAAACAATGTGATGTACTATTTAATTCAGACAACTGCAGTACAATGCACATACTCACCACTATTCATATTTTACAGAGAACTAACTGGTCAGAATTTGCGTAGGACAGTGAAAGAGTGAGGTACCTGAGGACAGGGCACTCAATACAGACAGGCCATTGCCAGTGCAAGCACAGTATTGTATAAAATCCAAAAGAGCAGCAGATACTGTAAATCAGGGACAAATGCGGAAATTACTGGAAAAGCTCAGCAGGTCTGGCAGCATCTGTGGAGAAAAATCAGAGTTAATGTTTTGGATTAAATGACCCTTCCTCAGAACGGATCGTGGCTATGGAAATGTTGGTTTAATCTAATTTCTCTCCACAGATGTTGCCAGAGCTTTTCCAGCAATTTCTACTTTTGGCACAAGCACAATATTGTGTTGCATTAATGAAACAACTTGCGACAAATCAAGGCCACTATACAGTCTTTCTACATTGCCTCAGTTAGGCTGCCCCTAGAATAAACCACCCAGTGTAGATCCTCTCAAAACTTGGTAAAGTAGCGTTGGAAAAGGTTCAAAAACAGTGATGCAAACACATAGATAGCCACAGACGTATTGTTAAAGAACTTGATCAATTTATTTTAGCGCAGTTTAGAGGTGATCTGATTGAAATTTATGGAATGATAAATGATAAATGACAGCTGACTTGGATTGATAGATTATTTTACTTCGATGAATTGAGGTAGGTCAGTATTTAAGCTGCTGAAGGGTTGGAGTGCAACAGTTTTGATGGAATTTTCTGTCCCCTGCAGTGTACGGGACTCTTAGAATAAATTGCTAGCTCATACTGTGTGTGCTGAGGTGACCTGGATTGGTTCTTGCCTCGAGCAGTGATCTTATTGTAGAGTTAATGAGTGGTCCAAATGATGAGAGATGGTAGAGTTCTGAGGTACAGAGGGATCTAGGTGTCCTAGTGCGTGAACTGCTTGTGGTTAGTATGCACATAGAGCAAGTAATCAGGAAAGTCGATAAAATGGGATAATTTCTCACAAGGGGAATTGAGAAATAACATAGGGAGAAAGTGAGGACTGCAGATGCTGGAAAAGGGCAGCAGGTGAGGCAGCATCCAAATAACATAGGGAGGCCATCATACACTTATACAGGGGAACTGATGAAACCATATCTGCAGTACTAAACACAACACTGGTCCTTATTTAAGAAAGGATGTAAATATGTCAGGTGCAGTTCAGATAAAGTTTACTAGACTAACATCTGAAGTGGGAGGATTGTCTTATGAGGAAAGGTTGGACAGACCAGGCTTATATTCAATGGAGTCTAGAGGAATAAGAGATGTCTTGAATGAAACAAAGAGTGGGGATAAAATGGACCTTCTCAGGATGGTGGTAATGTTCCACGAGGGACCATAACTTTTCACTTTATACATTAATGATCTAGGTGAACAAACTGAGGGCATTCTGGCTACATTTGCAGATGATACAAAGGTAGGTAGAGGGTTAGGTAACAATTGAGGAGGCTGCAGACGGATTTGGACAGGTTCGGAGAGTGGGCAAAGATGTGGCAAATGGAGTACAATGTGAGAAAGTGTGAGGTCATGCACTTTGGATGGAAGAATAAAGGCAAGGACTATTTTCTAAATGGGGAGAAAATTCAGAAGTCTGAAGTACAAAGGGAGACCTAGTCGATGTTTCTCTCAAGATAATCTTGCAGGTTGAGTTGGTAGTTTGGAAGACAAATGCAATGTTGTCATTCATCTCGGGAGGACTTGAATATAAAAGCAGGATGCACCTCTGAGGCTATATTAGGCTCTGGTCAGACCACATTTGGAATATTGTGCGCAGTTTTGGGCCCCATGTCTCAGGAAGGATGTACTGGCCCCAAAACAGATCCAGAGAAGGTTCATGAGAATGGTCTCTGGAATGAAAAGCAACATATGAGGAATGTTTGAGGACTCTGCGTTGATACTCGATAGAGTTTAGAAGGATCGGGGGTGGGGGGGGGGGGGTGATCTGATTGAAACTTACAGATTACTGAATGGCCTGGACAGAGTAGATGTTGGGAAAATGTTTCCATTGGCAGGAGAGATGAGGACTCGAAGGCACAGCCTTAGAGTAAAGGGCAAATGTTTTAGAACGGAGATAAGGAGAAACTTCTTCAGCCAAAAGTGGGGAATCTATGGAATTCATTGCCACAGAAGGCTATGGAGGCCAGGTCATTGAATGTATTTAAGACAGAGATTGCCAAGGGAATCAAAAGTTATGGGAGAAAACAAGAGAATGGGATTGAGAAACCCATCAGCCATGATAGAATGGCAGAGAAGACTCGATGGGCTGAAGAGCCTAATTTCTGCTCCTATGTCTTATGGTCTTATAGGATCTGCAGCCACCACTTCCTCTGGCAGTTCATATGAACCACTGTCTGTGTAAAAAACATTGTCCCTCATGTCTTCTTTAAACTTTCCTCCTTCCACCTTAAAAATATGCCTCCTAGTCTTGAAATCTTCCACTCTCAGGAAAAGGCATCTTATCTATACCCCTCAATTTTAAAAACCCCTATAAATCATAAACCTCTGTAAGATATAACTGATATTCAGTTTTATCATTAAAACCAAATATTGTGACTCCAACTGTTCCTGTGTTAGATCCTGATTGTTCATTGTTGTGTGGTGAGACTCCTGGGATTTTAAACACCGCACTTCTCCATAACCTTGTGTGGTTTCTTCTGATTCCAGCCAGTCAGACTCCACCTTCACTGACCTTCTGTTAGCATTCAGGAGTGCGGATGCTTTGTCTGGTTTCCAGCTCTGCAAAAAGTGAGGGTTAGCTTTTTCTTTTGTTGCACGGAGTGGGTTTTCGAATGGATGGCTTTTGTGCAGGTCGAGTGAAGTGCAGAAGCAGTTTGGAGTTTTCTGGTCTGTGGCTATGGTTGGACAGTCAGAGTGTGAGGCCATTGTGGGGCAGTCAGAGTGTGAGGCCATTGTGGGGCAGTCAGAGTGTGAGGCCATTGTGGGGCAGTCAGAGTGTGAGGCCATTGTGGGGCAGTCAGAGTGCGAGGCCATTGTGGGGCAGTCAGAGTGCGAGGCCATTGTGGGGCAGTCAGAGTGCGAGGCCATTAGGATGACTTTTAAGGGACTTGAACATGTGGAGACAGAGAACGTTGAATGTGGAGCAAATATTGAGGTTGGGTCATGTCACGTTTGTTTGCTAAATGCTTGTTCTCAGGGTGTAGGTGTTACTAGTAAAAGTGACAGTATTGTCCAGTCCTTTTCAAATCACAGAAGCAGGCCATTCAGCCCATTGAGTCTGTTGCATTGTCACAGGCATGGGTCGAATTGTCCACCAACTGAGTGACTTGTCAAGCCATTTCAAAGGGTAGTTAAGAGTCAGCCATGTTGCTCTGGAGCTGGAATCCCAGAGGGTAAGGATGGCAGATTTGCTCCCCATGTGAACTGGATGGGTCTTTACGACAATCAGTGATAGTTTCATGGTCACCATCACTGAGACTTCCAGATTTATTAACTGGTGAAATTCCTCCTTGTTGCGTTATCCTGGGATTCTGAAGGATTGATCTTGTGATGTTGTATTAAAACACTGTCTCCCCCAACAGATTAAACTGGCTAGGCCAAAGCCAAGGACAAGAGAACCTCATTGATGTAGGTCTGGAGTCACTTAGGGACCAGGCTGGGTCAGATCAGGTGATGCCTTTCCTGTAAAATGCATTATCGAATTAGTATGAGAATTCAATAACATTGTACACAATCTCTTCGTCTGTTGGGATTTGATTCTCATTACCTCGTTCATTAGTTTGAGCATTCTGGACATAAGAAAAATTGCATTTATTTAGCACCTGTCATGATCCCAAGCTGCTCCCTAGACGTTTTGCTGCCAGTAAAGTTCTATTACAGGGTAGCTCCTGTGGTAATTATTACATCGCTTGTCCAGCATCCCGTATTGGTTGAGCAGGAATTGCCCTGAGTTAAATATTGAGAAAGTCCAAGCCATTGTCCTTGGTTCCGGCCTCATACTCTGTTCCCTGCCCATTATTTCCATCCTTCTAGCTGACAACAGACTGATTCTGACCCAGCCTGATGCTGACCACACCAATACCAAGATCATCCAATTTCAACTTGATAACATCTCCCAACTCCAACCCATCCTCAGCCTATCTGCTGGTCAAACCTTTCATTTATTGTTTTTGTGACTTCTACTAGGCTACACTAATGTGTTGTTGGCCAGTATCCCATTTCCTGCCTGCTATAAATTTCTGTTGGTTATACTGTAACACTCATCAACCTCTGCACTTGCTGACTCCCAGTGCTGCCTGGCCTGACAATGTCTGTATTTTAAAATTCTCATCTTTCAAAAGAACAAAACAGAAGTGAAACACAGGAACAGGCCCTTCGGCCCTCCAAGTCTATGCTGAACATCATGCCCTAACTAAACTAAAAAACAAACCTTCTGCTCTTATTCGGTCTGTATCCCTCTATTCCCTCCCCAGCCATGTAACCACCCAGGTGCCTCTAAAATGTCACCAATGTGCCTGCTTCCACCACCTCTTCTGACAATGTGTTCCAGGCTCCTACCACCCTCTGCATGAAAATCCTCCCTCACATACCTCCCTTAAATTCCACCTACTCCACCCCCCCCTCCCAGCCCCCCCCTCCCCCCCGCCCACCTCAACTTGAATCTGTGTCCTCTTGTAAGAGAAACTTCAACCCTGGGGAAAAGCCTCTGGCTGTCCAGTGAAAACAATCCTAGTCTTTTTAACCTTTCCTCATAGCCAATGCCCTTGAGACCAGGCAACATCCTGATGAACCTTCTCTGCACTCTCTCCTCCCCTCTTCCAACTCTATGACCTCCCCCAGTTCTATCATCTGATATATTTGTGTTCTTCACAAAGTTGTCATCTTGACAATTCCTAGCTTTAATCGGCAACGTTTTGGTGGTTATTTGTTTTAACTGCAGTGGTCCCAAGCCTTAGAAAGCTCCCTGGCCTGGGAAACAATTATTTGACTCTGCTATTAGTCATCTGTTCTGACCCTCCTTATGAATCACAGAATTATTCCAGTGTGGAAGCAGGCCATTCAGCCCATCAAGTCCACACCGACCCTCTGAAGAGTGTCCCACCCAGACACCCCTCCCCGCACCACATTCCTGTCACCCTGCATTTCCCATGGCTAACCCACCCTTATCTGCACATCTTTGGACTGTGAGAGGAATCTGGAGCACCCAGAGGAAACCCATGCAGACACAGGGAGAACATATAAACTCCAGGCAGACAGTCGCCCGAGGGTGGAATTGAACCCGAGCCCCTGGCAGCAGTGCTAACCACTGAGCCACCACACCTCCCAACGTGTCTACTCTTTTATTAATAATGCCAATTGAATACTTCGAGGCTCTTTGCTTCATCGGAATTACCGTGTCTATGTTGTTACTGTCACAAAGGAAATGCAGCAGCCAATCTGTGCATTGTAGAGTTCCCAGAAACAGAAAAATTATAACTTTCTGATTCAGAAACAAGAATGCTTTTCCAAAACATTTGCAAATCCAAAGGATTGCTTTTCCATCGAGTTGCTACCTCACTGTCCCACCATCAGTTGTTTAGGATTCAGTAGAACATGTTTTGGTGTCACATTATACCTGACTTCAGGCTCCTTCAATTGTATTTTTCTCTTATTCAGCTTCAGGCTTAGCTGGGTCAAGCAGTCTCAGTAGACTTGGATTGTGGTCAGCAACAGCTCCTTCCATTGTGTCTCCCCATCTAGAAACTAGAAAATTATCCACAATAACTTCCACTCCAGGAAGAGCTTGGCTGAGTTGATATTCTTCTGGCGTGGTGGACGAGGTAAACTGTTAACGTCTAACCAACTCTCAAAGACTGTCCAGAATGTCGTCAGAAATCTGCTGCTTTTACCCAGCATCACATGCCATTGGCCACACTTTGCATTTATGATGGTAAAGATGTCTTTGCCTTTGCAAGTTGTGGCAAAATTCCTTCGGTCACTGGCAAAGGGAAGCGAGTCCTCTTCAGGGTTTTATTTGGATCTTCTGAGATAATGCATACTCTCTAGCTTTCCAGGTCATTTCACTGCTACCCTGCTGCTAATCCATTCAGTAGGAGTAAGCACTTCCTAGATTACTCCCTTCTTTTCCAGTTCTTCTATCCTATCTTTCGGGCTGGCTTTCGATCATATGATACAGGGAGAGAGTGAGGACTGCAGATGTTGGAGATTAGAGTTGAGAGTGTGGCGCTGGAAAAGCACAGCAGGTCAGGCAGCATCCGAGTAGCAGGAGAGGCAACATGTAGGCCATAAGCCCTTCATCAGGGATGAGGTGGGGGTAATGGGGGCTGAGAGATAAATAGGAGGAGGGTGGGGCTAGGGAGAAGGTAGCTGGGCAGGCGATCGGTGGATGCAGGTTGGGGGTGATGGTGATAGCTCAGAATGGAGGGTGGAGCAAATAGGTGGGAATGATGATGGACAGGTATGACAGTTTAAGAGGCCAGTGCCAAGTTAGAAACATAGAGTCATAGAGATTTACAGCTTGGAAACAGACCATTCAGTCCAACCTGTGCATGCTGACCAAATATCCCAACACAATCTATGAGGTGACGGGGAGGGAAGATGAGGAAACTGGTGAAATCGACATTGATCCCATCTGATTGGAGGGTCCCAAGGCGGAGGATGATACTTTTGTCCTCAAGGTATTGGGTAGCTAGGGTTTGATGGTGGAGGAGGCCCAGGGCCTGTATGTTCTTGGCTGAGTGGGAGGGGGAGCTAAAGAGTTTGGCTACAGGAAGGTGGGGTTGTTTGGGGTGTGAGTCCCAGAGATGTTCTCTGAAACATTCTGCAAGTTGGCATCCTGTCTCCTCAGTGTAGAGGAGACCACATCGAGAGCAACCCCCACAGTAGATGAGGTGTTCGGAGGTGCAGGAAAATCTCTGGTGGATGTGGAAGGATCCTTTAGAGCCTTGGATGGAGGTGAGGGGGCAGGAGTGGGCATAGGTTTTGTACCACTTGTGGCAAGGGAAGGTGCCAGCAGTGGAGGGTGGATTGGTGTTGGGCATGGATCTAACAAGGGAGTCACAGAGGGAATGGTCTCTGCAGAATGTTGATAGGGGTGGGGAGGGAAATATATCTGTGGTGGTGGGGTCTGACTGTGGGTGGCAGAAATGGCAGAGGACGATGTGTTGTATTGGAGATTGGTGGGGTAGAAGGTGAGGACTGGGGTTGTTCTATCCTTGTTGCAGTTGGAGGGATGGGGCGAGGTGCTGGAACTGGAGGAGATGTGCAGAATTAGGAGCAGAATTAGGACATTCAGCCCATCAGGTTTACTCCACCTTTCAATCAAGACGGATATGTTTCTCAACCCCATTCTCCTGTCTTCTTCCATATCCCCTCACTAATCAAGAACCTGTCTATCTCTGTCCTAAATATGTTTTAGCCTCCAGAGTTCCACAGTTTAACCATTCCCTGGCTGAAGAAATTTCTCCTCACTTTCGTTCTAATGAACCGTCCCTTCACTCTGAGGCTGTGCCCTCATGTCCTAATGTCTCCTGCTAGTGGAAGCATCTTCTTCATGTCCATTTTATCCAGGCCTCTCAGTATTCTGCAATTTTCATTCAGATTCCACTTCGTCCTCCTAAACTACTTTGAATAACTGACCAGTGTCCTCAACTGCTTCTCATATGTCAAGCCCTTCAGTCCCAGGATCATTTTTGAAAACCTTCTCTGGATCCCCTCCAAGCCCTTACTTGGAAACATAAAACATAGAAAATAGGAGCAGGAGTAGACCATTTGGCCCATCATGTCCTCTCCAGCATTCAACATGATCATGATCGACGTTCCAACTCTTTCTCCTTCTCTCCCTGCATACCCCTCAGAACCTTCAGTCTCCAGAAATCTATTTGTTCCTTCCTGAAGGAAATCAGTGCCTTGGCCTCCTCCATTGTGGACTTCCAAAGTGAAGACATTTCTCCTCATCTTAGTTCTAATAGCCTCCAATGTATCCTGAGAATGTGAGCCTTTCCCTGGACCCCATTCAGGAGTAACAGCATCTCCATACCTGGTCTGTCCAGTTTTGTCTAAATTTTATATGGTTTACTGAGATCCCTTGTCATTCTTCTCAACTTGATTGAACACAAACTCACTTGACCCAATTGCTCCTTATACAACAGAGCTGCCATTAAAGGAATCAGGCCGGGGAACCTTCAGGGACCTCCTCCTATGCTTTGTGAAATGTTTGCTACATCTTCATGCTTGCTTTCAGTGACTGATGTGCAATGACACCTTGTACGTCAATAGTTCCTGACCTTTCACCATTTAAATAATACTCTGCCATTCTGATTTCCCTGCCTGGGTCTACAACTCCACACTTAGCCACATTATTCTGCATTTCCCTTTGCTCACTCACTCAACTTGTCAAAATTGCCTTCAGGCCTGTCTATACCTCTTCACCATTTACAATCTCAGCTAGTTTGTGTCATAGAATCATAGAGATGTACAGCACAGAAACAGACCCTTTAGTCCAACTCATCCAAGCCGACCAGATATCCTAAATTAATCTAGTCCCATTTGCCAGCATTTGACCCATATCCCTCTAAATCCCTTCCTATTCATGTACCCATCCAGATGCCTTTTAAATGTTGCAATTGTACCAGCCTCCACCACTTCCTCTGGCAGCTCATTCCATACACGTACCACCCTCTGCGTGAAAAAGTTGCTCCTTAGGTCTCTTTCAAATCTTTCCCCTCTCACCTTAAACTTATGCCCTTTACTTCTGGAATCCCTGGGAGAACTGGGAAAAAGACTTGTCTATTTACCCTATCCATGCCCTATCATGGTTATATAAACTTCCATAAGGTCACCTCTCAGTTCCAGGGAAAACATTGGAAAGATAGCATTTGATTTCCTCATCCAACCTTCGGAGCTACTGATGTGCACCCCTTAGTGTTCAGCTAAGCTTTTAATTAGTTTACTAGCATATGCATTTTCTACTGTGCGCAGTCCATTGGAGAATGTGTGATTTGCCATTATTATTGATTGGACTTTCTAATGTTAATATTACAATAAACTGTAACTGTGTGGAACAGATTACTGGCATGGGTGGGAGAACACGAAACCTTAATGAGCTTTGTAAACTGAAAGCAAGAGTCAACAAATGGGACCGCAATGGGACCACAATATTGTTCTTTGTTTATTCTTTTGTGAGATGTGAGTGTTGTTGGGAAGGCTATCATTTATCCTCCATCTTTAGGAACTGAGTGCTTTTCTAGGGCCATTTCAGAAGGCACTTAAGCTGCAACCACATTGCTGTCAATCTAGAAGGGTTTATGCTTCGGAGAGACTGGGTAATGACGATAGATTTCTTGATGAAAAGGAAGGGCATTACTGAGCCAGATGGGTTATTTTTGAGCTTGCCACCACTGAGACTAATTCCCAATTTCTAATTCATTAACGGCACTTAAATTCCACCCCCACCCCCTGGTATTTGTTGTCCATCCTTAGGAACACTTGGAAGTTTCCAGTTTCACGTCCACTTCATTAGCCTGTGCCTCTCAATTACTGACCAAGGACCATCCAAATTTTAAAGTTCTAATCCCTTTTCAAGAAATCATTCCTCCCTATCATTGTGACATTCACCAGCTCACACTGCTCCAAGATATCCATACTCCTCTAATTCCTTTCCTACATCCTAATTTTAATTTGAATTATCCTACCATTCACCCTCAGCCTTCAGTGCCTCAGCTCCAGACTCTGGAATTCCCATCATACGCCTCTTCATCTCTCTCCCTCACTTTTCCTCTTTCAAGATATAATTTAAACTCTACCTCTTTGACCCAGCTTTTAGTCATTTGACCTAATAACTCCTTAATAATCTCAGACCTCCTGTAGCTCGTTGTCACGTTTTTGTGAGGAATCTTGGGATGCTTGATTGTGTTAAAGGTGCTACGTAAATGTAAGTTGTTGGTGTTGTATGTGAGGATTTGTGCAGGTGAAGAACTTGGGACCAGGAGACAAGGCACACATTGCAACAGGAACAGACATTGAAAACCAGAGGAGAGGAAAGTGAGGCAAAAGATATGTTGAAAATGTTAATGGTTTGGTTTCCTCGTCCTTTGATTGTAGTGAAACTGGTTACTGGCAGGCTTTTTGAGTACATGTATTATTCACGCTGGTCATGTTTTCATCAAACCACGAGTGCCTTTGTGATTGCTCATATTTCAGAATGCTTTGACCACCGGCACCTTCCAGCTGAGCACCAGTACTTAAGGAATACAGTAACATTTGAATTATCTGGCTTTGACCATAAGCAGGAGGCAAGGATAAACTTAGAGTGTTGACTGACACATTGCTGCTTATGGTAATAATTGGAATCTAGTGAAAGCATGTAACTCACACAGGCTTATAGTCTTTCCACTTACTGCTCTTTTCATTATAAACACTGAGGGGAAAATGATCAAAGATTCTGATTGTTAGTGTGTCAGATAACACAAGTTTTATTAGAAAGAGCTGCCTCTAATTGTGACCTTGTGAGGTCTGCAATGCATTTACAATAGGAGCAGGTGTCACAAAGTTTGCACTAACCAATCAGAAGAAAGGAGTTCAAATCCTACTTTGGCTGTTGAGAGTTTTGTTTCATATTTCTTTTTGAATTCTGGAGATAAATAGCTGGCATCTGTAAAGGTGGCTGTCAGATTATTCACTAATATCTTGCTGTCATGATTTAGCCTTGGCGACATCACATGTTGAGTACTTTTTCTTATTATTTCATGGGATGTGCGTATTGCTGACTGGGTCAGTACTTAATGCCCGTCCCTAATTGCCCTTGAATGTGGGGACTTGCTCGGCCATTTCAGAAGGCAATCGATAGCAGATTTCCTTGCTTAAGGGCCCAATGGGTTGATACAACTTTTGATGATAGTTGCCGTGGTCACTAAGACTGAGACTACCGTCTATTCCATCTTTAAGAAGTGAACTGAACTTCCATCAGTCACCGTGGTGAGATTTGAATGCATGTCCCCCTAGACCTACAGCTTGCATCAGCCCGAGGGATGTTACCATGATTCTCCATATCCAGTGCATGGCTTTGGTTCTATACTTTGTCTGAGTGTCAGGATGAGTGGTGTGGGAGATTACAGTCTTCCAAACGCTCCGAAAAAGTTCTGTAATGTTGTCTCGTTGCTTTTGTTGCTGTCAGTCTGTAGCTCTTCATTTTGGAAACAGAGCCTTGCTTCAAAACTCAAATTGTCATCTCTCTTGACGTTGCAAAATGCAATTTGGCTTGTCCAATCCATTTTCAAATTTCAGGGTTGCTAACAATATGAGCGACATAGGTGAAAGTGAGTACTGCAGATGCTGGAGATTAGAGTCGAGAGTGGGATTCAATGGGGGTTCACTAAATTGATCCTTGGGATGAGAAAGTTTTCACATGAGAAACATATTGAGCAGAATGGGCTCATATTTTACAGAGTTTTAATGTATGATCTTATTGAAGTGTATGAAATTTGTAGAGGGTTATACATGAGGGTACATGCTAGAAGGCTCCTTATCTCAGACTAAGGACCATTGCTTCAGAGTAAAGGGGTCAGACATATAGGATGGAAATGAAGAGAAATGAGTTGGGGATTGTAGTGCCCTAGGTTCAACTGCCCTCAGCTGCTTCATCAATAATCTTCTGGCCATCATTAGGTCAGAAGGGTGTTTTCCCGAGGTTAGGGAGTTCAAAACTAGGGGCATATTTTTAAGGTGAGAGGAGAAAGATTTTAAAAGGACATAAGGAGCAACGTTTTTACTCAGTGAGTGGTTCAAGTGTGGGATGAAATGCCAGAGGAAGCAGGTACAGTTACAATGGTTAAAGACATTTGCTTAAGTTTATGAATAGGAAAGGTTTGGAGGGATATGGGCCAAGCACAGGTGGGTGGGATTAGTTTAGTTTGCAAACATGGTCAGTATGGACTAGATGTACTGAAGGGTCTATTTCCATGCTGTATGACTTTACAACTCTTTAGTGGGAATGTTTGCTGATGATTGCAGAATATTCAGCATCATTCGTGACTCCTCAGGTACTGTAACAGTTCATGTGTGAATGCAAAAAAATTTGCACAATATCGAGGCTTGGACTGGTAGATGGCAAGTAACGTGTGCCACAAATCTGCCAGGCAATGACCGTCTCTAACAAAAGGGAATTCAACCCTGACCCCATCATATCCATGACATTACTGTCACTGAATCTATCACTATAAACATCCAGAGGGTTATCTTTGACAAGAAACTGAACTGGACCAGCCCTGTAAGGACTATGGCAGGCTAAAAACTGGAAGATCTGAGATAAATAACTCACCTCCTGACTCTCCAGAGGCCTTTCCACCAAGGCACGAGTCAGGAGTGTGATGGAATACTCTTCACTGACCTGGACAAGTACACCTCCAAAAATACTCAAGAAGCTTGACACCATCCAGGAGAAAGAAGCTCCCTTGATTGGCACCTCATCAATCACCTTCAACATTCAGTCCCTGCACTGCCGAATCTCAGTAGCAGCAACTACATGATGCACTTCAGAGATTCACCAAAGACCCTCAGACCACATCTTCCAAACCCATGACCACTTCCATCTAAATGGACGAGGGCAGCAGACACATGGGAACCTTCAAGTTCCCCTCCAAGCCACTCACCATCCTGACTTGGAAATATATCACTGTTCCTTCAGTGTTGCAAGTTGAAACTTCCTATCAGCAAGTACCCACACCCCCAAACACCACAGCAGTTCAAAAAAGTGACACATCAGCATCTTATCCTGGGCAGTTGGGGATGGACAGTCTCGTAAATGCTTCACATTGTTTACTTTTCCGTGTGTGTGTCGGTGAGTTTCTCAGTCATTGAGTGTGGAGGATAATTATTGCGCAGCCCTGCTGTCACAGTTGATACCTCAATGCTGAGTGCAAACACCACTGGGTGTAGTCTGACAGTAATTCTCTTTACATGACACTTTTGCAAAATTGCTGTGCAGGTTGCTATTACTGGAAATGATAATGTAGAAAAAAAAAGATGAAAATACAGACAGAAGTTTAAACAAAGCATTAAAATGGGGACTGGGTTAAATCTTTATGTTCAGATTCAATCATTCCAATTCCACTTCACTGAAGGCTAGACTCCCTGTTTGTGTGTAAGGGAAATGGGAATAACTGATGACCGGAGAATTAGTTGAAGGTTGTAAAATTATCTGAATATTGGGATAATTATTAATCACTTGAGTGTTGCTTCATTGGTTTCTGAGATCATCTTAATACTTTGATTAGATTATAGCTTTGCAATCACTCCCAAGTATCCATTATTCTATATTTAATTTACTGCTGATTGATAGCATTTACCATCATAAGTAGTGTATAGGTTACAGGAATCAAAAGTGTAACATAGTTTAACTGCAGTGCTAGACATGTTATCATTCATGGCTCTGGCTTGAGCTTAATGCACATGTTTGGGCAGAACAATATCGACATGGATAATGCAGAGCAGAAGTCAGAAGACCTTGGTGAGGTCAGCGCTCATAATGGACGCTGCTTCTAATGTACAGCTTAACTGCAATTCAACAATTTTGTAGCGGCAAGTGTCTCGATTGTCGGGGCGACATGATTGCAAAGGGATTGTGAAGCAATCAAAATACTCATGTTTATAAATGGATATGTAGTGTGGACCTAGCTGAAGTCACCAACCCTGAGTTCTATGTGAGAGGGTCTGGGACTGTGCATACCATCCCATTTAATGTTTTAGCCTCCTGGGCACTGGGTATGCATTTGTACCCATTGGGACATCCTCGGGGTCCTGATGTGCACGAGCAGCTTAGTTTAAGTGTGTCATTGCTCCAAATACTGGAAGACCTGGCCTATTAAATATACTTCTGTCCATGAGCATCAACTTCCCATTCCCTCAAGGAGCATGATAGAGTTGCTTTTTTCCTTTTATGAGGCATTTAGACAGACACATGAACAGGCAGAGAATCGAGCGATATGGACCATATTCAGGCAGAGTTTAGAATAGTATTGTGGTCAGTACAAACCTGGTGGGCTAAAGGACCTGTTTCTGTGCTGTACGATTCTATGTTCGATGTATGAAGCATGACCATTCAGTAGATGTGAAGGAGAGCTAATACTTGTGGATCAAGGGAGAAAATGTGTTCTATTGAAAGTTTAGAGGGATCAGGGCGAAATGCAGATAAGTGGGACTAGTTTAGCTTGGGATATATGGTCAGCATGGACAAGTTGGACTGAAGGACCTGTTTCTGTGCTGTATGACATTATGACTCTACGAGCAGTGAAGGGTGACGCCTTTCCAATATGATATTGAAGAATAAAATTGGAAAGTACATTCTTTTCACAACTTAAAGCGTAAAGGGCTGTGAGGGTTTCTGTTGCTTTTTGAAAGATAAGCAAACTCTAATTAGTCATGCTTTTTCAGCTGAAACCAGTAATGGACTATGGGTCTGTGTTAATTGCTGAGCTGACAATTCATACTTCTGCAGAAATGGATTCGCAAACATTAGCTTAATGTGAGTAATGGGCTTGTTTTACTTTGTCAGTTTTCCTCCCAGGCTGTTATTGGGGAACTTCTGTAACAGCTCGTGACTGCATAGTCATTATGCAGGGATCTGGACTGCGCAGCTCAGTGTGAAAGGCAGCTAATTTAGAGAAGGGACAATCCCAGATATACCAACGTGAGAGATTCAACATTATATTGCTACTTCTGTCCATGAGCATCAATGTTCCTTACAGTTACACAACTTTGATGTATTAAGTTGCATCCGTTTATCATTACTGTGCTCGCTGACTTGCTCGCAATGACTTGGTTTTAAACACAGAAACATAGAAAATAGGAGCAGGAGGAGGCCATTTGGCCCTTCGCGCCTCATGCACCATTCAATATGATCAGTACAGCCCCCTGTTTCCACTTTGTCCCCTTATCTTTTGATCGTTTACAGTCGCTAATGTGTGGCACTGGAGAGAAGCATAGGGGGCCAGGCATCATCCGAAAAGCAGGAGAGTCGATGTTTCAGGCAGGAGCCTTCAACAAGCTCAATGAAGGATCATTCCCAAAACGTTGACTCTCCTGCTCCTCGGATGCTGCCTGACTTGCTGTGCTTTTCCAGTGCCACACTTTATCAATTCTGACTCGCCAGCATCTGCAATCCTCACTATCTCCTTTGATCCTTTTAGCCCAAAGAACAATATCCAACGACTTCTTGAAAATGTTCGATGTTTTGGTTTCAGCCACTTCCTGTGGCAGAGGATTCTACAGGCTTACCACTCTCTGGGTGAAGAAATTTCTCCTCATCTCAGTCTTTAAGGGTCTACCCAGTATTCAAAAACTGTTTGCCTGGTTCTGGACTCATCAGTCATTGAGAACATCCTTTCTCGATTTGTTAAAACTTTATTAGTTTCTGTGAGATCCTCCCTCAATCATTCTTCTAAACTCCAGTGAACATAAAAGTCCTCTAGTGTAGAAACAGGCCATTTGGCCCATCAAGTCCACACTGACCCTCTGAAGAGCATCCCAGCCCGACCCACCCCCCCAACCCTATCTCTGTAAGCCTGCATTTCCCATGGCTAATCCAGCTAGCCTGTACATTCTTAACACTGGGCAATTGAGCATGGCCAATCCACCTAACCTGCCCATCTTTGGACTGTGAGAGGAAACCAGAGCACCCAGAGAACCCACACAGACAGTCACCTGAGGCTGGAATCGAACCTGAGTCCATGCCACTGTGAGACAGCATTGCTAACCACTGAGCCATTGTGCTGACCCAACCCAGGGTCCTAACTAATGCAATCTCTCATTACATGTTAATCCCGCCATCCCAGGAATCAGTCTGGTAAATTTTTGCTGCACTCCCTACACAGCAGAACATCCTCCTTCAGGTATAGCGACCAAAACTGCACACAATGCTTCAAGTGTGGTCTCGCCAAACCCCTGTACAATTGCAGCAAGATATGCCTGCTCCTGGACTCAATGCCTCTCACTATGAAGGCCATTTGCCTTCTTCACTGCCTGCTACACCTACCTACTTACCTTCACTGACTGACATGTAAGCACAGCCAGGTCTCACTACACCTCCCCCTCTCCCAATCTAGCACCACTCAGAAAATAAACTGCTTTCTTGCTTTTGCTACCAAAGTGGATAACCTCACATTTATCCATGTTATACTCTTTCTGCTCTGCAATCACCCATGCACTCAACTTGTCCAAATCACTGAAGTGTCTCCTCACAGTTTAGCCATCCCACCCAGCTTTGTGTCGTTCCTTCATTCAAGTCATTAATGTATGTTGTGAATAGTTGGGATACAGGCAAAGATCTCTGTGGTACCCTACTAGTCACTGGTTGCCACTCAGAAAAAGATCCATCTATTCATAGAATCCTGACAGTGCAGGAAGAGGCCATTCAACCTACACAGATCCTCTAAAGAGGATCCCACCAAGACCAACCCCTGTCTCTGTAACCCTGTACTTCCCATGGTCAATTCACCTAACCTGCACATCTTTGCACTGTGGGAGGAAATTGGAGCACCCAGAGGAAACCCACGCAGACCCAGGGAGAATGTGCAAACTCCATACAGTCGCCTGAGAGTGGAATTGAACCCAGGTCCCAGGGGGCAGCAGTGCTAACCACTGAGCCACTGTGCCACCCAGGTTTATTCCTCCTCTTTGTTTCCTGTCTGCTGACCAATTGTCTATCCATGTCACTACATCACCCCCAAGCCCATGTGCTTTATTTTTACTTAATAATCTCTTGTGTGGGACCTTATTGAAAACTTTCTGAAAGTACAAGTAAACCATATTCACTGGTTCCCCCTTATCAACACTGCCTGATCCTGTCTCTGTTCACCATGTGATCTGCAATTATAATGGGTTGTAGTATTTTCCCTGTCAAGAGAGTGGTGCTGGAAAAGCACAACAGGTCAGGGGGCATCTGAGGAGCAGGAGAATCAAGGTTTCAAGCATAAGCACTTCATCAGGAATTCCCCACTATCAATGTCAGCCTAATGACTCTATATTTTCTTTATCATTGCTTTCTCTATACCACTTTTTTAAAATAGTGGGATAATATCAGCTACCCTTAAAATTTTCACCCTTCTTTTCAAATCTATTCGTCCATGGTCCCACGCCTCCGTATCTTTGTAATCTCCTCACCCTACACCACTCTGAGATTTCTCTAATTCTCTCATTCTGGCCTTTTGTGCATCCCCCATTTTAATTGCTCTACTATTCAGCCTCAGACTTCAGTTGTCAAAGCCCCAGTCTCTGGAATTCCCTCCCTGAAACTCTCTGCCTCACTTGTCTCCTTTTAAGACACTCCTTAATTGTTACCTTGTAGCTCAAGATTTTGGGTCACCTGAACTAATCTTCCCTTAGTTGCCTCAATGTCATATTTGCTTTAGAATGCATTTCTGAAATTCCTTGGGATGTTTTATTCCATTAAAGGCATCATACAGATAGAAATTGTTGTATTATTATTGACAACTGCTTTCTTTACCTGCAGCTAAAGGAGTTAGATGGTTAAGTGGTTATAGACAGGTTTATATCTCTCCAGTAAAGTGGACCCAGCAGATTAAGGACTAATTGATTAATCTTTAGAATATTTAAATGACTTAAATATTTAGAATGGCTAGAGAGAAATCTAGAATGATGTCCTGAAATTAGTTTGTGGAGGAAGTGAGGTGGAAATCAGGAATTCAGTTCCCGAAAAGCTATTGAGAATTGAGCGTGCAGTGGGTGGAGGGGTCATGATGATGGCAATTGATGGATTTTCATTCAGCGTGGATACTAAAGATGATGGAATCAATCTCCGAGCCTGGAAGTCCATCCGTGGCCTGATTAGATGATGGAATAGGCTCAAGGGTTTGAAAGGCCTCCTTGTAATGTTTAACCCCTCTATTTGTACCTTGTCAAGGTCGTTAAATCATACTACTTTCACACACCAATTCCTTTTGAATGTGCCATGTTCATTAGCTTCTTTCCAAGTGTTTTGGGTGCTATGTCATCCCCCATCCTAAACATTCCTCCTGGCTCACAGTCCTCCTTCATGTAGCTCAGCTGCTACTTCTTAGAGAGCTGTTGATATAATGTATCCTCTCAACTTGTTGAGCTGACATCCAGTATTGAGCAGTCACTGCTATTATTGATGGTCTTGAAGGTTTCCTCTAATTTGTTTCGTTTGCTGATGCCAAAGGTGTCATCCACATAGCGGACTCAAAGTTTGGGTTGGATGGTTGGCAGAGCTGTTTGTTTGAGTTTCTGCATTACTGCCTCCGCTAAGAACCCTGATATCGGAGACCCCATGGGTGTTCCATTGGTTTGTCTGTAGGTTTTGTTGTTGAAGGTGAAGTGGATGGTAAGGCATAGGTCTGAAAATGTGTTGCTGGTTAAAGCACTGCAGGTTAGGCAGCATCCAAGGAACAGGAAATTCGACATTTCGGGCCAGAGCCCTTCATCAGGAATCGGTAAGGCATAGGTCCACTAGCTTGTCGATACTGTCCTTGCTGATGAAGTTAGTGGTGTTTAGTGTATGTGTCTTTGGCTCTTCTAATAGTGTAGTCAGTATTTCCTTGGCCAGGTTGCTGTTGACTGATGTGAACAGAGCTGTTATGTCAAAGGAGATCATTATTTCATCTTCTTCTATCTTAGTGTCTTTGATGGTCTTCAGGAATTCTTGGGTGGAGTGGATGGGGTGACGTGAGTCTTCTAAGTGTTTTTTGGGTCCACTACGTAGATGGCATCTTTGTCATCACTAAATGAAACAAATTAGAGGAAATCTTTAAGACCATCAATAATACCCTCACTGGTATAAAATTCACTAAAGAGGAGGAAAACAACAACAAACTGCCATTCCTAGATGTCACAGTAAAGCGAACAGCCAATGGGAAACTTCAACTCAGTATCTACAGGAAAACAACACATACAGAACAAATATTGAACTACAGAAGCAATCATCCTAACTTGCACAAACAAAGCTGCATGAGAACATTATTCCAACAAGCCACCATACACTGCAGCACAGAGGAACTATGCAGAGTAGAGGAAAACCACCTATACAGTATATTCAAAAAGAACAGACACCCAATGAACACAGTCCGCAGATTTCTTAGCAACAAACCACAACAAGCAGACAAAACGCATCCAAAAACCTTAGCCACTCTCTCCTACATTAAAGACATCTCAGAAATGATTGCCAGACTACTCAGACCCATTGGCATCATGGTAGCCCACAAACCCACCAACACACTAAAACAGCAGCTAATGAACTTGAAAGACCCTACACAGACAACAAGCAAAACTAATGTCATTTACAAAATACCATGCAAAAACTGTAACAAACACTACATTGGACAAACAGGCAGAAAACTAGCCACCAGGATACATGAACACCAACTAGCCACAAAACAACATGACCCTCTCTCACTAGTATCCTTACATACATATAAGGAGGGACACTACTTCAACTGGGACAACACATCCATCTTAGGACAAGCCAAACAGAGACACCTATGAGAATTCCTAGAAATATGGCATTCCAACCGGAAATCTATCAACAAACACATTGACTGGGACCCCATTTACCAACCTCTGAGAAAAAGAACAGGAGATGACATCACCATAGGAAATGACATCACAGGAAAAGACATCACCAACCCAAGGGAATCCAAACATATAAATAGAAAGCAGGAATCATCAGCAGTGCTTCGTCTGAGGCTCACTGATCATGTTACCTAGTATGGTGACAAAACATCTGAAAATGAACCTTCCAGCTAAGCAAGCAAACCTTCATCCACAATCTTCCTTAGATACGGGGCCCAAAACTGCTCATAGTATTCCAAAACTGGTCTGACCAGAAAACGAGACAACCTCAGCAGTGCATCTTGTATTCTAGCATTCTCAAAATGAATGCAACATTGCATTTGCCTTCCTAACTACCAAAATGTTAACCTGAAGACAGTCCTTAATTCGGGGGTGGCATGGTGGCTCAGTGGTTAGCACTGCTGCCTCACAGTGCCAGAGATCCAGGTTCAATTCCCACCTCAGGCGACTGTCTGTGTGGAATTTGTACATTCTCCCTGTGTCTGTGTGGGTTTCCTCCGGGTGCTCTGGTTTCCTCCCACAGTCCAAAGATGTGCAGGTCAGGTGAATTGGCAATGCTAAATTGCCCATAGTGTTAGGTACGTTAGTCAGGGGTAAATGTAGAGGAATAGGTCTGGGTGGGTTGTTCTTCAGAGGATTGGTGTGGACTTGTTGGGCTGAAGGGCCTGTTTCCATACTGTAGGAAATTCAAACTAATCTAATAGTATCCATACCTGGCCTGGCTTACATGTGAGTCCAGATCAGTACAGTGCGGTTGATTGACTCTTAATTGTCCTTTCAAATGCCCCAGCAGACCATTCCGTTCAAGAATAATAAATCCCGGCCTTGCCAGCAGTGCTAATATCCCAAGAATGCATTTTTAAGAAGTACTGTTGAAGGATATATATGGCATCCAACTTGTGCACACACCAAGTTGATAGTGGCCAAATATTATTTATATGTGATGTTGATCTAGGGATAAATGTCAAGTAAGAACCGGTCTTCTTCAAAGGAGTGCCATGGAAGATTTGACATCCAGCAGGCAGGGCATTTATTTAATATCTCATCTGATTGTTGGCACTGCCAACAGGAAGGCACACCATCAGTATTGCACTCAGGAGTTAGCTAGTCAATGGGATATGAGCTCACAAATCTCTAACCCAATGCTATTCATCGATACATGAATGGGTATAGGCACGCTGTCTTCACCTTAACATTTGTCCACTGTTCTACAGGCTCAGGTTTCAGAGGTGAAGACCTTCAGCGTCTATGTGCATCTGGGAGTAGAAGTCACATTTTGTGGTAGGATTTAGGATTTGTTGGACTGCTCGTCCTTCCCCCCCACCCCTCCCCGACTGCAAAGTTTGTCTGACACTGGCTGACTAAAAAAACCAGCAACACCATACTGGGCCTGGCCTTAGCAAGGGCAGAGTGGGGTTAGTGCTCCCACTTTGAACATTGCCGACCCATCTGATTGAAGGCCCTGCAGCGCCACAGGCTTGGTAGTGGTCACTGACGGTGCAGCAGTCTCCTGCACCAAGGCAGGTTTGGGCATGTATTGGGCAGAGATGGATCAACCAGGTTAGGAAAAGGGGCTTGGCATTTGGACAGAAAGGATATAGGAAGGAAGGTAGCACACTTTCTCCTGGGTAGGTGGGTGCTCTGACATGCAAAGGGTATCTCTAGAACTTCAAAACTAAAGGTTTACACACTCCCTCTGTATGGTGTCATATTTTGAAAAACACAATTGACCTGTAATTACCTATTGACACCTAATTGACAGGCTGCCCATTCTCTGTACTGGGGTTCAGTTCTGAGGACCTGAAACGTTAACTCTGATTTCTCTGCACGGATGCTGCCAGACCTGCTGAGCTTCTCCAGCAACTTGTGTTCTGGTTTCTGATTTGCAGCATCCGCAGTTCTTTCAGTTTTAATCCCCGTACGGGGGGTAGGGGGGGAGGTGTTGGAGATGTGGGCTGGTTGGGAAGGAAGGCACACCTTTTCACAACTTCAGGTGGTTACAGCCCATGACATGCTTTTGTAGTTCAGTCACTTTTCTAACGTCGGAAACACACAGGGCAATTGGCAACCACCAAGACCCCGCAAACTGCAAAATACCAAAGAAAAATAAGAAATCTCAGCCATTACATCGCACCTTCCATTATCATCAAAAATCTCAAAGCACTTCACAGCCAAATCAGTGCGTTTGAAGTGTAGTTTGTGTTGCAGGGTAGGAAACAGTGCAGCCAAATTGTCTTTCAGCAAATTCTCAGCAATGTGGTAACAATCTGTTTTTCTGGTGTTGACTGAGGCATACATTTCAGCGAGGATGCTGAGGAGAACTCACCTACTCATAATTACGGTAGCGCTGTGAAATTATTTACATCCACCTGAGGTGACGCCTTCATTTCATGTGCCAGCTTAAAGTCAGCTCCTCCAACTGCGCAGCACTCCCTGATTCTAGTCAATTACTGCCCCATCAGTCTACTCTCGATCGTCAGTAAGGTGATGGAAGGTGATGGAAGGTGTCATCAACAGGGCTATCAAGCAGCACCTGCTCAGCAATAAGCTGCTCAGTGACGTCCAGTTTGGGTTCTGCCAGGGTCACTCAGCTCCTGACCCCATTACAGCCTTGGTTCAGACATGGACAGGAGAGCTGGGTTCCAGAGGGGAGGTGAGAGTGACAGCCCTTGACACCAAGGACACATTTGACCGAGTGTGGCATCAAGGAGTCCTAGCAACACGGGAAAATCAATGGACATCAGAGGGGAAGGTCTCCGCTGCTTGGTGTCATACCTGACACATAGGAAGATGGTCATGGTTGTTGGAGGTCAGTCATCTCAGCTCCAGGACATTTCTGCAGGGTAGTGTCCTGGGATCAACCTCTTCGTCAACGATTTTCCCTCCATCTTAAGGTCAGAAGTGGAGATCTTTGCTGATGATTGCACAATTTTCAGCACTATTTGTAACTCCTCAGATACTGAAGCCATACGCATTCAAATGCAACAAGATCTGGACAATATCCAGGCTTGGGCTGACAAGTGGCAAGCAACATTCATGCCATACAAATGCCAGATAATGATCATCTCCAATAAGAGGCAATCTAACTGCTGCCCCTTGACATTCAGCCGTAATACCGTTGGGGGAGGTGACAGCCTGTTGATGTTATCATGAGACTATAAATCCAGAGACCCAGCTAATATTCTCGGGGGGGGGGGGGCAACTTTAAATCCCATTATGGCAGATGGTGGAATTTGAATTCAATAAAATAATGGTGTTATGAGTCATGTTGTGACCATGAATCAATTTCTGATTGTCAGAAAAAAAAGCCATCTGGCTCACTAATGTCCTTTAGGGAAGGAAATTGCCATCCTTACCTAGTCTGGCCTACATGTCACTCCAGACCCACACCAATGTGGTTGACTCTCAGCTGCTCTCTGGGCATTTAGGGATGGTTAATAAATACCAGATTTGCCAGTGATACCCACATCTCATGAAGTATTAATAAAACAATATCACTGAATATACCACTAACAACGTCTGGGGGTAAACCATTGACCAGACACTGAACTGGACACACCATATAAATACTGTGGCAACAACAGCAGGTCAGAGACCAGGAATACTGCAGCGAGTAACTCCCCAAAGTCCATCCACCATCGACAAGGCACAAGTCAGGCGTGTGGTGGAATACTCCCCACTTGCCTGGATGAGTGCAGCCTGCTTTATGGCACCACATCCACAAGTCTTCAATGTACTACCTACAAGATGCAGTGCAGAAATTAGTCCAAGATCCTTAGACAGCACTTTTCAAACCCATGACCACTTCCATCTAGAAAGACAAGGGCAGCAGATACATGGGAGCATCACCACCTTCAAGCTCCCCTCCAAGTAAGTCACCACCCTTACTTGGAAATATACCACCTTTCCTTCACAGGCGCTGGGTTAAAATCTTGGAATTTCCTCCCATGGGGCATTGTGGGTCAACCTACAGCAGGATGTAGCAGTTCAAGAAGGCAGCTCACCCCCACCTTCACAAGGGGCAATTATGCATGGACAATATTGACCTGTCAATGACACCCATTTCCCACGAGTGAATTTAAAAAAACCTGAATTGACCACAACCCCTTGTGATCCAGAGGTAAATGCACAACAAACTGAGCCAATGCTGACAATGATAGTAACTAATAGCCAGTATTCAAGAAAGGGGAAGTCGAGGGCAGTTATCCTGAGATCAGTTTTGGAGAAAGTGATGGCATCTATTATTGTGGAGGTCTCCCCAAAGTGATTCAAAAATCAAAATATGCTCAGCTAAAGTCAACAAGAGAAAAGTCATGTTCGATAAATCTATTGGAGATTTTTAAGGATGCAGCAAGTAGGGTAGATACAGGGAAGCGATAGATGTAGTGTCCTTGGATGCTCAAAATGCAGTCAGGTAACACAAAACAGATTAGGAGGCAAGATAAGGTCTCTGTGGGGGCGTTGGTTAGCGGGAATGATAGTGGTGCAGAGTGATATGAATAACATGGGTTCAATTCCTGCACCGATTGAGGTTATCATGAAGGACTCTCTTTCTCAACCTCTCCCCTCACCTTGGGTGTGATGATCCTCAGGTTAAACCACCATCAGCTGTCTCTCTCTAATGAGAGAGCAGCTCCAGCTCAAATATATTAGCACGGATATGGGATTTATTGGAAAAGAAACCCAGATTTTTTAGTAATGGGGTGTGGTTTTGAATCTCAAGATGGCAGATGTTGAAAAGTGAATTTGATAAAGAAAAATCTGGAACGAAAAGCTAATCACCGTCATTGCTGGAAGGACCCATCTGGTTCACTAATGTCCTTCAGGAAAGGAAACCGCCATCTTTACCTGGGCCGGCCTACATGTGACCCCAGACCCACAGCAATGCGACTGACTCTGAAGTGCACTCTGGGAAACTAGGGACAGGCAATAAATGTCAGTCCAGCCAGGGATGTCCAAAAATCCTATGAAAGAATAAAATGTTGATGAGCAGAACTGGAAGCAAAGAGTAGGCATTGTGGGCATTCTCAAGTTGACAGGCTATGTTAAGTCAATTGGTTCAAGGATCAGTGCTGGGATTTCAGCTATTTACAGTATATATAAATGGGTTTGACTGACACTGAAAATAATATATCTGAATTTGCTGATGATACAAAATCAGGTAAAAGTGTCAGAGGACACAGAAAGGTTGCAAAGAAATAGAGAGATGAGTGCGTAAGCAACAAGAGGTCAGATGGAGCATAATGTCAGGAAGTGTGAGGTTATTCATGTTGGTTATAACAATAGATGCAAATAATATTTGTTAAAGCATGTGAAACTTGTAAATGTTGATGTTTCAGTGAAGCTGGTGTGTATTGTATAAGGATTACAGAAGGTACAGCAAGCATAACAATCTAGATGAAAGAGCTGAGGGCATTCTGACAAAGTTTGCAAATGATACAAAGATAGGTAGAGGGACAGGTAGCATTGAGGAGGTGGGAAGGTGGCAGAAATATTTGGACAGGTTCAGAGAGTGGGCAAAGAAGTGGCAGATGGAGTACAACATGAGAAAGTGTGGGGTCATGCGCTTTGGTCGGAGGAATAGAGGCATGGACTATTTTCTAAATGGGGGGAAATTCAAAAGTCTGAAGTACAAAGAGACTTGGGAGTTCTAGTCCAGGATTCCCTTACAGGTTGAGTCAGTAGTTAGGAAGGCAAATGCAATGATGGCATTTATATTGAGAGGACTTGAATATAAAAGCAGGATGTACCTCTGAGGCTTTATAAGGCTCTGGTCAGACCACATTTGGAGTATTATTTGCAGTTTTGAGCCCCATATCTCAGGAAGGATGTACTGGCCCTGGAGTGTGTTCAGAGGAGGCTCACAAGAATGGTCCCAGAAATGAAAAGCTTAATATATGAAGAACATTTGAGGACTCTGGGTTTATAATCAATGGGATTTAGGAAGATGGGGGGTGGGGGGGGGGAATTCTAATTGAAACCTATAGAATGACCTAGACAGAGTAGATGATGGGAAGATGTTTCCATTGATGGGAGAGACTAGGACTCCTGGGCACTACCTTAGAGTAAAGTAAGACCTTTTAGAACAGAAATAAGGAGAAAAGTCTTCAGGCAGAGAGTGGGAAATCTGTGGAATTCAATGCCTGAGAAGCCTGTGGAGGCCATGTCATTGAGTTTATTTAAGACTGAGATAGATAGGTTCTTGATTGTCAAGAGGATCAAAGATTATGGAGAGAAAGTGAGAGAATGGGGTCAAGAAAATTATCAGCCATGATTGAATGGTGGAGTAGACTTGATGGGTTGAATGGCCTAATTTCTGCTCCTATGTCTTATGGTCTTATGATCATTTAGGAGGCCAAATGGCAGGTTGGCCTATATTGTAAAGGGTCTTGAATATTAGAATATTAAGCTTTGGTGTAATTGAACAGGGTTATGGTGAGGCCACATCTAGAATAGTGTCCACAGTTTTGGTCTCTTTATTTAAGAAAGAATAAACTTCCAGTGGAGTCAATGCAATGTAACTTCATGACACCTTGATCAGATGGACAAGTCGGCTGCGAAGTGGCATGTGGAGTTTAATTTAGATAAATGTGAGGTGCTGCATTTTGGAAAGTCAAATCAGGGCAGGACATACATAGTCAATGGTAAAGTCCTAGGGAGTGTTGCTGAACAAAGAGACCTTGGAGTACAAGGTCATAGCTCCTTGAAAGTGGTGACACAGGTAGACAGGGTGGTGAAGAAGGAATTTGGTATGCTTTCCTTTATTGGTCAGAGCATTGAGTATAGGAGTGGGAGGTCACGTTGCAACTGTACAAGACATTGGTTAGGCCCCATTTGGAAGACAGCATTCAATTCTGGTCTCCCACCTATAGGAGGATGTTACCAGGGTTGGAGGGTTTGACCTACAGGGAGAGGTTGAATAGGGCTGGGGTTGTTTTCCCTCCAGCATTGGAGGCTGAAGGGTGACCTTATAGAGGTTTATAAAATCATGAGGGGACATGGATAGAGTAATAACCAAGGTCTCTTCCCCACGATGGGGGTGGTGGTGGTGGTGGTGGGGGGGGGGGAGCGGGGGGGGGGGCGTCCAGAATTAGAGGGCATCGGTTTAAGGTGAGAGGAGAAAAATTTAAAAGGGACCTAAGGGGCAGTTTTTTTCTCTCAGACGGTGGTATGCGTATGGAATGAACTGCCAGAGGAAGTGGTGGAGGCTGGTACAGTTACAACATTTAAAAGGCATCTGGATGGGTGTATGAATAGGAAGGATTGAGAAGGCTATGGGGCAAATGCTGACAAATGGGACTAGATTGATTTAAGATACCTGATTGGCATGGACATGTTGAACCAATGTGTGTGTTTCTGTGCTGCACATCTCTATGGCTCCACGACACTGATCCCTAGGATATCAAGTTCTCCTGTGTTAAGAGCCTGAGTAAATTAGGCTGATACACTCCAGAGCTTAGAAGAATGAAGGCTGGTCTCATTGAAGGCTCCAAGATTCTGAAAGTAGCTGATAAGGCGAATGTTGAGGGACTGTCTCACTGCTTGGGGAATCTAGAGCATGGGCCATCATGTCTCAGGATAAGGATCAATCAGTTAGGCCTGAGAGGAGGAGAGATGTCTTCATCCAAAGCCAATATTTAGAATTCTCGACCCCAGACGGTTGTGGATGCTCCATTGTGGAACATATTTAAAGCAGAGGTAGTCAGATGTTTAGTCTCTCAGGGAATCCAAGGCAATGGGAAGCTGACAGGAAAATGGAATTGAAGGGGAAGCAAAGGCTTAGTGGTTTAATCGCTGGACTGTTAATCCAGAGACCCAGGTAATGTTCTGGGTACCTGGGTTCAAATCCCTACTATGGGAGATGGTGGAATTTGAATAGATAAAAGTCTGGAATTGTCCAATGATTCCATGAATCCATTGCCAATCATCAGGAAAAAGCCATCAGTTTGACTAATGTCCTTTTGGGAAGGAAATTGCCATCCTTACCTGGTCTGACCTACACGTGACTCCAGACCCACAGCAATGTGGTTGACTCTTCACTGCTCTCTGGGTAATTGAGGATGAGCAATAAATGTTGGCCTAGCCAGTAATGTCCTGATCCCATGAGTGACTTAAAAACAAAGCCTGAGATCAGCTATTAAATGGTAGAGCAGGCACAACAGAACATATGGTCTATGTTTGCTCCTATGTCTTTAGGTTTTTGTGTATATCCGGATACTTGGCTTTTGAAAAGTCCTGTTGGTTAAGGGTTAGCCATCAGCCAAGACCCCCAACACAAATGTCCCTGGTCTTCTTTTTATATCAACATGAGAGGGCAGATATTAGCATGGTTAATCCAAACAATGACACACCTGATTATGAAGGACTCTTCCAGTATTACACCAGAGCATCAGCCTAGAATTGATACTCAAGTCACTGTAAGCATGACTTAATTCAAAGTTTGTGAGAATATTTGTAGCTCGGGTGCTTGTTGTTGTGGTTCTGTTCGCTGAGCTGGGAGTTTTTGTTGCAAACATTTCGTGGTCGGTATATAGGGTCTAGTTCAATGTGTCTGTTGATATCAACAGACACATTGAACTAGACCCTATATACCGACAACTGCAGCGGACAGCAACTGACAACCGGAAGCGGCAGATTCAAACCAGTATAAATGCCGAAGGAATCAGCACAGAAGCGCTTCACAGGAGGCTCCCAAGCACTGAAGATGTCACCTAGAAAGGGGACGAAACATTTGCAACAACAACTCCCAGCTCGGCGAACAGAACCACAACAATGACTTAATTCCTTGATTTCTGACTTGAGAATAGTATAAATGAACCTGGATGAACACAGGTAAGCCAGGAGAACTGAGTGTAAACTTCCTTGTAATAAGCAATCTGATGATGAAGCAGATTTGTAAATAAATGCTTAATTAATTTACACAGCTAATCCTTTAACAATCTCTGGAATCCAGAATCCTAAACGTAAACTCAACCCTTCCTGCTGAGGTAAGTTGTTTCAGAATTTATAAGCTTTCATGAAAGTCTCAGGCACAGTAACAGCTCAGGGGAAATGTTGTCAATGAAGTCTATTTTTTCTTGACAGCTAGGAGACTGAGGAGGGAACCTTATAGAGGTGTATAAGATCATGAGAGGCATGGGTAGGGTGAATGCACCAGTTTTTTTTTCCCAGGGTTGGGGAATCAAGAATAAGGAGGTATCAATTTAAGCTTAGAGAGGAAGAATAAAAGGGAACCTGAGGGGCAACTTGTTTTACACAGACGGTGGTATGCATATGGAATGAGCTGTCTGTGGAAGTGGTTCATGTGGATACATTAACAATATTTAAAAGACATTTGGACAAATACATGGATAGACAAGGTTAAGAAGGATATGGACCCAAGTGCAGGGAAATGGGGTTAGTGTGGACGGACATTTTAGTCAGCATGGACCAGTTGGGTAAAAGGACCTGTCTCCATGCTGTGGGACTCTGGGACTAACTGAAGTAACGATTTATCTCAAACTACACTAAATGGCTTTGAGTAAATGCACTCCCAGTGGAGTGTGCTAATTTTATTCACTGACCTGGTTGGCTGCAGCTTGGTTTTCCATGTGAAAGCATTGAAGATTAAAATAAATTAGGATCATTATCCAACTTGAAGAACATTTATGGCTCCTCCATCAATTTCTGAGACTCACAATGTGGGTGAACAGTAAGACCAGGTCTGTTTGAACTCAACACAAACTTCAGTTGGGCCTGCTGACTTCAAGTTCCTTGCTGGTGTAACTTACTGTCCATGCCTTCTTCCACCAGCCTGCAAAATGGGATCTGTTCAAAATGCATGTGGCTCATCTCGATGTGGTTCCTTGCCACTTTTAAAGGCCCCTGGATTTAACCAGACTCCACAAAACTCCTGCCTGAAAATTTGCCAATGCTATTGGGTGGGTTTAAACTAGCTCAGCAGGGGGTTGGGAACCTGTGTTGTAGTTCCAGTGCACAGGAGGATGAGAGAAGGGAGGACAGGGACAGGATTTCATGGTCAGAGGAATGCGCTGGCAGACAACAAGCTGGTTTGAAGTGTGTCCACTTCAACGCCAGGAGGAGCCGGAATAATAAATAAGCTTGCAACAAGAATAGGAACCTGGGACTTCAATATTGTGGCCATTCGGAGACATGGATAGAACAGGGTCAGGAATGGATGTTGCAGGTTCTAGGGTTTAGATCTTTCAGTAAGATCAGGGACAGTGGTAAAAGAGGGGACAATGTGGCTTTGTTAGTCAAGGACAGTATAACGGTGGCTGAAAGCACATATGATGAGGACTCGTCTACTGAGGTGGTATATGGGCTGAGGTTAGAAACAGGAGAGGAGAGGTCACACTGCTGGGAGGTTTTTATAGGCCTCCGCAAAGTTCTAGAGATGTGGAGGAGAGGTTTGGGAAACTGATTCTGGGCAGGAGTGAAATGAACAGGGTGGTCATTATGGGGGACTTTAATTTCCCCAACACTGTTGGAAATGGCATAACTGTAGTACATCAGATGGATCAATTTTTGTCCAATGTGTGCAGGAGAGTTTCCTGACACACTATGTCAAAGGGCCAACAAGAGGGGAGGCCACACTGGATCTGGTGCTTGGTAATGAACCAGGCCAGGTGTTTGACTTACTGGTAGGTGAGCACTTTGGAGAGAGTGATCATAATTCGGTTACGTTTAGTTTAGCAATGGAAAGGGATAGGTACATGCCACAGGGCAGGAGTTACAGATGGAGGAAGGGCAATTATAATACGATTAGGCAATACTTAGGCTGCATAGAATGGGGCAGCAAAATGCAGGGGATGGGGACAATCAAAATGTGGAACTGGTTTAAGGAACAGATATTGTGTGTTCTTGATGGGTATGTCCCTATCAGGCATAGAGGAAGTGATAAGGTAAGGGAACTGTGGTTTACTAAAGAAATTGTTTTGCTTGTTAAATGGAAGAAGGAGGCTTATGTGATGTTGAGGTGAGATGGTTCAGATGGAGCGGTAGAGAGTTACAGATCACCTCGGAAGGATTTAAAGAGAGAGTTAAGAAGAGCAAAGAGAGAAGTCTTTAGCAAATATAATAAAGGACAACCCTAAAGCTTTCTATAAATATGTATTGAATAAAAGGATGACTAGGTTAGGAATAGGGACAGCTGAAAATGTGTTGCTGGTTAAAGCACAGCCAGTTAGGCAGCATCTCAGGAATAGGGAATTCGACGTTTCGAGCATAAGCCCTTCATCAGGATTCCTGATGAAGGGCTTATGCTCGAAACGTCGAATTCCCTATTCCTGAGATGCTGCCTAACCTGCTGTGCTTTAACCAGCAACACATTTTCAGCTGTGATCTCCAGCATCTGCAGACCTCATTTTTTACTCATAGGAATAGGGACAGTCAAAGACAGAAGTGGGAAGTTGTGTGTGGACTCTGTGGAGATTGGAGAGGTGTTAAATGAATACTTCTCATCTATTTTCACTCAGGAAAAGAAGAATATTATAGAGGAGAAGACTGAGATATGGGCTATTAGACTTGAAAGGATTGAGGTTAATAAGGAGGAGGTATTTTCAATCCTAGATGGTGTAAAAATTGACAAGTCCCCTGGGCCAGATGGGATTTTTCTGCAAATTCTCTGGGAAGCTAAGGAGGAGATAGCACAGCCTTTGGCCTTGATCTTTGAGTTGTCATTGTCAGGTTTAGTACCAGAGGACTGGAGGATTGCAAATGCTGTGCCCTTGTTCAAGAAGGAAGGTAGAGATAACCCAGGTAATTACAGGAGGGCAGCACGGTGGCACAGTGGTTAGCACTGCTGCCTCACAGCGCCAGAGATCCGGGTTCAATTCCCACCTCAGGCGACTGACTGTGTGGAGTTTGCACATTCTCCCCGTGTCTGTGTGGGTTTCCTCCGGGTGCTCCGGTTTCCTCCCACAGTCCAAAGATGTGCGGGCCAGGTGAATTGGCCATGCTAAAATTGCCCGTACTGTTAGGTTAGAGGTATGGGTGGGTTGCACTTCGGCGGGTCGGTGTGGGCTTGTTGGGCCGAAGGGCCTGTTTCCACACTGTAAGTAATCTAAACCAGTGAGCCTTACTTCTGTTGTAGGAAGGGTTTTGGAAAGGAATTTAAGGGATAGGATTAATAATCGTCTAGAAAGCAAAATTTAATTGGAAATAGCCGACATGGATTTGTCAAGGGCAGTTTGTGTCTCACTAACCTCATTGAGTTTTTGAGAAGGTGACCAAGCATGTGGATGAGGGTAGGGCAGTTGATGTGGTATACATGGACTTCAGTAAAGCCTTTGATATGGTTCCACATGGTAGGCTACTGCAGAAAAATGCAAAGGCATTGGATTGAAGGTGATTTAGCAGTTTGCATTAGAAACTAGCTTTCTGTAAGAAGGCAGCGAGTGGTGGTTGATGGAAAATATTCAGCCTGGAGTCCAGTTACTAGTGGTGTGCCACAAGGATCAGATATTGGACCATTTCTGTTTATCATTTTTATAAATGATTTGGATGCAGACACAAGTGGAAGGGTAAGTTTGCAGATGATACTAAAGTTGGTGGAATGGTGGACAGTGTGGAAGAATGTTGCAAGTTGCAGTGAGACTTGGATAGACTGCAGAACTGGGCTGGAAGGTGGCAAATGGAGTTCAATGGAGATAAATGTGAGATGATTCACTTTGGGAAGAATAACAGGAATTTGGAATACTAGGGTTCTTGTTAGTGTGGATGGGCAGAGGCATCTTGGTGTCCATGTAGATAGATCCCTGAAAGTTGCCACCTAGGTTGATAGTGCTGTTAAGAAGGTTTTATTTGTACAGGAATTCCAGAGCCATGATGTCATGCTGCAACTGTACAAATCGCTAGTGCGGCCTCACTTGGAATATTGTCTACAGTTCTGGTTGCCACACTAAGGAAGGATATGAAAGCATTGGAAAAGGTGCAGAGAAGGGTGTTGCCTGGTCTGGAGGGAAGGTCTTATGAGCAAAGGCTGAGCAACCTGGGTCTGTTCTCAATGGAGAGAAAAAGGCTGAGGGGATTTAATAGAGATGATCAGAGGATTAGATAGGGCGGACAGTGAGTGTCCTTTTGCTAGGATGATGACATCAGCTTGTATGAAGGGGTATAGCTGCAAATTTAGGGGTGATAGATTTAGAGGCAGGTTCTTCACTCAGAGAGTGGTAAGGACGTGGAATACCCTGCCTGCCAATGTAGTTAATTCAGCCATGTTAGGGAGATTTAAACAATCCTTGGATAAGCACATAGATGATAATGAGATAGTGTAGGGGGATAGGCTTAGATTAGTTCATAGGTTGTCACAACATCGAGGGCTGAAGGGCCATTATGCACTGTATTGTTCTGTGTTCTATGTTCTATAACAGCAGTATAGTTAGTGTTATTCTGAATGTTATCATAGAACCCCCTACAGCATGGAAGCAAGCCATTTTGCCCATCAAGTCAATGCTGGCCCTCTGAACAGTGTGCTACCCAGACTCAGACCCCTACCCTATCCCTGTAACCCTGCATTTCCCGTGGCAGCACAACAACTGGACACTATGGGACAATTTAGCATGACCAGTCCACCCTGACCTGCACATCTTTGGACTGTGAGAGGAAACTGGAGCATTTGGAAGAAATCCATGCAGACTCGGGGAGAATGTGCAAACTCTCCACAGACAGTTGTCCAAGGCTGGAATCGAACCTGGGTCCCTAGCGCCGTGAAGCAGCAGTGCTAACTGCTGAGCCACTGTGTCAAACCAACCCACAATCTTGGCATTATTAGCACCACACTCTAACCAACTCAACTAACCAGCTCTTGATCAGTACAACAAGAATGATAGATGGAATATGAAATTATCTAATGTAACATAAACTTAAATTTTTATGCAAATCCATTTGAAAATCATCGAATGATAGAGCATAGAAGGAGGCCATTCTATCCATTGTGCCTCTGCTTACTCATTTGATGGAACAATCCAATTAATCCAACTCGCTTGCCCATTCCCCAGAGCCTTGTGAAATGCTTCCCTTCAAGGGTTTATTCCATCCTCCTTTGAAAGTTGCGATCGAGCCTTCTTCCTTCTCCCCTTCAGGGAAAATATTGCAGATCCCAACAACTTGGTGAGTAAAGAAAAAAATGTTTCCTCCTGTTGCCCTTGGTTCCTTTCCCAGACATCTTTTTCCATGAATTCCGTTTACCAAGTCCACTGCCACCCGTGAACATTCTTTCTGTATTTGTTAAAACCCTTCAAGATTTTACAAGCGGAGCTTGAATTAGAAATCTAAGGAACTCAGGGCAATGAGGAATTGAAGTAAATTTGTATTAGTAAGAAGATTGTGTTGGAACAAAATGATGGGACTGAAGTCTCTGGGCCTTATATTTTATAAGCCAGTGAGTTAACAAAGGTAGTGTTGGGATAATGGATACATTGGTGATTGTCTTTCAATATTCCATAGATTCCATAATAGTTCCTGCAGATGGAAGATAGCAAATGTTACCCCATTGTTTAAGAAGTGAGAGAGATTAGCCATAACTAAATTAAATAGCGCAGCAGGCTTGACAGGCTGAATAGCATGCTTTTATTCCTTGATTTTCTGACTCTCCACATTACTGGAGTCCTTCGGCTCTTGTATCATTCCAGTAAATTGCTTCTGATGAAACATCAAAGAGAAAACAACGAGACTTAGATTTATACAGAGCATTCCGCAATCTCAGGATACCTCAGAATGTTTTACAGACAATGAAGTACTTTTTTTATGTGTAGGCACTACAGCAACGCAGGAATCACAGCGGTCAAGCACAGGAAGCTCCCATAAGGAGCACTGCATTATTGGTCAGATAATCTGTTTTTAGTGATATTGGTCGGTGGATAAATAATTCCCAGGCCACCAGGCAGAACTTCCCCTTTTCTTTTCCAAATTAGTGCCATGGGTTCTTTGCTGCCCTCTGGAGCGTGGTTTATGGCTCATCCAAAAGGCAGAACAATCAATGCTACAGCACGCCTTCACTACTGGGTGTGACAGTCCAGACTACATTCTCAACATAAAGCCATGGCAAATGTAATATTTGCATTCATTTCAAGAGGGCTAGACTACAAGAATAGGAGGTGTACTGCTGGGGCGATATAAGACTCTGATCAGACCGCAGTTGAATTATTGTGAGTAGTGTTGTGCCCAGTGTCTAATGAAGGACATGCATGGGCTTTGGAGGGAGTCCAGAGAAGGTTTCTTAGAATGGTCCCGGGGATAAAGGGCTTGTCATCACCAGTTTGGGACTCTGGGTCTGTACCTGATGGTGTTTAGAAAAATGAGGGGGACTCTGATTGAAACTTACAGAATTCTGACAGGACTGGATAGAGTGGACACAGAGGAGATGTTTACACCAGTAGGAGAGACTAGGACCCAAGGGCACAGCCTCAAAGTGAAGGGGCAACTCATTGGAATTGAGGTGAGTTGAAATTTCTTCAGCTAGAAAGTGGTGAATGTGTGGGACTCCTTGCCGCAGAGGGCTCTGGAGGCCAAGTCATTGAGTGCATTTAAGACAGAGATAGATAGGTTTGTGATTAGTGAGGGGATCAGGGATTACAGGGAGAATAGGGTTGAGAAACATATCATCCATCTGCCATGACCTGGGCCTCCAAGCCCTCCGTTTCTTCCTCTCCCGACATTCCCACCAGTACCCTTGCGCTGAAACTCTAATTCGGTTGGTTGAACTGGTCATTACGCCCCAATAATTTTTCCTTCGAATCCTCCCACTTCCTTCGGACGAAAGGGATAGCCATGGGCACTCGCTTGGGCCCCAGCTATGCCTGTCTCTTTGTCAGTTAGGTGGAACAGTATATCTATCTTCTGCAGTTACACCGGCACCATTCCCCGCCTTTTCCTCCGCTTCATTAATGATCATGATTATGATGACCATGAGGAGGTTGAACAGTTCAAGACTGGTTCGCGAGGTTAGATCTCACGGAATACAAGGAGAACTAACCATTTGGATGCAGAACGGGCTCAAAGGTAGAAGACAGAGGGTGGTGGAGGGTTGTTTTTCAGACTGGAGGCCTGTGACCAGTGGAGTGTCACAAGGATCGGTGCTGGGTCCTCTACGTTTTGTCATTTACATAAATGATTTGGATGCGCGAATAAGAGGTACAGTTAGTACGTTTGCAGATGACACCAAAATTGGAGGTGTAGTGGACAACGAAAAAGGGAACCTGAGATTACAACAGGATCTGGACCAGATGGGCCAATGGGCAGATAGAGTTTAATTCAGATAAATGCGAGGAGCTGCATTTTGGGAAAGCAAATCTTAGCAGGACTTATACACTTAATGGTAAGGTCCTAGGGAGTGTTGCTGAACAAAGAGACCTTGGAGTGCAGGTTCATAGCTCCTTGAAAGTGGAGTCGCAGACAGATAGGATAGTGAAGAAGGTGTTTGGTATGCTTTCTTTTACTGGTCAGAGTATTGAGTACAGGAGTTGGGAGGTCATGTTGTGGCTGTACAGAACATTGGTTAGGCCACTGTTGGAATATTGCATGCAATTCTGGTCTCCTTCCTATTATTGTTCCTAAAGATGTTGTGAAACTTGAAAGGGTTCCGAAAAGATTTACAAGGATGTTGCTAGGGTTGGAGGATCTGAGCTACAGGGAGAGGCTGAACAGGCTGGGGCCGTTTTCCCTGGAGCGATGGAGGCTGAGGGGTGACCTTATAAAGGTTTACAAAATTATGAGGGACATGGATAGGATAAATAGACAAAGTCTTTTCCCTGCGGTCGGGGAGTCCAGAACTAGAGGGCATAGGTTTAGGGTGAGAGGGGAAAGATATAAAAGAGACCTAAAGGGCAACTTTTTCACACAGAGAGTGGTACGTGTATGGAATGAGCTGCCAGAGGAAGTGATTGAAGGCTGGTACACTTGCAACATTTAAAAGGCATTTGGATGGGTATATGAATAGGGAGGGTTTGGAGGGATATGGGCCGGGTGCTGGCAGGTGGGACTAGATTGGGTTGGGATATCGGGTCGACATGGATGGGTTGGACCGAAGGGTCTGTTTCCACGCTGTACATCTCTATGACTCTATGACATGCCACCCCGTCCTTAAATTCACCTGGAGCATCTCAGACACCTCCCTCCCCTTCCCTGGACCTCTCCAGCTCCATCAATGGTGACCAACTCAACACTGATATTTTCTACAAACCCACCGACTCCCACAGCTACCTGGATAACACCTCCTCCCACCATGCCTCCTGTAAAAATGCTATCCTTTATTCTCAATTCCTCGGCCTCCATTGCATCTGCTCCCAGGAGGATCCATTTCATCGCAGAACACACCAGATGGCCTCCTTCCCACATGGTTGAAGATGCCCTCCAGTGCATCTCATCCACTTCCCGCACCTCCACCCTCGAACCCCAGCCCTCCAACTGCAACAAGGACAGAACCCCCTGGTCCTCACCTTCGCCCCACCAACCTCCATACACATTGCATCATCCTCCACCATTTCTGCCACCTACAAACAGACCCCACCACCAGGGATATATTTCCCTCTCCACCCCTATTCGCTTTCTGTAAAGACCGTTCCCTCCGTGACTACCTGGTCAGGTCCACACCCCCTTACAACCCACCCTCCCCTCCTGGCACCTTCCCCTGTCACCGCAGGAATTGCAAAAACTGCGCCCACATCTCCTCCCTCACCTCCATCCAAGGCCCCAAAGGAGCCTTTCACATTCATCAAAGTTTCACCTGCACATCCACCAATGTCATTTATTGTAACTGTTGCTCTCGATGCGGTCTCCTCTACATTGGGGAGACAGGACGCCTCCTCGCAGAGTGCTTCAGAGAACATCTCTGAGACACACGCACCAACTAATCCCACCGCCTCGTGGCAGAACACTTTAACTTCCCCTCCCACTCCACCAAGGGCATGCAGGTCCTGGGCCTCCTCCATTGCCACTCCCTAACCACCTGACTCCAGGAGGAAGAGCACCTCATCTTCTGCCTAGGGACCCTCTGACCTCAGGGCATCAACGTGGATTTCACCAGTTTCCTCAATTCCCCTCCCCCCACCTTATCCCAATTCCAGCCTCCCAGCTCAGCACTGCCCTCATGACCTCTCCTACCTGTCCCATCTTACTTCCTACCGATCTATTCCACCCTCCCCTCCGACCAATCACCTTTACCCCCGCCTCCATCCAGCTATCTCAATCTCAGATACCTTCCCCCCCCAGACCCACGTCCTTCCCATTTATCTCTCCACCCTGGAGGCTCCCAGCCTCATTCCTGATGAAGGGCTTATGCCCGAAACGTCGATCTTCCTGACTCTTGGATGCTGCCTGACCTGCTGTGCTTTTCCAGCACCACACTCTCAACTCTAATCTCCAGCATCTGCAGTCCTCACGTTTGCCTTGAGAAACATATCAGCCATGACTGAATGGTGGAACAGACTCAATGGGCTAAATGGCCTAATTCTGCTCCTATATTTGGTGGATTAAATCCCCCTACCTTGAGGACCCCACATCTCAACTTTGCAAAACAGAGTGTACTTTGTGCTGACTGTAGGTCTTCTGCAGTCAGTGATGAAGCTATTGGCTCAGTGCACGCTTTACAGTAAAAGGCTTCTATCGCTTCCCTCACATAGTAACTGAATAATCTGGTTCATCCTCCTATCACAACTGGGAAAATGTGCCGGATGACTGATAGAGGGAGCTCTTGACTAAGATGTGTGCATGGCCTGGAGCGACATAATGTGGAGAAAGTCTTATGAAGTATGGGTGAAAATTGCACAAATCCAAATCAGTGCTGGTTTGGATTAGTTTAAAGGTGATAATGAAAAGCAAAACAAAGCACAGTCTATTAGACCAAGCAGTTAGTCTTTGGCTGGGATTAAGTCGTGGCTCCTTAAAGCACTGTACTGTTTATTTTCTCCCCTATTTAAAGCAGTGCGTAGGGGCACCATGCCATTTTACTGCCAAGCTGCACCTTGTTAAATAACTGAGTGCTGTTTAACTTAAACTGGGAAGTGAGAGTGGATTAAGTACATTATGTCCGTGTTAGTATTCTGAGGGAGGCTTCTTTATTAGATAAAAATCATATCTGTAAAACTCAGCAGGACTTAGAAAGATAAATTATTGACTGAAATATATATTTTAAGTTATGTTTCTGTATTAAAATATATATAAATATATATTTAAAATATAAGACCAAGTGCTCAACAGAATTGGGTTTTCCACAAGTATCTGGACAATTGAATTTCCAATAACCCCTTCATTTCTCTGTTATGTTTTCTTCTCTCAGTTTAGCCCACTGTATCATGTTATTTTATTCACTCACAGGATGTGAGCATCTGTGGCTAGGCCAGCATTTATTACCCATCCCTAATTGCCCAGAGGCCAGTTAAGAGTCAACCACATTGCTATGGGTCTGGAGTCACATGTAGGTTAGACCAGGTAAGGATAGCAGTTTCCTTCCCTTTGTAAACCAGATGGGTCTTTCCTGATAATGGTTATCATGAGACCCTTAATTCCAGATTTCGTGAATTCAAATTCCAAATCAGGATATGAATTTTGGACCCCAGAGCATGAGCCAAGTTTCCAGATTAATAGCCCAGCAATAATACCACTGGGCCATTGCCATCTCCCCCTCCCCCCCATTAAAGCCTGGGTCACCAGTTTATTATAAATAGTCAGGTTATATTAGACTTCAAGATAGTGCCTATACTGTTCTCATCAGTGGCTTGTTTGAAAGGTTATGGCTGGGGAGAGAGTAGGGATAAAAGGGAAGTTGGTTAACTCAGTTGGTTGGATGGGATGGTTCAATACATACACCAGCTGAGGTGACCATGAGGGAATTTCCTTCTCAACCTCTCCCCTCACTTCAGATGTGGTGATCCTCAAGTTAAACTCACCACCGGTTGCCTCTCTCTAATGAGAGAGCAGTTCTACAGTCTGTTAATTTCACCGTTATGTGTTTTCCTGGACATTTGAGTCCCTCGTGGTAGATATTATGAAAGTAAGTTTTGACTAAGCCCACACAACCGTGAAATGATGCTGTCACTTTAAAAAGGTTATTTTGCCTTTGGTGTTTTTCAAGAGAGGTCGTAAAGGCAGACGTGCTGAAATATCTACTTTAGCAATGACAGGGCAGTGGCCAGTTCTCCCAGTCAGGTTTTTTTTTCTGGTTTTGTTTAGTTGTAGCAGTGAGACGTAGAAGCTGCTGCAGTGCAAAAAGGTTCCATGCTTCAGCAAATGATCCCTGGCTAACTTTTCTCTCTGAAATCTCTCCGGCCTATCAGAACCTGTGTTTGAATTTACCTTTTGGCAAGGGATGTGTTTGTAGGGTGTTGTGAGTTAAGTTGCAGTATTGAGTCAGTAAACTTTTTCAATAGTTGTTATTCTAAATTCCATTTTCTTTTGTTCGTGTTTCAACTGCAGAGTTTAAAGAAATTCTGTTTTGCTTAAAGCGGAGTAGTTGATCAGCTGCATCACACCTGGAATATCCACTTCACATCTGCCAATAAAATAAGAAGTTAGGGTCTGGGCTCATTTCTGAACATATTTTGAGGGGGATCTGGCCTAGTCCATAACAACTGGGAATCATATCAGGCCAATGAATATTCAACTGACAGAAGGTAGAGGCTAGGTTTTGGTAACAGAGCCGTTAGCAGTGTTGTTTCTGGATGTTAGAAACATGAGGGGCTATAGGCAGATCACTTGTCACAGGTCAGTTGGGGTAGGCCATTCAACCCTTTGAGCCTGTTCTGCCAATTGAAGACATTCTGGCTGATCTTCTCCATTTTTACTACCTTCTCACGCTGTCCCCATATTTGTTCAATTCCACAGTATCCAAAAATCTATCCACCGCTGCGTTGAGAATTCTTGGAGAACTTAGTGTCAACAATTCCAACTAATCCCCAATGCTCTGTGGGAAGACATTTTTTCCTCATCTCAGTCTGAGAGGGCCGAGCCCTTTATTCTGAAATGACATGCTCCCTAGTTTTAGACTCCACAGCCTGGGGAAATCCTCTCAGCCATCTAACCTCACAGCACCCTCAAGATATAGGTATATTTTCACAAAATCAGCACTCATTCCTACAAAACTGAAGGGAATAGAGGCCTTATCCATTCATCTTTCCTCATAATATAATGCTATCATTCCAGAAATCAATCTAGTGAATTTTCATTACATACTCTCTTGGTCAAATGTACCCTACACCCAGCTGTCTGTTCTGAATATGAAAATAATTAGAAAAAGAGAAGGTGATTGGAGGATAGGATTGATAATGTCATTTACTGAGAAAGGAAGAGGAAATGATTCTGATCCCATCCAATTCTGATAATGTAGCAAACAATTTATTACAGGGACAATGGAAATTAATCATTACAATTAACAGGAACCTATGTTATATAATTTGATACAGATTAATTGATTAACGCACACCGATCAATGTTGGAAGATAGGATGGGGAACAGGAGAAGGCCATTTAGCCCTTCCAGCCGACTCCACCATTCAGTCAGATCCTGCCTGATCTGGTTATGGTCTCAGCTCTGCTCCCTGCCCCCTCCCATAACTGTTGTCTATTAAAATATCTATCTATCTATCTATCTATCTATCTGTCCATCTGTCTGTCTATCTATCTGTCCATCTGTCTGTCTATCTATCCATCTACGTCTGTCTGTCTATCTATCTATCTATCTATCTATCTATCTGTCCATCTGTCTCTCTGTCCATCTATCTATCTATCTACCCCTGTCTGTCTGTCTTTATGTCTGTCTATCTATCTCTGTTCATCTGTCTGTCTATCTATCTATCTATCTATCTGTCTATCTGTCCGTCTGTCTGTCTATCTCTTTGATTGTCATCTATCAATCTTTATTTCTCTCTCTCATCTGCCCCGGAGTCCGGATACACTGCAAACCTTCCTAAACAGCCCTCTGAAGTTTATTTTTGTGATTTTTTAAAAAAAGCAAAGCACTACTTTGTGGTTTGGAGTTTACACGGAGTGGGTGGGGAGCGGTGCCGTTGTAATCATTGACTCCCACTCTCTCCCCCTGCCCAGCTCTCTCTCTCTCTCTCTCCCCCCCCCCCCCCCTCCTTTGCCGTGGCTTGTCAGCTTATGAGCTGAGGATGGCAATAGCTGAACACTGGGCGGTGGAAGAGCGGGCAGCAACCAGAGCAGGCAACGCCTCTTTGTGAGCAGAGAGATGCATGTGTCACAGTCCATCAAACGCGCCGATCCACATCCCAAAGCATCTTCCTACCAACTGCAGCCCCGCTGCTCGGAGCTTTAACTTTTATTCTTCAACAACAACAAACAACAAGACAGAGAGGGGTGGGGGGGAAAGAGAAAACAAAACAGGAGCAAGCACAGGTTTGAAATATTTCAACATCCAAGCTGGAGAAGAACGTGTGTGATTTCACTCTGTAAAGAGAGACAGAGAGAGAGAGACTTCCACACTTAAAAAAAACGAAATACTCGAAGATGGAACGAGTTGAGTTGTTCAACAGGGGAGACTACAGGCAGACATGGTGACAATAGTGGATTTACTGACACATGTGGGGAGTTTTACTGCACAGCCCCTGTCTGTTGGAAACACAGCAGACTTGGAATCAGCTGGAGTGAAACTTGGCGGCCGCTTCGTTGTATGGTGAAGATTGCTGGTGTATTTAATAACGGTGAGAAAAAGCCCAGGTCTGTGAGGGGTGCGTGGGGGCTACCAGGGCGAGAGCGAGAAAGAAGTTCGAGAATCTCTGCTGCACTTTGTGTACTTTTGTGTTGCTGTTGCTGTCAAAGCGATAGAAATTGCAAATCACAGAAATGACAAGGGGATGCACAGGGAAGGGCTTTTGAATACAAGGAGCAGCTGTGAAAATAAACCTGTCAGGGGTTGTTTAGTGTTTGTGGATGTGTGTGTCAGATGCTCTTTTCTTTAATACCTGGGCAGGATTTGAGAGATTTGTTTACTTTAATGCAACAAGGACAGTGGGATCGCATAGATATTTTTGTGAGTTCCAGGCCCCCCACCCTCGAAATGGGGCCACCTTTGCGTCTTCGACTTCAGACAGTCCCATCTGAACTCAGCCGTTTGCCCACCGAGACCACTCTGCCCACTGTTCCTATTCTAGCTCTTTAAAGACTTGACAATTAATCCTTATCCACCCCCTCCTCCCCCAGTTTTGTCCCTATAGACCTGCATTGTATATTTCCTATATGTACTCACTATATGTTTCTTTTTTAAGCGCATATTCAATTCTGCTCCTGAAAGTTACTGTCGAGTGGATTTCTAATTGTACCTTGTGGCTCGAGATAACACCCCAGCATTGTTTTAAAATCTGTCACCCTACCCCTGCTTCTTTCGTCAAATAATTTAAATGTATTGTTGGCCCTTTAGTTTGTAAAAACAGTATAGACTTGAATATTTGGCCAGGTTATAAACTGTTGCTCTCACGGGGCTAAAATAATTTTAAAAAAAACAAATTAAAACAATAAAAAAATTATAGCGCAGAAGAATCTTAACAAGAAAATAAAGCAATGGAAAATCTGAAGAGGCTCAGAAACGAGCGTGAGCAGCCTAAAACGTAGGGTACTCTGAAAGCTGTAGCCAGATCAGTCTAGCCACACACATCTGAGCTGAAATATGATCTACAAAGTGGATTTGACAGTGATTTAATTTCCCTTTGTTTGAACTGTAGATTCCTGCTTCAGGGTTGAGTGCACAGTGTGTGTGCAGGGGTAGTTTATTTCACCCTCAAATACATCGGGATTCCCTCCATCCCCCCCCCCCCCACCCCCATGTGTCATCTCCCCCCTCTCCCTTACCCTGCGTTGTCCCCTTCACATCTGGGATCACAGCGGCCTCTCCCTTATAGATGGTAGCTTTGTACTTGAACACGGAGTTGTACTATAGCCGGTGCAGAGCAGCTCAGAGATTGAACCCTGCTAGAGCTGCTTGCAAGATGTCACACTTCACCCGGTTGAAGGAGGGTGAGATTATCATTCTCCCCAAAATTGCTGGACATCACTGTGGTGAGGGCACTGCAGCTGAATCTTGTGATATTACAGGGAACGAAAAACGGGCAGAGGGGTGGAAGTGGATAGGGAAGAAAGGTGTGATTAAAAATAAATAAAGGGCGTGTGTGATCACGATTGGGAGAAGCAGAGGCTGGGGCGTGTTGAGGGTTGTTTACCTGTTTGAGAGCAGGTGGGTGGCAAAAGATGTTTTCAGCTCTCTGCTAATAAAAACATAAAATGAAAACATTAAATCATAATAATAAAAACACACTCCAATCCAATCCTGTCTGAGGAAAGAGAGTTGGGAAAATCCGAATAAATATACTCTTGGTTGGAGCGCATCTTGTTTTATTTTTCTGTTTATAACAAACATTGATGGCTACCTGTTGAGCATTTGTGAAAATAGACAGGGCAGATGAGGAAAAAGGTGGGGACGGCTCGATGCTGTGCTCCTGAGTTTTCCCTGGAGTACTCCAGCACAGAGAGAGGGAGAGATGGAGCTTGTAGCCTGTGCCCGTGGAAATGGAAACCCAAGTCAGCAGTTCCCCTCAGCGTTTTCACAGAGCTGCGAGCAGAGAACCTGGCCCTTTGAAGGGGGCTGTGTGTGCGCAATAACTCACACAACTCCTCCGGGGGGGTGCAGTTGCCGTCTTCTGCGATGTTTGAGATTGAACGCAGCTACAGGCAGATCAAATTAGGAAGGAAAAACAAGGCCGAGCACTAAATCAGTGCCTTGTCATTGCCCCGATGTTGAGAAAGTGGTTGGTGACATATTGCTAGAATGTGTGTATGGCGTGGATCTGATTTGTGTGCGGGTCGGACGGATGATCCAGGTCTAAAGTGAAAGTCCACCGCTATCGTTGCTTTAATCATTGCAGCTTGATCGCTTCATTCTAAACTATTCTTTATACTGAGTGGGAGCGGTGGTTGTGTTCATACTGGTGAACACTCAGACATGCAAACAGACTTCACCACATGTACACCCCCTCCCACATATATCCACACCGACATCTATATACACATGCACATACAAACATGCACATAGACCAACTCAAATCCCACACTCACATACAACACACTCATCCTGACACATACACAGCCATACACACCCACACATGTACATGCACATATTAACATGTGCGTACGCACTCACATGCACAAATACACCCATACAAACACTCGTACACATATATACCCATACGTAGGTAGGGGTTGACACGGTGACACAATGGTTAACGTTGCTGCCTCACAACGCCAGGGATCCAGGTTCGATTCCACCCTTGGGCGATTGTCTCTGTAGAGTTTACACATTCTCCCGCTGGCTAAAACTGTCCAGATTAAGTGATAGATTATGCATAGTGCCCAGGATAGGTGGGTTAGCCATGGGAAAATGCAGGGTTACACGGATAGGGTGGGGGCAGGCTGGGCCACTCTTCAGAGGATCAGTGTGAACTCGAAGCGCTGAATGGCCTGTCAGGATTTTATACATATCCCCATATGACCATATACACACACAGATACTTTATCTGTCCAAGGTACTGAAATAGGCAGAAAAATGGAGTATTGGTGGTATGGAGATTGGATGGGGTTAGAGTGAGGAATACAGAGCAGTATATAACATGTTGGTGAGTTTCCATTTCCCATGGGGACAGACCTCCTCTGAGATTGTATTTTGTTTGAAATCTCTTCCTGTTTGCATATAGCATTCTGACAGAGATTAGGCTATATTCCCTACAGTATGGAAACAAGCCATTTGGCCCAACACGTCCACATGGACCCCCTGAAGAGTAACCCACCGAGGCCCATTCTCCTACCCTATATTTTCCCCTGACTAATGCACCGAACACTTTTGGCAATTTACGTGACCAATTCCCTGGCCTGCACATCTTTGGATTATGGGAGGAAACCCACGCAGACATGGAGAGAATGTGCAAACTCTACACAGGGCAATCGCCTGAGGCCGGAATCGAACCCATGTCCCTGGCGCTGTGAGGTAGCAGTACTAACCACTGAGCCACCGTGCCACCCCAAAGCGATTGCAGATGAGATTTTAAATAGAAGCCCCTCATCTCATGCAGATTTGAAAGGTGTGATCCTACAAGTTCGAAGAACAGCTGATGTGCGCTGTCCAGTGACCTGGCCAGTATGTATCCCACTGTCAACACAATCAAAGCAGAATGTCTGACCATCATCTTCTGTGCAGCAGTTTGGGTTGTTCCCTTTCTTACATTGTGACAAAAATGGCACTTTGTAGGTACTTTATTGTCTATAAACACTTTGGTTTTGAAAGGCATTCTAAAAGAGCTGTGAGAAGAGAGAGACCTGAGGTTGCTTGTGCACAAAGTTTTGAAGGCAGCAACAGAGATTAACAAAGGCAGTTGGCAAAACATATGGGATCCTGGGCTTTATAAATAGATTTGATTCATCGAGTTTATAGACGGACAGCACGGAAACAGACCCTTCTGTCCAACATGTCCATGCCGACCTGATATCCTAAATTAATTTGGTCCCATTTGTCAGCTCTTGGCCCACATCCCTCTAAACCCTTCCTATTCATATACCCATCCAGATGCCTTTTAACTGTTGTAATTGCACCACAGAGACATAGAGATGTACAGCATGGAAACAGACTCTTCAGTCCAACCCGTCCATGCCGACCAGATATCCCAACCCAATCTAGTCACACCTGCCAGCACCCGGACCATATCCCTCCAACCCTCCCCTACATATACCTATCCAGAAGCCTTTTAAATGTTGTAATCATACCAGCCTCCACTACTTCCTCTGGCAGCTCATTCCATGCAATTCACAGAGTTTAAAAGCCATAGAGTTCTACTAAACTCACAGAAAGTGTCATTGTGTATTGAGTACTCTGACCAATTCTGGATATCGGATTTTAGAAAGAATACTAAAGCTTTGGAGTGGTTAGACCATAAGTTGTCGGCCATTCAGCCCACCAAGTCTTCTCCACCATGGCTGATCTGATAATCCTCAACCCCACTTTCCTGCCTTTTCCCCATAACCCTCGATTATGGGGAAATAAATCTCTCTGTCTCAACCTTGAATATACTTAATGCCCCAGCCTTGATAGCCCTCTGTGGTAAAGAATGCCACTGATTCACTGCTCTCTGAGAGAAGAAACTTCTCCTCATTTCTATCTTAAATGTGCGACCTCTTATTTGAAGATTGTGACCTCTAGTCCTAGACTCCCCAACAAGGGGAAGCAACCTTTCTGTATATACCCTGTCAAGTCTCGTCCAAACCCACATCACCAGCGTAAATACCACCCTCTCCTAGTTGCTGTTAGTTCTGAAATAGGATCACTGGACTCAAAACATTAATGCTGCTTTCTGTTCACAGATTCTGCCAGACCCTAGATTCATACATTCATACAGTGCGGAAAAGGCCCTTCAGTTCATCCAGTCTGCACCGACATAACTACCACTAAAATTGTGCTAATCCCAATTTCCTGTACTTGTCCCATATCCTTATTAAAGGCCTGCTGAATATCTCCAGCAATTTCTGTTTGTGTTTCTTTCAGATCTCCAGAATTTGCTTTATTTCCTCTGAGAATCTTGAGTGTTTCAGTAAGATCTCTCATTCTCCTAAACTCCAGAAAAGGCAAATCCAACCTACTCAATTTCTCCTCATAAGAAAATCCGTCCATATCCAGGATTAGCTTAGTCAATGTCCTCTGGACTGCCTCCAATGTAAGCATAGCTTTCCTTAGATAAGGGAACAGCACTGCTCACAGTATTCCAGCTACGGTCTGACCAGTGCCTTGTATAGTTTCAGCAAGACTTCTCTGAAAATCAACTTGTCGTTAAAAAAGTGTAGGATTTCAGTTTTGTGGTTAGGCAGTTTTGTGCTGGGTTTGTTGTCATTAGAACCGAGAGGGTTTACTGGAGATAAGATGGAAATGTTCAAAACTATAAAGGGTTTAGTTATATGAATGAAGGGAAATTGTTTCCAGTGCACCAGGAATAATAATGACATTCTGGATCAGTGGTGCTGGAAGAGCACAGCAGTTCAGGCAGCATCCAACGAGCAGCGAAATCAACGTTTCGGGCAAAAGCCCTTCTTTCCTGATGAAGGGCTTTTTGCCCGAAGATTCGATTTCGCTGATCCTTGGATGCTGCCTGAACTGCTGTGCTCTTCCAGCACCACTGATCCAGAATCTGGTTTCCAGGATCTGCAGTCATTGTTTTTAACTTCATAATAATGACATTGCATAGATTTTAGATAATTGGCGACAGATCCAGAGGTGACACGGGGAAAATCTTCTCTACGTAATGAGTCATTACGGATTGGAATAATTAGCCTGATCCAACAGAGAGTGAAGGAGTTAACCTTTCAGGGTGATGGGGAAAGAGTGAGGGAGTGGAACTCACTGGATTGCTACTGAAAGACTGACATGTACTTGATGGACTGAATGGTCTCTTGATGTAGGAGCAAATTACTGCAGGTGCTGGAATCTGTAACTGTAAACAAAAATTGCTGGAGATCACAGTGGGTCAGGCTACTTCCGTGGAGAGAGCAAGAGAGAGAGAGAGAGAGAGAAAGCTAATGTTTCGAATCTAGATGGTTCTTCCTCAGGTCTCTGGGTTTGTTGTTTGAGCCAAATGCAAGCAAATGGGACTTGTTCAGTTTCGGAAATCTGGCTGGCATGGACGAGTTGGACCAAAGGATTATATGGTTATGACTAAGACTGTAACAGTGAAGAGTGTGGTGCTGGAAAAGCACAGCAGGTCAGGCAGCATCTCCTACTTGATCATAACTGTAACAGAGCTGAAAATGTGTTGCTGGAAAAGCGCAGCAGGTCAGGCAGCATCCAAGGAGCAGGAGATTCGACGTTTCCAGCAGCACATTTTCAGCTCTGATCTCCAGCATCTGCAGTCCTCACTTTTTCATAACTGTAACAGGTTGACTTTCATCCTGATGACCCTGTCTTGCTGTTACAGTGGTGCTCTCTGACTGGTGCCATGTCCACATAATCAGTAGCTCCATCCTCAGATACTTTCACATTGGCTTTAGCACTGCCCATTGGATTTACTCTTCACACTGCATTAAGCAAACAGCATAAAGAGCCTTCTTCCAAAGAGTCTCATTTCACTTTGCATTAATGGAATCACTTTGGCCCCAGCAATAGGATTTACCTGGCAATGTTAAAGGCTGATGCACAGTGGGCACTGCTTCACCCTAATCTCAACAGCAAAATGCGTTGTCATCATGCATTTAATGTTGTGAAACAATGACAACAAACTGTGTCAATCTAGTGCCTTAATGTATTGGAACATGCCAACGTGCTTCCCAGTGGTTTGTACAGGACATTAGTTAGGCCACTTTTGGAACAATGCATTCAATTCTAGTCTCCCTGCTGTAGGAAACTTGTTGTGAAACTTGAAAGGGTTCAGAAAAGATTTACAAGGATGTACTGGGACTGGAGGGTTGGAGTTATAGGGAGAGGCTGAATAAGCTGGGGCAGTTTTCCCTGGAGTGTCGGGGGCTCAGGGGTGACCTTGTAGAGGTTTATAAAATCATGAAGGGCATGGAAAAGGGTGAGTAGCCAAGGTCTTTTTCCCAGGGTAAGGAAGTCCAAAACTAGAGGGCCTAGATTTAAGTTGAGAGGGGAAAGATTTAAAAGGGACCTAAGGAACAACCTTTTCATGCAGAGGGTGGTGCGTGTATGGAATGAGCTGCCAGAGGAAATGGTGGAGGGTGGTACAATTACAACATTTAAAAGGCATCTGGATGTGTATATGAATAAGAAGGGTTTAGAGAGATATGGGCCAAGTGCTGGCAAATGGGACTAGATTAATTTAGGATATCAGGTTGGCATGGATGAGTTGGATCTAAGAGTCTGTGCTCTACATCTCTTTGACTCCATGACTCTAAGAGCATTATGAAAGAAAGCAAGGCATTGAGTCACATAAAGACAGACTGAGACAAATACTTGGTGAAGAGGCAGTTTAAGGGAGTGACTTAAAAGAGGTAATGAGTAGACAGGCAATAATGGGAAAGGGTGCAATTCCGGGGACTGAGGTCTAGACAACTAAAGACAAGACCACGAATGGCAGAGTGATTAAAACCAGGGGCCAGAATTGAAGGGCCATCACTGTTTGATAAAATTCTGGTTTTGGAGGAGATTAAAGCGATAAGGAGAGACATGCAGAAGGAAGGATTCGCAAATAATGGTGAGAGCTTAAAATCAGGACGTTACTTGGACAGGAGCCAGTGTGAGTCAGTATGCACTGGATTGATAGGGGAGCAAGATGGGCAGCAGCATTTTGGATGACCTCAAGTTTACAGAGGGTAGAATGTGGGAGACCTGCCAGATTTGTGCTGGAATTGTTCAGTCCCGAGCTAAGGAAGGCATGAATGAGAATTTCAGCAGCAGATGAGCTGTGACAGGGAAACTGTCGGGCAGTGAAATGGGAAAAGGAATGAGCTAACGCTGTGATGGAATGAATATGAGGTTGGAAACTCATCTGGGCGTTAAATGTGACACAGTGGTCATTACGAAACTGGCTTAAATTTAGACTGTTGTCAGGGAGAGGGATGGAGTAGGTAGTTAGGGAATGAGGTTTGGAGCAGGGAAGGAATTTCTGCCAATGTGCCATTTGTCAAGCACATGCTAAACATATGATACATTCACAGGACGTGGGCAACACTAGCTAGGCCAGCATTTGTTGCCCATCCCTTAATTGGTTAAGGATCAACCATGTTGCTGGGGGTCTGGAGTCACATGTATGCCTGATGGGGTAAGGATGGCATTAGTGAACCAGATGGGATTTCTCAACAATGGTTTCATGGTCATCATTTAATTCAAATTCCACTATCTGAACCCAGTACCCCAGAAAATTACCTGGGTCTCTAGATTAACAGATCATCAGCTCCCCATAATCGTCCCTGAAAGAAATTAAGATTTGCAATGTTGGAATGGCAATAGTAGCAGTTGACAGAAGTGTTGCCATTACAACAGCTTGTATTGATAAACACCTTTAAGTCAGTAAAAACATCCAAAACTGCTTCACAGGAAGTCTCATCAAACAGAATTGGATACTTAGCCACGTAGAGAGATATCAGTACAAAGGAGGTATCAGTATGGCTGACCCAAAGCACAGGCAAGGACGTTGGCTTTGAACAGCATTTTAAATGAGGAGAGAGAGAGAGAGAGACAGAGAGAGAGAGAGACAGAGAGAGAGAGAGACAGAGAGAGAGAGACAGAGAGAGAGAGAGACAAAGGAGTTTAAGGTGGAAATTCCTCAATGTGGGGCCCAATCAGCTGAAAGCATAATCACCGAGGGTAGAGCAATTTAAACTGGGGATGCTGTAGTGCTCCAAACAGAATGCAGGAACAATAACATATGCGTTTAGCTTCATCGATTGGTTGCAGGAGGAACATTGACAGTGGAGGCAGGTTCCATTGAGGCATCTGAGAGAGCATTGGATAACTATTTGGAGAGAAATGGTCTGCAGGGATATGTGATAAAGGCAGGAGATTGGCGCTCGATAATGGAACTGGAGCATGCACACTGGGCTGAATGGCCTCCTTCATCACCATTGAAACATCTGTGGCTCTACTTTGTCATGCAAAATTGGTACTGGATCCATTTAATGCTCAGTATTTTCACAAGGGATAGAGCATAGTTTGGACTTAGGTTTTGGAAGAGTCTGTGGTCCAGTCTTGGAGGCTCCTGCACCACCTGCCTATAAAGATAAGGAAGCTCTGAAAGTATTGCAGCATTTTGGGCTTATGCTCGAAACGTCGAATTCTCTATTCCTGAGATGCTGCCTGGCCTGCTGTGCTTTGACCAGCAACACATTTGCAGCTGTGATCTCCAGCATCTGCAGACCTCATTTTTTACTCATACAATTGGACATGTCAGGACCCGGGTGTAACATTTTCAGTCCCACCTCCATCGCCCCTCCCCCTAGTCCCTCCTCCCTACCCTTTATCTTAGCCTGCTTGGCTCTCTCTCTCTCTTATTCCTGATGAAGGGCTTATGCTCGAAACGTCGAATTCTCTATTCCTGAGATGCTGCCTGGCCTGCTGTGCTTTGACCAGCAACACATTTGCAGCTACAGCATTAGAATGAACTGCTTCTCTTACTGACGCTATGTGCCTGATTACCATAACACAAAAATGTAAAAGCAAAAATGTCAAGAGAGTGAAGTAAGCTGGTCAGTCAACACTCTTTGTTCTTTTACTGTTTTTCCCCATCCAAGACAATAAACTTACTTGTGTATCTGTTTATTTGATGTCTGTGTGGAGGAGAATTGAATAAGCCATTAATGCACAGAATATTTTCTTTTGTGGAATGGTGTGTTACTGATTAGGCCAGCATTTATTACCTGTCCCTAATTGCCCTTGAACTGAGTGGCTTGCTCAGCCATTTCAGAGTCAAACCACATCTCTGTGGGTCTGGAATCACATGTAGGCCAGACCAGGTGTGGATGGCAGTTTCCTGCCATAAAAGACTGGTGAAGCAGTGGGTTACACGGTCACCATTAGACTGGCTTTTAGTTCCAGATCTTAGTGGATTCAAACCCAACTACCCAGAGCATGAACCTGGACCTCTGGCTTACTAAATCAATGATATTGCAACTAGGCCACTGCCTTCCCATGATGTTAATGGTTGTTAAATCAACTGGCCACCTTATACAATTGACATGATATTTTTCATTTACTTACTTGTAGGACATGGCCATCGTTGGCCAGACCCTAGTTGTCCTTGAGAAGGTGATGGTGAAATAACTTCTTCAACTGCTGCTGTTCAGGTTGCTTTTGCCTGAAACATCCATTTTCCTGCTCCTCGGATGCTGCCTGACCTGCTGTGCTTTTCCAGCACCACTCTAATCTTGACTCTAATCTCCAGCATATGCAGCCCTCACTTTCGCCTAACAACAAGGAAGACTTAGAGTCATAGACCATAAGGATGTACAGCATGGAAACAGACCCTTTCTTCCAAGTTGTCCAAGCTGACCACATATCCTAAATTAATCTAGTCTCATTTACCAGCATTTGGCCCATATCGCTCTAAACCCTTCCTGTTCATATACCCATCCAGATGCCTTTTAAATGTTATAATTGTATCAGCCTCCATCACTTCCTCCAGCAGCTCATTTCATACACGTACCATCCTCTGCATGAAAAAGTTGCCCTCAGATCCCTTTTAATCTTTCCCCTCTCACCTTAAACCAATGCACTCTAATTCTGGACTCCCCACCTCAGGGAAAACACCTTGTTTACTTACCCTATTCATGTTTTTATAAACCTCTATAAGGTCACCCCTCAGCATCCAGGGAAATCAGCCCCAGCCTATTCAGCCTCTCCATGTAGTGAAATTTGCCTTTCACCTGATTGACTCTGAACCTCAATAATGTTACACTTCTCAACGCTTTCCTTGGTGCCAGTGTCGTGGCATTGTACCATCTCGTTCATTGCCTGAGCTTTGTTCAGTGATCTGGTTTGGCTCTAACCAGATTTCCTGCACATATGTACCCAAGGTCTCTTGATGTGCCAAATAGTTGTCAGATATCACAATAACCTATGGATTGCTGTGGTAAGCCCTGCTTCTGTTACAGATCTTATTGGTTTAGTGGACTTTGCTGACTGTTGCAACAGTGTTGGCTGGAGGCCATTTAGCTCAGTTGGCTGATCAGCTGGTTTGCTCTGCAGAGTGATGTCCCATTGTAATGGTTTAATTCCCATGCTAGCTCAGCTTACTGTGAAGTGCTCTCCTTCTCAACCTGTTTCCTCACCTAAGATGTGATGAACCTTAGGTTAAACCACCATCAGTTGCCCCTCTCTAATGAGAGAGTGAGATTTTGCGAACGTTACCTTAGTGCTGGCCACACATAAAGAATGCAACTGGTGTCCTGCCACAATGGCTTCATATGTACATCCTTCTTCAAGTAACATGTCAGTGTTCTTTTTACTGATAAAAAGGGAGATGCAGAGATTACACTCCACAGCCTTTAGTTGTACTGTATTTCATCATTTTTGTTGTTACGTGAGTACTTTTAGAATTTTCTTCCAAATTGAACAAACTTGGAATTTAATCATAAAGAAATTAACTTCAGGCTAATCAATGCCCTAAATACAGAAATGTATTGACTATCTGTACTCACAGAAGGTGATATTACTGCTCATCTGACTTCTAAGGAGTCCAGGAATGTTATCCTGTTTGTCTTCAATTAGCTTTCCAAACATCTGTCATTGAGATCTTGGAGTCTTTTTACACAGACGACCACCATAACTAACTGTGTGGGCTTTGACTTCTTTAGCTACTGTTGCAGCAATCATTATGCTATCCCTCATAAAAGTAAACTCGACTCAGATAATGTGGTATTGACAGATCAAACTGAAGTATATTATAGCGGGCCATGACACACATACCATTCACAGGCATATCAGTGTCTCGGATCAGGTTAAGCTGCTTGCTTACAAAGAGCAGCATATCAAAGAGCTCCTATTAGTGTGTCATGCTTCAAGTAATCCCCGTGTAAGAGGTATTATATTCTAAGATCACACATAATAATACAATGGTGATATCATGAATGAGTCCCTTAAAGTTTAAAATCACACAATGCCAGGTTATCGTCCAACAGGTCTATATGGAAGCACAAGCTTTCAGAGAGTGTTCCTTCAACCACCTGATGAAGGAATGGCGCTCCGAAAGCTAGTTCTTCCAAATACACCTGTGGGACGATAACCTGGCATTGTATGATTTTTAACTTTGTCCATCCCAGGCCAGCACCGGCTCCTCCACAACATGTCCCTGAAAGATATACTGACATACTATCTGTGAGACATAACACCATACATCACCATCTCACCATACACACTGTGAGACATAACATCACACACCACCATATCACGATACGGACTGTGAGACATAACATCACACATCACCATCTCACCGTACAGATGGTGAGACAATATCACACATCACCATCTCACCATACGCACTGTGAGACATAACATCACACATCACCATCTCACCATATACACTGTGAGACATAACATTACACATCACCATCTCACCGTACAGACTGTGAGACATAACACCACACATCACCATCTCATCATACAGACTGTGAGACATAACATCGCACATCACCATCTCACCGTACACACTGTGAGACATAACATCACACACCACCATATCACGATACGGACTGTGAGACATAACATCACACATCACCATCTCACTATACACACTGTGAGACATAACATCACACTCCGCCATATCACCATACTGACTCTGAGATATAACATCACACATCACCATCTCACCATACAGACTCTGAGATATAACATCACACATCACCATCTCACCATATAGACTCTGAGATATAAGATCACACATCACCATCTCACCGTACAGACAGTGAGACAACACCACACATCGTCATTTCACCATACACAATGTGAGACATAACACCACACATCACCATCTCACTATAAAGACTGTGAGACATAACACCACACACCACCATCTCACCATTCAGACTCTGAGACATAACATCATACATCACTATCTCACCATACTGACTGTCAGACATAACACCACACATCACTATCTCAACGTACAGACTGTGAGACATAACATCACACATTACCATCTCACCGTACAGACTGTGAGACACAACACCACACATCACCATCTCACCGTACAGACTGTGAGACATATCATCACACATCACCATCTCACCGTACACACTGTGAGACATAACACCACACATCACCATCTCACCGTACAGACTGCGAGATATAACATCACACATCACCATCTCACCGTTTACACTGTGAGACATATCATCACACATCACTATCTTACCGTACACACAGTGAGACATAACATCACACATCACCATCTTACCATACACACTGTGAGACATAACACCACACATCACCATCTCACCATACACACAGTGAGACATAACATCACACATCACCATCTCACCATACAGACTGTGAGACATAACATCACACATCACCATCTCACCATACACACAGTGAGACATAACATCACACATCACCATCTCACCATACACACTGTGAGACATAACATCACACATCACCATCTCACCGTACGGACTGTGAGATATAACACCACACATCACCATCTCACCATACAGACTGTGTGACATAACATCACACATCACCATCTCACCATACAGACTGTGAGATATAACATCACACATCACCATCTCACCGTACAGACTGTGTGACATAACATCACACATCACCATCTCACCGTACGGACTGTGAGATATAACATCACACATCACCATCTCACCGTACAGACTGTGAGATATAACACCACACATCACCATCTCACCATTTAAACAACAAGTGATAAATGCTGATTGCAGTACAATCAGTGATAGTCTCTTCATCAGAAAATAGATGAAGAAAAGGAATGATTTTTATTTTACTCCACCTCATGCACCTCACTATCAAAATATTAAATTCTGCCACTTCTCTGCCTGTATTGTGTCGTTTCCCAACAGTTCTGTATATGCCATTTTGTCAGTTTGAGCCTTGTTCTGTAATTTTAAAATTAAAATAAGGCCATTCTGCAGTGATATCAAGAAGTACATCTTCACAAAAAGAAAATGTGGAAATATAGAATCATCTTCGTCATGAGGATTGTTTTAGATTGGTGGTCAGTTGGAAATTTTAAAATTAAGATTGATAGACACCATCAGGCAAGTGCATTTGCAGTCCCAGTAATAATCTGTCCTGACATAATGGGATAGTTCCATTCCTGTGTGATCCCATGTTATAAGAAAATTACCTAATTGGCGATTTAAGCTATTTAAGCTAATGGGGCCAGTATCACGTTATAGCCAATACAGGTAAGGAAAGTTCGCTTTCTACAATCTAAGTTCTTCAATTGTGTCAAAGCCAATACGCATTGAAGAAACATGAGTGATAGCAGAACCGATTGTAGGTAGAGTTAAGATAATGATCGTCAGTTACCTAATTGAGCACAGAACAGGGTAGATGGGATGAATGGCTTACTACTGTTCCTGTGAGCCTGTGGTTTTCTGCTTCTGCAGTTGACTTTTAGACTCATATGAAGTTTCAACCCTGTTTCCTATATCATAGCCAGACCCCTCCCCCAGCCGTTCACTTATGTTGGCCTGAAAGACTCAACTTTTTAGACTATTCCTGGGAATATCTGGGTCAGGTTTATTGCTCTTGCTTGCATTTGGTCAATGGATTGAATGCAATCCTGGTCACCAAATCCAGACAGAGAGTGTGGCCAGCCCACAATTTCAGTGTCACTCCCTTTATTACGCTCCACTCTTAAGCTTTGCTCGTGAGGAACCACATTGGCTCTGTTGACGGGAAACACTCATTTCGTAAAGACTCATCAAGTTGAATAAAAGAACAGAAGATCAGCAACTGGAGGCCAGGAGATCAAATAGGAGATGTTGAAGAATAGGAAGTGAAAGTTAACCCAGTAATCAATTCTAAAACACTAGGGGATTCAAAAAAAGGTGCAGTGACGTACTGGATGCAAAGGTGATCTCCAGTCAGGCATTACAAGTTGTTGAATGAGTCAGCCATAACACCAAAAATAGAAAACGAAATCGTGGAATGTTTGCTAAAGATTCCTGCAGGAAAATTGTGCAGACAGTTGAATTATATCAAGACTTAAAATGGGGCAGCTGTATCACTGTATTTTCCACTCTGTTCTACGACTTTAATGCGCTTTGTATGGTAATGATCTGCCTGTACTGCACACAAAACAATACTTTGCAATATTTAGGTACATGTGACAATAATAACTCCAATTTTGAAATATCACATGAACCTTAGTCTCCATAATAGTAGCATGAGAACATTTCTTGGTGTCTTTTGCCCTAACACCATTTTGCAATTAAAAAATACTCATCAAAATGCTGATGCTGAAAAAACTCCTTCTCTTGCATAAATTAAAAGCAATTAACAATCTGGCTTAAATGTCAAATTTTCAGTCAACACTTATTGTACATTAATGAACCTTAGTCCCCTCAGCAAGAAACTCTAAAGGACAGCATTTAGTTTTGATTCATTCCCAATGTAATTACATTGCTACTGTCCTGGGGCTCTGCACTCCTCTGGATCTGACTTTCTCAGGAACCTCAATTTTCTTTCCTCCATCCTGCTTCCCGTTGTTTACAATCTTAATTTCGGCGACTCCCTCACCAAAAGCTTTTGTCTCCCGGCCTCTCTTTACTCCATTTAAGATGCTGCCTGAGGCCTACCTCTCTGACCCAGCTTCTGGCTGCCTGTCCTGATAACTCAAAGAGTCTTGCAACGTGCTGCAAAATTTTGTTTGATTAGGTTTGCCTTGGACATTGTTAGTACATCAGAGAGCTATCTAAATGCAATGTGTTGTCACTTTGTGTCAGTTTGACTCAACTGGTTTTTGCTTTCACCTCGAGAAGGTTTTGGACTTTCACTGGAGAGCAAATAAATTAGACGCATACAGCCACTCCTCCCCTTTTCTTCAATTTGTACTAGAGGTCCAAGTGGGACTGGATAGACCAACGATTATTGGCCATCTTTGATTGTCTTTCAGTTGGAGATGGTGAGCTGTGGCAGTCTGGGTGCTGTTGTCACTCCCACAGTGCAGTTAGTGAGGGAAAGCTCTCACCTTTGATTCAGGAGACTTGAGAGAGTAATTTTTTTTTAGATTAGACTTACAGTGTGGAAACAGGCCCTTCGGCCCAACAAGTCCACACCGACCCGCCGAAGCGCAACCCACCCATACCCCTACATTTACCCCTTACCTAACACTACGGGCAATTTAGCTTGGCCAATTCGCCTGACCCGCACATCTTTGTGACTGTGGGAGGAAACCGGAGCACCCGGAGGAAACCCACGCAGACACGGGGAGAACGTGCAAACTCCACACAGTCAGTCGCCTGAGTTGGGAATTGAACCCGGGTCTACAGGCGCTGTGAGGCAGCAGTGCTAACCACTGTGCCACCGTGCCGCCCCTAGACTGAGAATCTAGACTGAGAATCACAGGGCAGGACTGAGGGAGGGCCACAGCATCAGAGGGGCTGCCTTTTGCCCGTAGCCTTAGATTAAAGCACTACCTGCCCTTTTAGAGAGGTGTAAAAGAATCCCTGACACTTCTGAAGAAATGCAGTGGATTTAAACAGGGCACGGAGAATTCGAGTAAGGAGCTGATGTTGAACCTGTCTAAGACAAACCAGTTAGACCCCTGTGCGTACGGCTGTGGCTGCCACATTATAGGAAAGATGTGAACGTGCTTAAGAGGGTGGAGAAGCGATTTCCAAGAATGAGAGGTTTCAGTTCCGAGGAGAGACTGAAGACTTGGGACTGTCCTTGAAGAGACGAAGGCCGAGAGGAGGCTTGGTGGAGATTTCCAAAGTCACTAGTGAGCTGCACAGAGTAGACAGGGAGAATCTGTTCCTGCGTGTAAAAGGAACAAGGGCATGGAATTAAAATGATGTGCAGAAGAAGCAAGGGTGATGTGAGAAAGAAACCTTTCTCACTCAGTAAGTAGTCAGAGTATGGAGATATACTGGGTGGAAATATGGTGAAGACAGGTTCAATTGAAGCACTCCAGAGAAGCATTGGATGATAGTATGAACAGAAACACTGAGCAGGGACATGGGGAAGATTGCATTAGGTATTGGAACTGGTACAGGCATGATGGGTTGAATGGCCTCTTGCAGCACTGTAACAATTCTGTGATTCGTGTAGGTTAATCAGTAAAAGATTACATTTACCTCGTCGTGCTCAAGTCCCACTTGAGGAGATGAGCACATGACCTGATATGACTCCAGTGTTGCAGGGAGGGGCAAACTGACCTGGGGTATGATCCTTCAGCAGTGGCTGAGGGGACGAACGACCTGTTTCTCTGTATAGCCGTCTTACCTGGGGGCATGTTGGAAATCCCACACTGGTTAGTATCTGGAAAAGGGCACAGCAAATGTCCGAGTTAGCATTCCCTCCACTAAACCACCTTGGCAAAATTCAGATGCACTGTTACTTGTTACTGTTGGGATGTTAATAGGACCACTTAATGATAGTCACACTTTGAATATAGCTCAGTGTGTGTAAAATATTCAAAATCTTCTAGTGGCATGGCACAGTGCTGTCTACATGCAAGTGTCTTGTGCCAATTGTAGGCATCCCAGAAATGCTGTGAGTTCTCACTACTACGGCTGCGGTAATGTATTTTGGGTCGATCTCCCTTTCAGTTGAAATCTTATGAGATGTATTTTCAGAATCCCTAGAGTGCAGAAGCAGTCCATTCAACCCACTGAGTCCACACCAACCTTCCTAAGAGTATCCCTCTCAGACAGCAGCGCTCCAATGCCATCCCTGTGACCATGCTAACCCACCTAGTCTGCAGATCCCTGGACACTATTTAGCATGGCCAGTCCATCTAACCCGCACACCTTCAGACTGTGGGAGCACCCGGAGAAAACCCACGCAGACACGGGGAGAATGTGCAAACCCTGTGCAGACAGTCGCCCAAGGCTGGATTCGAACCCAGGTCCCTGGCACTGTGAGGCAGCAGTGCGAACCACTGAAACACCATGCTTGGATTTTCTTTAGACTGGGGAAGGTGGAGGAGGGACCTGATAGAGGTGTATAAGATTACGAGAGGCAAGGACAGGGTGGATAGAAAGCAGCTGTTCCCCTTAGTCGAAGGATCAATAACAAAGAGACATCATTAGAGGGCAGGAGGTTTAGAGGAAATGTGACCATGTGACCCCAGGCACCCAGTAATGGGGTTGACTCTTAACTGCCATCAGAGCAATTAGGGGATGGGTAATAAATGCTAGTGATGCCCACATCCCATGAATGAATAAGAACAAAATACACCCAAAGGGTAGTGGGGTATGGAACCCACTCCCTAGGAGGGGAGTTGAGGTGGGAAACCTCACAAAATTTAAATGAGCACCTGAAATGTCATAACATTCAAGGCTAAGAGCATAGTGCGGGAAAGTGAGATTACTGTAGATAGGCCAGCGTGGTCTCGATGGGCTGAAGGGTCTCTTTTGTATGACTCCATGACTGTATATTTGAGTCTTTGTCTGGTTACATGAAGATTGCACAATGTTTATTGAGATAGTAGAGGAGACTGTGATGCAAGGGCATAAAACAGAGAAAAGTAATTTCCATTCATATAGCGCCTTTCCAGACTGTAAAATGCCCTTAGTGTTTCATAGCCAATTAAATTTCTTTAAAGTGCAGTCACTGGTGTAATATAACAAATATGGCAAATAATTCACACACATAACCATGAGATAATGACCAGGTCATTTAGAAAGGATGTTGGAGAGAGCTCAAAGCTGACTTGCAGCAACACCTGAAGCTCCAAACTATCCAGGGCAGGGCGGCCTGTTGGATTGGCACATCACCCACCAGCCCAAATGTCTACCCACATCAACGGCAAGTATAGTGAGATGGCATTGTGTGCCCCCTACAGTGTCCACGTGAGTTCTTTTTCAGTGTTCCCCAGACCCTGTGACCCCCTGTCTCTAGGAAAACAAGGACAGCAGGTTCATGGGAATGCTATTGCATCCTAACTCCCCACTGCCCCGATTAAATTACTAACTGGCATGACTTTGTGGCTGCTGAACTGGCCTCACAGTCCTTTGCTCACAAATATTTGTGAGGTTTTCACCTAGGTTAGGCAGGTGCTTTCCATAGTTTAACATAAAGGTCGAGTTAGAACAGCAGCAGTGAGAATGATGCAACAGGTATTAGGCTGAATATGTCCATTCCATTCTCTCGATCCACATCATGTCTTATCATTCAATATAGAATTACATAGAAATTACAGCATGGAACAGGCTAACCAGCCCATCTGTCTCTGCCTGTGTTTGAGTTTAAAATCAACTTCCTTCTTTACTCTCGCTCTATTGACATATCTTTCTATTTCCTTCTCCTACCTGTCTCGATTCACCTTAAATAAGACCTTAGCATTATATTTATTACCCATTTCTAGTTGTTCCTTAAGTGACAAGACTTGAACTGCTACAGTCTGTATTGTTAGGAAGGATTTTATCTGGATTTTGACCCAGTGACACTGAAGAAATGATGGCATACATTTCCAAGTCAGGATGGTGAGTGTCTTGGAGGGGAAATGTTCAGAAGAAGGTGTTCCCATGTATCTGCTGCCTTTGCTCTTCTAGGTTGTGGGTTTGCCAGGTTAAATCTTGGTGAGTTGCTTCTTGTAGATAGCATTAAGTTTATCCTGTCACCCTTTCAGGGAATGCATTCTTAGTCAGAAGTTAGTAAAATCTGGAATTATAGAACTAAACAAAGAAATTTGAGTATAAGGATCGACAAGTTAAGCTGCAGCTTTATAGAACTTTAGTTAGGCCATATTTGGAATATTGCATACAGCAGAAAGTGAGGACTGCAGATGCTGGAGAATTCCTGAAGAAGGGCTCATGCCCGAAACGTCGATTCTCCTGCTCTTTGGATGCTGCCTGACCTGCTGCGCTTTTCTAGCAACACATTTCCAGCTCAATATTGCATACAGTTCTGGTTACCACACTACCAGAAGGATGTGGATGCTTTGGAGAGGGTGTAGAAAAGGTTTACCAGGATGTTACTTGGTATGGGGGATTTTAGCTACGAAGAAAGGTTGGATAGACTGATTTGTTTCCACTGGAACGCAGGAGGTTGAGGGGTGACCTGACAGAAGTTTATACGATTGTAAATAGCATGGATAGAGTGGAAGGTATGAGGCTTTTTCCCAGGGTAGAGGGGTCAATTACTAGGGGACACAGATTCAAGGTGCGGGGAAAGAATGTTTAAAAGAGATGTGTGAGGCAGGTTTTTCACACAAAGAGTGGTGAAAGCCTGGAACATGTTGACAGAGGAAGCGTTGGAAGCAGACACATTAGTAGCATTCAATAAGCACCTAGATGTATACATGAATAGGAAGGGAATAGATGGATACAGATCCTGGGGCAAAATGCGTCAGTGTAGGATTGGAGGGCTGAAGGACCTCTTCCTGCTGTATTGTTCTTTGTTCAACTGCCAATGCTGGAGATCTGAAACAACCAAAAACAGGAAGCGCTGGAGAAACTCAGCAGCTCTGGCCATATCTGTGGAGAGAAAGCAGAGTTAACATTTCGAGTCCAGTGGTCCTTCTGAAAACACTGTTTTCTCTCCACACATGCTGCCAGACCTGCTGAGTTTCTCAGTAATTTCTGATTTGTATTTGTTTCTGGAATTATACAGCTAGCCTCACTAATCGTGACCATTGTTGATCGTCATAAAAACCTGCCTGGCTCAAAATGATCCTTTAGGGAAGGAAATCTGTCACCTAACCCGGTCTGGCCTACATATAATGCAGATCCACAGTATTATGGTTGACGCACAATTGCCTTCTGAAATGACAATCCTTTGAAGGACAATTAAGGCCAGGTAAGAAATGCTGGCCTTCTCAGTGACATTCAATCCCTGAAATAAGTTTTTAAAAATGGATTGATATTGGGTTTTTAATTGATTAGGAGAAAGTGAGGACTGCAGATGCTGGAGATCAGAGCTGAAAAATGTGTTGCTGGAAAAGCGCAACAGGTCAGGCAGCATCCAGGAATGAAGAAGGGCTCATGCCCGAAACGTCGTCTCTCCTGCTCCTTGCATGCTGCCTGACCTGCTGCGCTTTTCCAGCAACACATTTTCAGTTTTTAATTGGTTAACCTAGTTTAAGTTTTTTTTTGATCATTCCAAACCCACGACCACTTCCATCCAGAAGGACAAGGGTAGCAGATACATGGGAACACCACCACCTTCAAGTTCCTCTCCAAACCACTCACCATCCTTACTTAGAAATGTATCATTCTTTCTTCACTGTCACTGGGTCAGTATCCTGGAATTCCCTCCCTAATGGCATTGTGGGTCAACGCACAGCAAGTTCAAGAAGCCACCTTCTTGAGGGCATTTAGGGATGGGCAAGAAATAGTGGTCAGCCAGGAATGCCCACATCCCAGAAATGTTTTTTTTTTAAATCGTGGAATTTGGGCATCACTGGCTTGTCCAGCATTTGTTGCTCACAGGACTGTTAAGAGTCACCCACATTGCTGTGGGTCTGGTGTCACATGTAGGCCAGACCAGATAAGGGCGGCAATTTCCTTCCCTAAAGGCCATTAGTGAATCAGAAGGGTTTTTTTCCCCGAACAATCAGCAATGGATTCATGGTCATCATTAGACTCTTCATTCCAGATTATTATTGAATTCAAATTTCACCATCGGCTGTGGCAGGATTTGAACCCAAGGCCCCAGAACATTACCTGGGTCTCTGGATTAATAACCTAGTGATAAAAGCACTATCTCTGATGTGGATGAGATTGTCTAATGCCACATTATCATTGGATTGAGGCTCCTCCATTATTCACAGCTCAGGCAGCTTGCAACTTAGCCTGAGACTAGCTGGTCTACATATTAAAAGCCAGTCTCTTAGCACAAGAAGTACATTAGCCAATATCAGAAGTGGCCTTGATCACTAAATTAATCCTTAAAGACTTTCTCTCCTCACTACATATATACATCTCAATATATCATTCATTTGTTGACTCCTTGATAAGATCCTCTCGGTTTTTATGATTTTTTTCAACATTGTACGTGGCACAGTGGCACAATGGTTAGCACTGCTGCCTCACAGCACCAGAGACCTGGGTTGACGTCCCACCTCAGGCCACTGTCTGTGTGGAATTTGCACATTCTCCCTGTGTCTGTGTGGGTTTCCTCCGGGTGCTCTGGTTTCCTCCCACAGTCCAAAGATGTGCAGTAGGGAATCTAATCTAATCTCTGTAACTTCCTTCAACCTCCCCAACTCTGTAACCTCCTCCAGCCCCTACAACACTCCCTATCTGTGTAACCTCCTCCAGCCCCTTCAACCTCTCTATCTCTGTAACATCCTCCAGCCTCTACAATCTCCCCAACTCTGTAACCTCCTCCAGCTCCTACAACACTCTCTATCTGTGTAGCCTCCTTCAGCCCCAACATACCTCCCCATCTCTGTAATCTCCTCCAGACCCTACAGCCTCCCCATCTCTGTAATCTCCTTCAGTATCTGCAAAATCTTTATCCCTGAATGCCCAGCCTCCAGAACCTCCCTTTCTCTGTAGCCTCCTCCACCTCACAAACTCCATTTTTTCAGTCCTTGCATCTCTGATTTACATTGTTCTGACACTGGCTGTTTTTTTAGTTGTGTGAGTTCTAAATTCGAGAATTTGCTCTCTCAACCTCTCTTCCTATCTCATTCTCTTTGTGACATTTCTTTAAACCCATTCCTTAGACCAGGGTTTTGGCCATGTTTCCTAAAGTCTCCTTATGTGGCAAAAACTGTTTGGTAACGTTCTTACCAGCAACACATTTTCAGCTGTGAATTCCCTATTCCTGAGATGCTACCTGGCCTGCTGTGCTTTGACCAGCAACACATTTTCAGCTGTGGAATTCCCTATTCCTGAGATGCTGCCTGGCCTGCTGTGCTTTGACCAGCAACACATTTTCAGCTGTGAATTCCCTATTCCTGAGATGCTGCCTGGCCTGCTGTGCTTTGACCAGCAACACATTTTCAGCTGTGATCTCCAGCATCTGCAGACCTCATTTTTTACATTAAGAGGTGCCATATAGATTAAGTACCTGTGTTGAACTAAACAAAATAAAAGCCTTCATGATAAGTACATTAATAGGCCATACTGTGATGTGGTGGGCTGGTACTCCAGAGATGTAAACAGAGGGTCACTGTGGACTTGTTAGGCCAAATGGCCTGTTTCCACACAGTAGGGATTCTGTGATAATGCTTCAGGTGATAATGCTTTGGGTTCAAATCCCAACAGAGTACCTGGTGAATTTTAAACTTGAATTAGAACCTTCAGCAATGGTGATTAGGAACTATCAATGACTGTTGTAAAAACCCAACTCATTCACTCATGTCCTTTAGGGAAAGAAATCTGCCATCTCAACCTGGTCTGGTCTACATGTGACTCCAGACCCAGGGCAATGTGATTGACTCTTAACTACCCTCTGTAATGGTCAAGAGAGCCACTCAGTTCATGAGCAATTAGGAATGGGCAACAAATGGGGCCTTGCCAGTGACACACTCATCCCATGAAAGAAAAACGAACCTAGACAAAACTCAATACTTTGCCAATTGGCACCAACATAGTCTTGCACTGATAGATTCTCAAATGGTTTACCATGATTAAAGGCATGGATCTACCATGAAGCATGAAAATCTTCAGGAGTAGAAAATAATGGGCAATGAAAGAATGAGCAATTGAAGGAATGTCCAAGCCCTCTTGACCCTGTGTTAACGATGCCCCACAGGAGGATGTAGTCAACTCACTGTGGTGATGACAAGTGATCCAAATGAAATAGTGGCCACGACACATTTTTATTTTGATTTGATTTATAATTGTTACATGTACTGAGATTCAGTGAAAAGTATTGTTGTGTGTACTAACCAGACAAATTATCTCTTCCATAAGTACATCAGGGTGACAGAACAGAATGCAGAATATAGTGTTACAGCTACAGAGAAAGTGCAGTGAAAGCTCAACTCAAAAGTATAAGAGGACCATTCGTAAGCCTGATAAGAAGCTGTTCTTGGATCTGTGTTTTCAAACTTTTGTATCTTCTGCCCAATGAAAGAGGGTATAACGGGGGGTGGGAAGGGTCTTTGATGATGTTGGCTGCTTCCCTGTGGCAGTGGGAAGTGTAGACAGAGTCAGTGGATGGAATGCTGATTTCCATGTTGGACTGGGCTGTGTTCACAATTTCTTGTGACCTCGGGTACAGCAGTTGTCACACCGCACTGCGATGCATCCGGATAGGATGCTTTCAATGGTGCATCAATAAAAATTGGCGAGAGTCTTTGTGGATGTACCGAATTCCCCTAGCCTGCTGAGAAAGTGGAGACGTTGGTGTGCTGTCTTGATTGTAGTGTCGACATGGATAAACCAGGAGACACTTGTGTGATAGGAAGCACCTTGAGATTGATTTGATAAGTTAGGAGGAGGACAACTGGGAAGATGGCAAGCTGTGGCTGTACAGTGTTCCAGTGAGATTGCACCTCACTTTGATTACTCTTCCTTCGGTCAGACACCAGGAAAATCATTGATGCCTCAAAAGAGCTTACTGAAGAGGCTCAATATAGTCTCAGAGATTGGATTGTAGTCTCTGGAGTTGAGAAGGATGAGAGTTGGTTTAATTGAAAATTCTGCGGGGGCTTGTTGGAGTTGATATCTGGCAAGTCTAGAAAGAGGGACATTGTTTCAGGTTGGAGGTGAGGAGAAATTTTCTTACTCAGAAAGTTATAAATTGTTAGAATTTGTTGCTCCAGAGGGTTATGGATATTGTGTCATTGAAAATATTCAAGACTGAAATCGATAGATTTTTACACTTGGAGGGAGAAGGGGAAGTTGAGTTGAACATAAGGAGGGAAGAGAACAATTGTGATCTGGTTGAATGGCACAGCAGGCTTGAGGGGCTGAATGGCCTACATCTACATAGAACGTAGAACAGTATAGCATATTGTAGGCCCTTCAGCCCTCAATGTTGTGCTAGCCTTTTATCCTACTCTAAGATCAGACTAACCTACATACCCTTCATTTTACTATCTTCCATGTACCTATCTAAAAGTCTAAATGTCCCTAATGTATCTGATTCTACTACCACTGCTGGCTGTGCATTCCACGCACCCACCACTCTCTGTGTAAAGAAACTACCTCTGACATCTCCCCTAAACCTTCCTCCAATTGTCTTAAAATTATGCCCTCTCGTGATTGACATTTCCGGCTTGGGAACAAGTCTCTGGCCATCCACTCCATCTGTGCCTCTCATCGTCTTGTACACATCTATCAAGTTACCTCTCACCCTTCCTCGCTCCAATGAGAAAAGCCCTGGCTCCCTCAACCTTTCTTCATAAGACATGCCCTCCAGACCAGGCAGCATCCTGGTAAACCTCCTCTGCACCCTCTCTAAAACTTCCACATCCTTCCAATAATGAGGCAACCAGAACTGAACACAATATTCCAAGTGTGGTCTACCCAGGCCTCTGTAGAGCTGCAGCATCACCTCACAGCTCTTAAACTCAATCCCCTGCTCATGAAAGCCAATACACCATACGCCTTCTTTACAACCCGATCAACTTGGGTGGCAACTTTGAGGGATCAATGGACAAGATTCTCCAGACCGCCAAGAATTCTGCCTTTAACTCTGTAACCTGCACTCAAATTCGACCTTACAAAGTGAATGACTTCACACTTTTCCAGGTTGAATTCCATTTGCCACACTATCTACAACTCCACCAATCTTCGTGTCATTGACAACCTTTACTAACCCACCCTTCCATGTTTGCTGCGGTTGCTTATGCACATGGTGGAAATGAATGCCTGGAGAAACACAGGGGGATTAGAAAGCACAGCTGAGCAGAGCAATACATCAAGATAAGCCAAGGAGCAAACAGTTCTGCTGGTGAAGTGCTGTTTTAAATCCAGTCTGAGAAAGCCTTCCTCATGTGGAGAATGGTCAAATGTTCAGGTGAAGTAATGGTGATAAAAATATCGCAGCCATTAGCGAAACATTTAGCTGCAGTGCTAGGAGCAGTACGAGCCTCATCCTCAGCTGCTTTCCTCCTGAGATTTAAAGTGCCTCACTTAGCACAGCTTCTCCAGCAGAGAGAATGGATGTGTGAGACGACAGAGAGAGAGAGAGAGAGAGAAGGAGAGAACCTATCACGACAGAACAGCATAGAATTCAAAACGATGGCCTGTTTCTGTTGCACAGTGGACTTCAGACAATTAGCTTTCCTTTATATCTCAATCATGTATTGGGTCCAAATATTGTACACTAATTGAACCAAGGCTAAGCTCTGTGAAAGTGGGAGTAAATCAGGAACATAATGCCAAGGCCTTGTAAGCAAGCTGATAATAGGAGGACCAGTTTAATGATCTGAAAAATGTGTACTCAAATCCCACCGTAGCAGTAGAGGAATCTAAATTCAGTTAACCAAATCAATACAGCAATTTTAACAAACAGTATGGACTCTAATGGGTTTAAAAACCCCATCTGGTTCATTAATGATCTTGAGGGAAGAAAATCTGTGACCCTTCTCTGATCTGGCCTCGCAGTAATTCCAGACCCCAAGCAAGGTGATTAATTCTCAAATGGCGTAGCAGCTATTCAACTTTCTAATCAAAACCCAACCACGTCCAAAGGGTATGATGGGTAAGCACCAAATGCTGGTCCAGCCAATCATCCCGTGAATAAATAAGAATTAAATGTTTTTGATACATTTAATTTTGAAGAGGTGTTTGGTTGGGTGGTTGATGTTAGCATGCACATGGATTTTGGGAAAACATAAACTATATATAAATTATAACGCAGAAGCAGATTATTGGACCCAACCAATTTACCCTCGGTCAGAGCAAATAACCTCAACCATATTTACTCATCCGTTTCCCATGTCCTTAACATCACACTTTATTCCACTCTTCCACACTTTTCACTCTAATGAACTCTTGAATGAATCTAACTGTTTTTTCTGAAACACTTCAGTTATATTTCTCAATAGGCAATGTTCTCATGAAAGGCATCCGCTAAGGTGTCTCACAGGCTGTTTCTAAGGAAAGGTCGGATGTGCGATATTGAAATTTAGCAGAATCTAAGAGGGCTGGACGGGACAGATATGGAGGAGGTGTCTCCCCTTGTGGGAGGTGAGCTGACGTAGTCTCCGAAGCCATTATCTCAACGTTTGAGATTGTCCATAGCTTCTTCTCTCGAGGGTATCGAGTCAGTGGAATTCTTTACCGCAGAGGGCTGTAGAGGCTGGGTCACTAAGAGTATTCAATACTGGGATGGACAGATTCTTGATTAGTAGGGAATCATGGGTTATTTGAAAAAGGTAGGAAATGCCACTGAGGATCGCCTGGCTAGCCCAGTTGATAGAGTAGGAGACTCAACCTCTGAGTTTTGGGTTTGAGTCCCATGCTGAATGCTGTCACTATCATGGGAAGATGGTGGGGTAGTGGTAGTACATTCTGAGGCCCAGCAGATTGTTTATGAATGGTTATAAGGAGAAAGTGGGAGCTGGGGACTGAATTGGATAATCAGCCATGATCATTTTGAACGGTAGAGTGGCTTAAATGTACACATAGATTATATACACAAATTATTAGACACATAGGGGACACAAACTCCTCTATAATCTCCAAAATCATGAAAGACTTGAAGAAAGGATGAACATATTCTCAGAATTTCTCAATTTAATGAAAATGAATGTGAGGTATTTATGTTGGGAGGGAGCCAAATGGAGGGTTGATGGATAATATGAATTTACTACAATTCCCAGGAACTCAAACACACGAATCTCAGAAAGTACACATATAGAAAGATAAAGACATCAAAAAGGCATTTAGCTGAATAAATAAAGACATGAAGTACAAGAGTAAAGATGTAATGAGATATTGACCGCATCATTGACTTTACCATGTGCTGTTCAGAGTGGATCATTGTAGTAAAGAAATTAAAATTGTAGAGAAGAGTGTAGATTCATTAGGTCTAGGTGGAGTAATCTAAGAGTTTGTTAGATTCTGCCATTAGGTTTATTAGGAATAATCTCCTGGGATAGATTTTCATAATAATATTGTGGATGAATATTGTGAGTAGTAATGTGACATTGCTGTAATGCTTTGGAAATGTGACTACAAGAAAGAGGAGACAAAGAACTTGATTTCTATTGTGTATCCTTCACAGCCTCAGAATGTCTCAATATATTTTGCAACCACTTTGGTATTTAGTCTGTGGCATTTTATGTAGTGTTTTTTTTAACACTTGATATATTATCATGTACATGGTGTACGGATTTTACTTAATGTTACATAATACTTAGTGTATTGTATTATACAGAGTGTACTTAATCTATACTATACAGTCATACAGCAAGGAAACAGAACCAGTTCATGCCGAACATAATCCCAAACTAAACTAGTCCCACCTGCCTGCTCCTCACCCATATCCCTCCAAACCTTTCCTGATCATGTATCCATCCAAATGTCATTTAAACATTGTAATTGTACCCACATCCATTACTTCCTCAGGGAGTTCATTCCACATGCGAACCACCCTCTGGATAAAATATTTGCCCCTCATGTCTTTTTTTTCAAATCTCTCTCCTCTCACGTTAAAAATGTGCCCCCTAGTCTTGAAGTCCCCCATCATAGGGAAAATGATCTGGAGATGATGGTGTTGGACTGGGGTAGACAAAGTTAAAAATCACACAACACCAGGTTATAGTCCAACAGGTTTTATTGGAAGGACTAGCTTTCAGAGTGACGCTCCTTCATCAGGTGATATCAGTATCACCTGATGAAGGAGTGGTGCTCTGAAAGCTAGTGCTTCCAATTAAACCTGTTGGACTATAACCTGGTGTTGTGTGATTTTTAACATCATAGGGAAAAGACATCTAGTAAACAATATATATTAGTGTAAGTGACTGTTGCAATGTGTGAAACAGCAGTGAGCTTGTAAAGTCCCACTCCTGGCAATGTGATATTGACTTGATAACTTATTTTTTGAAAGTGATATTAGTTTACAAGGGCAATGGGGAAAACTCCTCTGCTCTTCTTCATATACCGCTGTGAGGTTTTTTGAGATGCCAGATGGTTTTACTGTCATGTCCAAAGCACAGTATCTCTAATCGCGATTCATTGCTTTTTAGTATTGAGAAGGTTTTGAACCCATGACCTTCTAAATTAAAGAAAAGCAAGAGTGTTACTGCTGACTCACTACTGACACAGAATTGAACAGTGCCTCCTCCTCATGTGCAGTCAGGGAGTATTGGATGTTATGTGGCAGGCGAAAGTGAATTGTCGCCTTACAGAGCATGCCTGCCTCAAGTCTTGGAATCCTTCAGGTTTGAGCAAATCGTTACCTGGTGCCAAAACCAGTAATGACACTGAAGCCAGATTTCCTGGTTTGTCTCGAACACAGAGTTACTGTAGTGATTGTAATGGGTTCAGCAAGTGGAGCTCCAATCAGGGAGCCCTGGCTGACAGATATAAACAGGAATGTCCGGCGTGGATATTACACACGGGGATGGAGTCCATCAGGAAATATAACTGTTCCCGATAAACACTGGGAATGTGTCTCAGTATCAGATCGAGGATAATGACCAGGAGATCCGCCGCTGCCATGGCCCCCAGGTGATGTCTGACACATGGAGACAATCCACAATCTTAACAAAGCAGGACGTAGATGGTCACTACGTTAACGGTGAGGAAGGAAAACAGACACGTTATCCATCAGCTTGGAGGCAAAGGGAACAGTTTGATCGGGGACCCAGTGGGATTTTCAAATGTGTCACTGTATTCAGGGATTTATTAAAATAATTGGAGCTGGAAAAAACAATAAACAGGAATGTCAGTGGCTCAGTGGTTAGCATTGCTGCCTCACAGCACCAGGGTCCCAGGTTCAATTCCAGCCTCAGGCGACTGTCTGTGTGGAGTTTGCACATTCTCCCCATGTTTGTGTGCATTTCCTCCGGTTTCTTCCCACAGTCCAAAGATGAGCAGGTCAGGTGGATTGACCATGCTAAATCACCCATAGTGTCCAGGGAAGTGCAGGTTAGGTGCATTAGTCAGAGGTAAATATAGGGTAAGGGGAATGGGTCTGGGTGATTGCACTTCGGAGGGTTGGTGTGGGCATATTGGGCCGAAGGGCCTGTTTCTACACTGTAGGGATTCTAGGTCCTGTTCACTCTGAGAGCTAGCACTGAGAGAGATGTGTGTGTATGTGCGTGTGCGCACATGTGCACACACATGCATCTGAAGGTGTCAGTATAGATGTGCATGTGATTCAGTTAGTGTGAATGACTGTGATTGTGTGCGAGTGTGAGTGAGTGTGTGTGCATCTGTGTATACCGTGTAAGTGTGTCTATGTCTGTGAGTGTGTGTATGTGAGTGTGCGTGTGCATGCACGCACATGGGTGTGTGTGAGAGAGAGAGTGTGTGTGTGTGCGAGAGAGAGAATGCGTGTGCGTGCAGGAGTGTGTGTGCGTCTGTCTGTCTGTGTGTGTGATTGTTGGGAAGCTCTGACTCATTCATTTCATTGTGCTCTTTCCCCTCCGAAAGTCCCCAGTCTGTGCAACCACTACTGTTCAACTTGGCTTCAGTATTTATTGTCGATGCCTCTGACTGCAGTGGCACCTTGACTGACACGGAAACCTGGACAGAGAGACATCATCTGCACTCAATATTTACTACACAGTTTGCTCCTCTGTGGCATTACTAGTGGCATATTCCTTCTATATGGTTTGTTTTATGCTCGTGTCCTGATCACTTCAGCCCACCCCTGTCCCTCGTATCCTCCCTCTCTTAAAGATTAGCAGTGGAGTGGGGAATTTTAATAGCCATTTGAGTTTGGAATGAGCTGGGAATATAAACTATGTGATCAAAAAAAACTATTGCTCATCAAATGCCTAGCATACACAGAGGAGTTCGATGGGAATCAATGTTGGGGGAGGGGACTGGTGCTGAGCGGGGAGGAGGGCCGACACTGACAGGCAGCATCTCTGGGGAGTATTTTGTTCATGCAAAGCATTTGTTGTTTTGGAATGACAGAGTGTAACAGCAGACAAACATGCCATTCAGACAAATAATTTTAGAAGCAGTAGAATTGTTAGATCAAAACAGAACTAAAGCTCAATTTGCTTTGTAGCATCTGGTGTAGGCCAATGATAATGCATTGGGTTGTTGACTCATCAGAGTCTCTATTAAATAGTCTAAGATAGAGACCCTTGGGAACGATAGGTTCAAAGGCATCTATTACCTGTTAAGAATGCTCTGTGCACTTGGGATTAGTGCCGCGAAAATAAGTCAATATGCCCTTGATGGGCTGAAAGACCTCTTCTGTATGTGGCTCCACCATGCTCTGGTTCTGCGTCTAACCAACAAGAGGGAAAGATAAACACAGGGCACATTTTCAGTGAAATTACAGGGGTACAAGAATAATAGAATAGGGATAATATGGGGGACATTGGTTCTCCAGTTCTTGGAGGGGTGAAGGCCAATGGCAAATGCACCCAGCTCCCTGCTGTCCCCAGATAGGGGCAGATGAAGACCCTTCCTACCCAGCAGGTAGGTTTCTCTGTTGTGTTAAATAGACACTCTGGTTTCCTGCCCGGAAGATCGGGAATTGTGCCGGTGACAGGCTGAAGGTCTGTTTGTTGATGCCTTAGTCATGAAGGTCAACCATGGAACAAGCACGGAGATTGCAGGAGAAACCCAATAGCACTGGCAGCATCCGTGGAGAGAGAAACAGAGCTAATGTTTCTTAGCGAGTAATAGGGATTTACAGCACAGAAAAAGGGGTCTGCAGACTATCACATCTGCACTTGACTATTCCAATCCCATTTCCCAGCCCTTAGACCTTGCCTTGTGTGCCTTGGCATCACAAGTGCACAAACAAATTCTTCTTGGATGTGATTAGATTCCCTATAGTGTGGAAACAGACCAGTCCACACCAACCCTCCGAAGAGTAACCCACCCAGAACCATTTCCCTCTGACTAATGCCCCTAACACTACGGGCAATTTAGCATGGCCAATTCACCTGATCTGCACATCTTTGGACTGTGGGAGGAAACCTGAGCACCTGGAGAAATCCCACACAGACACAGGGGGAATGTGCAAATTCCACACAGTTGCCCGAGGCTGGAATCGAACCTGGGACCCTGGTGCTGTGAGGCAGCAGTGCTAACTACAGAGCCACCATGCCGTCCCACTGTGGCAGCGGGTTCCAGGTTCCCTCCACCCTGTGGGTGTAAAAGGCTTTCCTTAAATTTCCTTTAAGCCCTTGACTGAAATCTATTCCCCAATCACTGACCCTTCCATCAAAGGGAAATGATTCTCACTGTCTATCCTATCTATTTTCCTCGTAATTTTATACATCTCAACTGTGTCCCTCCTCATGATCAAAGGAAAATGACCATTAATCTATCCAATTTCCCGCAGTTACTGAAACTCTCCAGGCCAGGCAACATCCTGGTAAATCTCCCTCTGTACCCTTTCCATTGCAATCAAATCCCTCCTAAAATGTGGATTCCAGAACTGCACCCAGCCGTGTCCTAACAAATGTTTTCTCCAGTTTTCTCTAGTACAACTCTTCAGAATGGAAAGGGGTTAGAAAGTTTATTTTTATACTTTTTGACAGAGCTGGAGGAGAGACAGGAGGTCAGATGGTGCGAAGGTCCAGTGCAAAAGACAAAGGGATTGCGAAATATAGTGAAAGGAAAACCGAGATGTTAAATGAAGTTTCCAGTAAGGTGTTAATTGGAAAATAAAATAAGAAAGTGCTAGAGAAACAGTATCTGTGAAGAGAAAAACAGAGTTAAGTCTAGTGCCTCTTTGTCAGGTAGACTTGAACACCCCCACCCCCCCAGTCACTCAACAGTAGCTACACAGTCACCATTAAAAAAGCTTTTTATTGAATTCAGATTTCAGCATGATGGGATTTTAATAGAACGTTAGTCTTGGATTCTGCATTCCTAGATAGTAAAAAAAATCTAAAGAATATTTCCGCGAGAGTCAGAGGCTGAGGGGTGACCTTATGGAGGTTTATGCAATCATGAGAAGCTTGGATACAGTGAATAGCCAAGGTCTTTTCCCCAGGATAGGGGAGCCCAAAACTAGAGGGCATAGGTTTAGGGTGAGAGGGGAAAGATTTAAAAGGGACCTAAGGGGTAACTTTTTCACACAGAGGGTAGTGTGTGTACGGAATGAGCTGCCAGAGGAAATGATGGAGGCTGGCACAATTACAACATTTAAAAGGCATTTGGATGGGTATGTGATGAGCCAAGTGTTGGCAACCGGGACTAGATTAATTTAGGATATCTGGTCGGCATGGATGATGTTTCTGTGCTGTATGTCACTATGACTCTAATTGTAGATGCTGGAAATCAGAAACAAAAACAGAAATTGCTGGAGAAGTTCAGCAGGTCCAGCGACATTGTTGGAGAGAAAGCAGCGTTAAAGTTTTGGGTCCAGTGTCCCTTCTCCAGAAGTGTTCTGAAGGGAGAGCGAGATTGTTTGAACAGTTTTGAAAGTGCAGAATTGATGGACTGAAAAGCCTCCCCCTGAAGTGTAACCATTTTATTTTTTTTGAGTGACTTGATGTAAACTAGTTAAATACGAGAAGTACTAGCTTTGTGCAGAATTTGGGAGTGATCTTCTCCAACAGGTGTCAGCTAGACCCTGACTGACATGGTCGAGAATATTGATGAGGGTTTCTGTACAGTTGTGGGCCAGGGCCCAGCCCTAGTGTGGAACATTAGACTCTGAAATCCCTTCCCCGCTTTGGGGGACTGGTCAACAGTATTTTGCCGAAAGCCTGGAGAGTGGGTGTGGCTGAAATTTGGTTGCGCATGTGTAAGAGGTTTTTGCTGTCCTGTTGCTGTCACCTCGTGAGGTTGGTGCTTTGAGTCGTGTTGCAAAATCTTCTCTGATGCTGCTGCAGTCTGATCATATTAAGAGTTCAAAATGTTGGAGCAAGAGTCGATCACCTGGTGTCTCTGACTTGCTCTTTTACTGCACAAGATATGTATATCTCAACATTTTTTTTCTCTGTCTAATGCTTTGATCCTCAGTGTTCAAAAATCTATTGATCTCAGTCCTGAATGTGCTCACAGCTCTCTAGGGTAAAGAATTCTAGGTCACTCTGATTGGACATTGAAATATCGGTATCATTGGCTGGGTCAATATTTATTGCCTATCCCTAATTGCCCACAGCCAGCCACTATGGAGTCTCTCAACAGCATACGAACTAGGAGCAGGAGTGGGCCATCTGGCACCTCGAGCCTGCTCTGCTATTCAGTGAGATCATGGCTGCTCTTTTCATGGACTCAGCTCCACTTACCCGCCCTCTCACCATAACCCTTAATTCCTTTACTGTTCAAAAATCTGTCTCTCTTTGTCTTAAATGCATTCAAGAATGTAGCCTCAACTGCTTCACTGGGCAGGGAATTCCACAGATTTACAACCCTCTGGATGAAGAGAAGGATGCGAGGAAAGGATGCGAGATTTTCCTCCCTAAAATAATGATTATGATTGGCTGGGGTACTTAAAGAGGAATTGACAGCTAGATTCATGTTGAATTCAAATTTCACCATCTGTCACAGTGGGATTTGAACCCATAGCACAGAATTCGGGATTGTCAGCCCTGTATCGTCTCCTCTACACTAATATCTCTTGGTTCTTCATGACCAATGCCCTGTCTAGAGGCAATCATTCCTCAGTTCTCCATTGTCCAGCAATCCAGTCTGCATCTAAATTGTTGTACCTTTCAACGATACCGCCTCTCATTGTTCTAAATCCCAAAGGACAGAGGCCCAATGAACTCAACCTTTCCTAGTCCTCCCAGCTCAGGAATCCATCAATCAAAGTACGGCCAGAAAAGCTCACAAACTGAGAGTGAGAGGTAAGTCACATTTGGCCACGTTCCAACTCCTACATTCAAATCCCATTAAGAAACACAAGGTGTTGCAATCTGTGATTCCTTAATACATTGTATCAATGTGCTGCTGAAACTTGACATCGTGTCACTGTACCATCATTCTCACTCACACGGACCTCTTGTTACAACACATATGTCGAGTGCCATTTATTTTATAAGTAGGGCACAAATGAAAATCATCCTACATCAAAATAAACCTGCAGGAGAATACCCCTATCTTTCAGCCATTTTCAGAGTGACCCGCAACCCTTTGACAGTGGTCCAATGCTCAAACCGCTGTAAGTGATGAATTTACCCCCCTGGGGCTTATTCTTGTGTAGAGGGTCGGGTAGTTTCAATGGCTGATCTGCAATCAGAGTGATCCTAACAACGTGGGTTCAACCATCCTTCTTAACCTCTCCCCTTGCCTGGGGTATTGTACCCTCAGGTTAAATCACTAACAGTTGTCTCTCTGTAATGAGAGAACAGCCCCATGGTCTGGTAAGACAATGGCGACTTTGCAGTTTTAATCTCCTGTTGTGAACCTTCTATGTCCTCAGCCTTCGCTATCGCTGTGTTCCTCCAAGTCTTGAGCATGCCTCACTTCCTTTGTCCCATTGATGCCCCTGAACCATTCTGCCTAGGTCTTAAGCCCTGCAATTCCCTGACCAAACTTCACCTCCACCTCTCGTTTCTTCATAAGGCTTTTCTTAAAAACAAATACGGCTGTAAAAGTGACTTTCGATATCTGAAGGGGAGAAGGCTAATGAGGAATAAATGGGGGCCATTACAGGTGAGTTTATGTTGGAGAACACACAAGATGGTGGGAAAAATAAACAGTTGATTTGCATCTGTCTTCACAGAGTACAATACGGAAAACCTTTAGGGCGGCACGGTGGCACAGTGGTTAGCACTGCTGCCTCACAGCACCAGGGACCCGGGTTCAATTCCCGCCTCGGGCGACTGTCTGTGTGGAGTTTGCACATTCTCCCCGTGTCTGCGTGGGTTTCCTCCGGGTGCTCCGGTTTCCTCCCACAGTCACAAAGATGTGCGGTTCAGATGAATTGGCCATGCTAAATTGCCGGTAGTGTTAGGTAGGGGGTAAATGTATGGGTATGGGTAGGTTGCGCTTCGGCGGGTCGGTGTGGACTTGTTGGGCCGAAGGGCCTGTTTCCACACTGTAAGTAATCTAATCTTCCTGAAATACTATGTGACCAAGGGCTTTGGAGGGATATGGTCCGGGTGCTGGCAGGTGGGACTAGATTGGGTTGGGATATCTGGTCGGCATGGATGGGTTGGACCGAAGGGCCTGTTTCCATGCTGTACATCTCTATGACCCTATGAGTAAAATGGTAGTTCTTGAAACATTAGCTACATTGAGGTTTGATACATTTCTTGGAACAGGTGCAATTCATCCCTTAGTGGTCAAGGAGAGGGCTGAAGAGTTACTGGATGCATTGGTGGCTATATTTCCTAATTCTATCAGTTGTGGAAAAGATCTTGCTGACTGGAAAATAATGATGATAACCGACTATTTAAGAATGGATACAAAGGGACAGTGGAGAACTATTGACCTATTAGCTTAATGTCCATAGAGGAGAAAGCATGAGAATCTATTATGTATTGTTGAAAAATGATATACTTAGTCAAAGTTAGTCATCAGGGCAGTTTGCAAGAATACCAATTGAAGAGGAAAGCCTTAAGAATGTATGATACAGCACATGCTCTAAAAAACAGTGTGCAGGTAACAGCAAGCAATTAGAAAGAGGAATTTGAAAACAGAAGTAAATACGTCATGCAGCAATTTCATAGAGTCTTGATGGGATCTCACTTAGAATCCCCACAGGGTGAAATCAGACTATTCAGCCCATTGCGTCCACATTGACCCAATGAAGGACATCCCGTTCAGACTTGTTCCAATATGCAATCGCTATAACCTTGCACTTCTTGTGGCTAACCCACCTAGCCTGCACATACCTGGACACTATTGGCAATTTAGTTTGGCCAATCCACCTAACCTGCACATCTTTGGACTGTGGGAGGAAACCGGAGCCCCGAAGGAAACCCACGCAGACACGGGGAGAATGGGCAAACTCCACACAGTCAGTCACCTACAGCAGGAATCAAACCCAGAACCCTGACACTGTGAGGCAACGGTACTAACCACTAAGCCACTGTGCCGTCCAGGAACGATCTAAGAAAGAACATACTTGTGATACAAGAAGTGCATTAGAACCTCCCTAGATTAATCCCTGGGCTGGCAGGGTTGTTTTGTAATCAGAGGCTGAGGAAACTGTTTGTTTTCTGTACAGTTTTGAAGAATGAGAAGTGATGTAATTGAAATGTATAAAATTCAGGTCATGACAGAGCAGATGTGGATAGCATGGTTCTGCTGGCTAATCTCCGGCTATGGAACAGGCTTTTTAAGAGTGAGATATGGAGGAATTTCTTAATTCAGTGAGCAGCAAATCTTTGAAACTCTTTACCATGAAGGGCCGGTCTAACAGAGTCGAAGACTGACATTGATGGGTGTCTGGAGACTAATGACATGAAACAACTTTGAGACATAGATCCACCACTTCCTCTGACAGCTCATTCCATACACGTACCACCCTCTGCGTGAAAAAGTTGCTCCTTAGGTTCCTTTTAAATCTTTCCCCTCTCACCCTAAACCTATGCCCTCTAGTTCTGGACTCCCCTAACTCAGGGAAAAAACTTTGCCTATTTATCCTATCCATGCCTCTCATGATTTTATAAACCTCTATAAGGTCACCTCTCAGCCTCCGACGCTCCAGGGAAAACATTTCCAGCCTGTTCAACCTCTCCCTATCCTCCAACCCTGGCAACATCCTTGTAAATCATTTTTGAATCCTTTCAGGTTTCACAACATCCTTCCGATGGGAATGGTACATGAAGATAGTGTGGGAAAATTTCATTGTGGAGACCTAAGGGGCAACTTTTTCACGCAGAAGGTGGTACGTGTATGGAATGAGCTGCCAGAGGAAGTGGTGGAGGCTGGTATGGTTATAACATTTAAAAGGCATCTAGATGGGTATATGAATAGGAAGGGTTTAGAGGGATATGGGCCAAATGCTGGCAAATGTGGCTAGATTAATTTAGGATATCTGGTCAGCATGGACGAGCTGGACTGAAGAGTTTGTTTCCATGCTGTACAACTCTATGAGATGATTAGCCATGATCTAGACTCTTGGGGCAGGCTTGATGGGCTGACTGGCCTATTTAGTCATTTGTACATCAATCCTAATGTCTCTTTATATGGTTTGAACTGTATCAGTCGTTGTCTGATTATGTTACTGTGAAGTATCCGGCGCTTTTTAATAGGTTAAAGGAGCTATACAAATGGACGTTGTTGTACACTGAATTTCGCAACTCTCTGATTTTACAGTCTTTCTCCTACAGGACCGTTCCCCACCCTTGGCTTTCCTTTTCTACTGCAACCTATAGTATTTAAAACCTATTATCAAACCAAAACTTCTCAATTTCCTTGTCATCTTTCCTTCTCTCCATTTTTTTTAACCTTACATTGTGCACCTTGGAAATCAGTTGGTTTTTAATTGAAGGAAGGAGTGAGACAGAGTTTATATAAAGATTCTCTTTGTTAGTTTTTTTGTTCTTAAAGAACTGCGATTGTTAAGGGTTTTCAATGACATGCTTGCTGTGTTTGGTACAAAATTACGCTAGGAATAATAGATACCTAAAAGTGGATTACAGGCCTGTAATTCAATTCAGTGGATTTGGTGACGTCAAATGCTTGAGTGATTTATGAATGTCAAAGGGCTTGAAGATTGAATCATTCCTTTCTGTTCTCACTGCCAGCTATGAGAAAGAAGGAGAGCAATTTTGATTTTGCAAAATGAAAATGTTCTTTTTCAGGAAAGCAGGGAGTTAATGTGCCATACGGCACTGTCACTTCACAAAGAATTGGGACGTACCCCTTTTGAACTCTGAACATTACTGAACTTGTTGCTTGCATGGACTGTATTGACTGGAATTTCTAAGAATGAAGAACGAGGGAGCATCTCATAGAAATTCATCAAGTGGCTAGACAAGGTCAATGCAGGAGGTCAATCCTGATGACCAGGGACTCCAGAACCAGGGGTCGCAGTCGAAGGACTGATATGAGGTGAAATGTCTTCACCCAGAGAGTGGGGAACCTGTAGAATTCTTGGCCCCAGGGAGTTGTTGAGGCCAAAACAGTGAATGTTTTTGAGAAGGAGATGGATATAGTTCTTAGTGCAAAAGGGATCGAAGGCTTTAAAAGGGAACTCAGGAGCAACGTTTTCATGCAGAGGGTGGTGCGTATATGAAATGAGCTGCCGGAGGAAGTGGTGGAGGCTGCTACAATTACAGCATTTAAAGGTTAAAAATCATACAACACCAGGTAGTAGTCCAACAGGTTTATTTGGAGGCACTAGCTTTCGGAGCGCTGCTCCTTCATGAGGCGGTTGACAACCAACTGATGAAGGAGTGGTGCTCCAAAAGCTGGTGCTTCCAACTAAACCTGTTGGACTATAACCTCGTGTTGTGTGGTTTCTAATTTTGTACACCTCAGTCCAACACCGGCTTCTCCAAAACATTTAAAGGGGATCTGGATGGATACATGAATAGGAATGGTTTAGAGGGATATGGGCCAGATGCTGGCAAATTGGGCTACGTTAATTTAGGATATCTGGATGGTATGGACAAGTTGGACCAAAGAGTCTGTCCCCGTGCTGTATGTCTCTATGACTCTAAGATATGGGGGGGAAAGCGGGAGCAGGGGACTGAGTTGGTGATCAGCCATGATCATATTGAATGGGGCTGTAGACACAAAGGGCTGAATGGCCTACTCCAGCTCCTAGTTGCTATGTTACTTTCTACACAATTCAGAATCACAACATGGTTATTGGGGAAGGAAGGGACTAGTCAGATCCCTTGCCACTCTCTCAACGTAGAGCAAGGGAGCTCTGCCCTAAGGCCATGATGAATACTTATTATTCAACTAATAACACTGAAAGAAATATTTGGTCAATATTTCTGTTTGTGTGGAACTTGCTGTGAGCTAATTGGCTGCTTCATCACCTCCATTTCATTAGCGATTACATTTTAAAGCTGTTCTTTGGTGGTCACGAACAGGATTCCAATGAATGGATGTTGTGGGTACACTAGTGTTTGTTGGCATTATAGCAAGAATGAGTTTTACTGTCAGAACACTGCAAAGGTTTCTAATTGAGATTACACTGTGTTGCCTTCTGGCCAATGTCTCAGAGTGTCTTTTGTATCAGTGATGTAAATGGCTTCGCCTTTTGGAAATATTAAGTAAGTCCAGCACTCCTGCAGCGGATTCCGAAACCCTCGGACTCACTCTTTACTAACTATCCGAACTGGAAGCAGAGAATGACAAAGAGAAAAAGCAGAACAAAATAATAAAAAGAGAGTGCCATTGACAATCATCATTATCTGCACCTTTCATTTTTAATGCTGATTCTGACAGAAAGCAACCGCCAATTTCCACTTTTCTGTCAAGCTCGTGCAGAGTTTGAAAGGAGCTTTGATCAGATTGAATGCACTGGGAATTTGATTGGGGCAGGCTGAATGATATGTTACATTTAAGTGTTTACTGCCAGAGAATTTTATTGATATGTTGATTGGATTCCGCCCAAGATTACTTTTGTAAGGTTGGGGCTGAGTGATGTGTAGGGCACTGGTTGATTCTGCCAATTGGCGTTCTGGGCCCTGATCGCTGACATCGGGTCCAGTGGACATGGAGGGAGTGAGCGTTTTCTCCCATCCTCTCTCTAACTCTGTAAATGTAAGCTGTGGTTTGGTTGGTAGGACTTTCCATTCTGCATTAGAAGGTACAACTCCTGTTCTGGAGAGCTGAGAATGAAATCTCAGCTCACATTCCTCGTGAGGCACTGAGGGAGTGTCGGTGCTGATGAATCGAGCCCTATTTTAGATGAGATGTTAAATAGCGATCTCCTCAGGATAATGTTAAAAAAAAACCCATGATACTAACTCAAAGAAGTGTTTAGAGTTCCTACAGAGTGAAAATAGGCCATTCGGCCCAACAAGTCTGTAACAACCCTCTGAAGAGCATCCCACCCAGACCCTATCCCTTCATTTCCCAGGGCGAATCCACCTAACCTGCACACCTCTGGACTGTGGAAGGAAACCAGAGCACCCAAAGGAAATCCACATTAACCACAAGAAAATGTGAAACTCCATCCTGTCACCCAAGGGTGGGATTGAACTTGAGTCCCTCATGCTGTGAGGTAGCAGTGCTAACCACTGAGCCACTATGTGCAAAGTGCAGGAGAGTTCATCTTAGTCAACATTTATCCTTCAACTAGCGTCACCAAAATAGCCTATCACATTGATGTTCCTGACCAGCTACCTCCCTACAACAATGACTATAATTCCAAAGGGCTTCATTGGTGATGTCATGAAAGACACTACAAAAATGTAAATCTTTCTATCCAGTAGGGGCAGGCCCACAACTACAAACTAGTGCAGTGGAAAGGAACACTAAATGTACAATTTGGGTCCAGGAAAAGGCCATTTAGCTCCTTGAACCTGCTCTGAATCATGGGAAATCTGATGGTGGCCTCAACTCTGTGAAAGGGGATGGAGAATTGGCAATGTCTTTGATCTAGAATCAAGAGTATTCAGGAGCTAATGATCTCGCGATATGGGTTTGAATCTCAACATGGCACAAGGTGAAATTGGAATTTTTTTTTGTAAAATTCATAGCTAAAAGCTAGCCTAACAATGGACGTGCAACCATTGTTGGAAAAACCCATCCGGTTTACGTATATCCTTTAAAAGGTTTACCTGGCATGGCCTACGTGTGATTCAAGAGCCACAGCGATACCAAAGCTTAATGGCTAAGCAAGGCAGTCATTTCAAAGGCAGATAGGGATGAGCAACAAATGCTGGCCCAGCCAGTGATACCCACGTCCTATCACTGAATAATTAAACACTTTTGCCTACCCTGCCATGGCCATTGATATGACTGTATCCTTCAAGTAACATAGCAAACTTTAGGCTCGTTCTGTCTTTGCAGTGAATTTTATGGTGTTTCCACCCATTGCCTGGGACAATAATGACCAATAGTTATTCAGCCAAATGCCATTTAACTTAAATGTTGCAACTGTATCTGCATCCACCATGTCCTCTGGACGTTCATTCCACAAACGAACTACTCTGTCTGAACAAAAATTGCCCCTCATGTCCTTTCTAAATCTTTCTCCTCTCACCCTAAAAATATGACCCCTAGTCTTGAAATCCCCCACCATAGGAAAGGATACCTGCTATTCACCTTATCCATACCTCTCATGATTTTGTAAACTTCTAAGAGAGCTTATGGCTGAAATGTCGATTCTCCTGCTCCTCAGATGCTGCCTGACCTGCTGTGCTTTTCCAGCACCACACTCTTGACTCTGATCTCCAGCACCTACATTCCTCACTTTCCCTCATCCCTCAACGTCCTAGGTTTCAGTGAAAGAAGTCCCAGCCTCTCCTTATGACTCAAACTCTCCATTCTGGGCAACATCCTGGGAAATCTTTTCTGAACCCTGCCCCTAACCCCGCCCCCCCCCCCCAGCTTAATAACATCCTTCCTACAACAACACATTATGGCTGATTCCATCCTCTCTTCACTCAGTCTTCCTCCAGACATATCTGCACAGGCACATCCAGCTGAGATCCCTGGATGGTTGTCAGCATTGGAATCACACAAATTACACGATAAGTACGTGAATGAGAAATGTTTGGAGGGATGTGGACCGAGCACAGGCACGTAGGACTATCTTAGCTTGAGATTATGGTCGGCATGGACTGGTTGGACCGAAGGACCTGTTTCTGTGCTGTATAACTCTATTGGAAAAGGCAACCGAAAGCCTATGATTGACCATTCAGGTCATTGGTGTTGAAGCAAACTGGCTGGGTACATTTGTCTATGCAACCAATGCAAGATTGAAGGTGTTGAGCCAACAGGAACTGAAAAGGTAGAAGATAATCACAGCTTTACTTCTTGGCAAACATATGTCGAAATGTTAGAAGGTGACGTTTTGGAGCATCAGGAGTTAAGGTACAGGGTATGAGCAGAAGAATTATACTGAGCATCAGTTGGTCAGCCTTTGCCTAGCAGTGAGGTTATTTTCTACATGATAGAGATTTATACCTCTTCCCTGGAAATCAAAACAAAATGTAAATAAAGTCTTGAAATTCATAGGGCAACAATTTGAAAGCCGCTTATAAGTGCGGGGAATCTAAACTTTAAGAAGCTTTTTCTTTTGCTGAAAAGCAAAATCAAGAGCTGCTTTTAAACTGAGGTGCTGCTGTAAAGAAACAGGAATGCTGTAGAGCTTGCAGAAGCTGTGATTTTCTGCGAGTTAAAGAGAAAGGTTACAGCAAACTGAATTAAAATGATGATTCTATTTCAGATCTCTGGGTTGCGCTGTGTATGTTTTGTTTTGTAATGGGCTGGAAAAGGTTTTGGAATGAGTGGGAAAGCAGTGCGGGAATGATTTGCTTCTCAAAGGGAGTCAGCGCTTGTGCATTACTTCATTGTTGGCCTCACTGGTACTTTGACAGCGAGTTACGAGATGGTTTGTAAATTCACCGCAGTGAAGGGATGACACTGCCAACTTGGTGTTGTAGTTTGGATTGGTCCTTTATGCAGTGGGCTGGCATCCAAGTCGCATAATATCAGATGCTTTCACCCTGTTTACCTGAAGTAACTGATGCTTTGCTGAACCCTTTCGCCCCATTTGACTTGGAGCTCATGTTGTTTCGCCAAACAGCAGAATCCAGAGCAAGACTGCCTCTTAGTCTGCATTTATTGAACCATAGAATGAAGGAGACTGTTCGGCCCAATGTGTTTGTACAAGCTCTTTGAAAGAGCTACCTCTTGTTCCAGACTGCTTAACTCTGAACCATTTTAAATATTTAGCCAGTTCCCATTCAAAGGTTACTCCTTCATTGACATTGACTGCCCATTTAGGCTGCTCATTGCAAATTGCTCCACCTTATTATGCAAAGGCAAACTGTCCTCATGCGCATTTGTCAAACTCTGTGTTCTCTGGTTATCTGTGTCTGGAAATGGGTTCTCCCTATATACTCAACCAAAAACCCTCTTTAACATCTTTATTAAACCTTGAGATAATAATCATTTTCTAAAGTGACCAATTCCAAATTCTCGTTCTTGAAACTAACAAAGTTCTCTTTTTCCTACAAACCCAAACCAACCAACTCTGCTAATGGAGCCATTCTCCCAGGGGTGGCCTTTGGGCAGTGAGAATGAAGAGAGAGAGCTCATGGCTTCCAGAACAGTCTGAAAAGGTGTTTCGGTCCCCCTTCCCCCTCCCTTTTTGCCAGTCTGCAGTTTTCTTTTGGTCCACGTGCTTGTTCAGGACCATCACACCTGCCTGAACCTTATACATCACTGGACCTGACCGCGTGGAAGACCATTCCCGTGGTTCCCACACCAAACTTCATCCCATGAATTAGACTGCCTCTTTCGCTTAGCAGAGCCTTGTATTCCTGACGCTGTTCCCACCCCACCATGAGGGGTGAAACTGTAATCAAGTAGGAGCCGGGATAGTTTGGTACCTGGTGAAGCTGTGGGCTGTCTCTTTTAAGCTTGCCTTCAAAGTTTGGACTGCTCTTTCAGACAGACAGGACTGGAATGATTTTGCTGTGAAGGGAGGCTAGAGGCAATGGAATTATTTCCCTTAAAGCAGGGAAGGCTGAGGGAGGAATCTGATTAAGAGAAAGAATGTTTTGGAGGGGCAAAAACAGGGTAGATAATGTGGAACATTTCCCTTATTAGAGGGGTCAATAACTAGGGACCATGGATCCCAATGAAAGGCAGGAGTATTAGAAGGATGACGGGTAGTATAGAACTATCCTTATATGTCGAATACGATTCAACTTCAGGAAATACTCAAAATTCTCTCCTGGTAAATGATGGCCCATTATCCATGACCAGCATTTCCAGGAATCTGTGCATTGCAAAAGATGTGAGCAGTTTTTCTATCATCATCCCTGTGTTTGACAAGTGAACTCAACACATCTGGTCACTTTGAGTAGACGTTCACAATGACTAAGAACATTGAGCCCTGAAAGCACCTGCACAGTTGACATATAACTGAGTCCAGGGTTTACCCAGCCATTCCCATGAATGTGGGGGTGCTGCTGGTGGTAACGTTTGTCCTTGTTGGCACTTTGGGCACTGCGCCACCAACGCAGCTATGCCTGCATCCAAACCTGGCCACCAGACCTAACTTCTCGCCAACATCTTCATTTTGAAAACCCCTGGTGGAGTTCAGCCAGTATCTGGCAGCGACCTTTTTTCGGGACAATCACTCTTGCTCCCCACAGTAATCTGCTGCTCCTCCAGGTCTCTCCAGGTCCAAAAAGGTTTCAGTTCTGGTTGTGATGGTTCTTTGGCTTCCCCCATCGCCACCAGCTGTTTCAGTTTTGTCTGGGCCTGATCTCTCTGCATCCACCATCTGATATTGTCTGGAAGTGTGTCCAGAAAATTTAAAACCATTGTGGACTCTTTCAGGAGCGATACCACCTGGTGGCATATCTGACACAGAATGTAGCTCAATGTATCTGCATTTGCTACTTGGCCTCCCAGATGGCTTTCCAACTTGTAATTATATGCACTTAGTATTAGAGTCCACTGTTGAATTCGGCCTGAAGTTATGGGTGGCACTGCCTTGCCCTCTTTAAGTAGACCTAGCAGGGGTTTGTAGTCCATTATTATGAGAAATTTAGCACAAACTTGTAAAAAAGGGGGCGGTATGGTGGCTCAGTTGTTAGCACTGCTGCCTCACAGCACCAGGGACCTGGGTTCCATTTTAACCTCTGGCTGTGTGGAGTTTGCACAATTTCCCCATGTCTGTGTGAGTTTCCTCTGAGTGCTCCAGTTTCCTCCCACAGTCCAAAGATATGCAGGTTAGGGTGAATTGGCCAAGCTAATTTGCCTATAGTGTTCAGGGATGCGTAGGTTAGATCCATTAGTCAGGGGAAATGTAGAGGAATATGGGAGTGGGTTTGGGTGGGTTATTCTTTGGAATGTTGGTGTGGACTTATTGGGTGGAAGGGCCTGTTTCCACACTGTAGGGATTCTATGATTATGTCTGTAAAGGTATTGGTGGAACTTCCTGACTCCAAATATGACCGCCAAACTTTCTGTCTCTAATTGGGTGTCTTTACGCTCTGCATTAGCCAAAGTCCTGGATGCTTCTGGGTGTTCCTCCTCATTGGGCCGTCAATGAGCTAATACTACCCCAGTGCAGTATGGGGAGGAATGGCATGGCAATATCAGATCTCGCTTAGGATTATGTATGCCAAAACCTAAGAGGATGAGAGCTGTTTCATCACCTTCCTGAAAGCTAGGGCTTGTCTACATGACAATTTCCAAGGCTGACCCTTATTTAAGTGTTAATGCAAAGATGCCAGGATGGAGGCCAGGTTATGTATGAGCTTTCTGTAATAACTCATGAACCCAAGGAAAGATCTAACCTTTGGAACAGACCTGGGAGCCGGGGCACCTTTGACCACCCTACTTCATCTTCCAATGGGTGTAAGCCAGCCTTGTCGACTCTGTAGCCCAAACTGGTCACCTGGAGTCCATGGAACACACACTGTTCTCAGCGATGGCATAAGCTGTCTGGGAGAAACATCTAAAGACTATGTCAAAACTTTATAGGTACTCCTTATGGATTTTCCCTTTTATTAGCATGCTGTCTAAATAAATGGTGACCTTGGGCAGACCTTGTAAAATGTTCTCCGTCATCCGCTGAAAAATTATACGGGCTGATGATGCCATTATGGGTATAAATATAGCATACATCTGGGTATCCTCATCTGACCACAATTGCAGATACAAATGGCTCATTTCCAGCTTCATGAAGGACAGTGACCACCCAACAGTTTTGCATATAAATCCTGTCTGTGTGGGATTGGGTATTTATCCAGCTGCAAAAAGCAGTTTATTATTTGTTTAAAATCCCCATGAAGGTAAACCGACCCATCGAGCTCCAGTATGACTGGTGCTGCCCATTCCGCAAACTGGACGGAGTTGATGATTCCTTCACACTCCAACCTCCTGATTTATGCCTCTGCTTTGGCCCGTAGAACATTGGGTGGACCTTGCAGAATCATTGAATTACTTCCTGGTCAACATGCAAGGTGTCCTTGGCTCCTTTGATAGTTCCTTGATTCTAGTCCCTAGAAAAGAAAGTTCGGATTTTTAGTTAGGACTTCATTGAGCCATCCATTTCCTCATCAAAACATGTTGAGCCAATCAAGGTGAATCTTTCTCAACCAATTCCTCCCCATCAAGCTTGGGCCCAAGCCTTTTACTACAATCAGTGTTAACTGACCCAACTGCTTCTCAAACGAGACCAGAACCAACGTTATTTCCTTATTCTGTAAAGGTTTGTTGGTATACATTCTCAGTTTAGCCGAGGTCTTGCACTAACTTAAGGGTTAGAGTCCAGAGGGGACTTTGTTAAAGCCTGATTCTTCAATCACTGAGACAGCCACGCTGGTATCGACTTCCATTAGTGCCAGGTGACTGCTTAACGAGACGTTTATTTTGATTGGTTCTGATTTGGATGTTCCTAAGCAGTTTAACTGTTCCAAGCCTGATGTAGGTGGGGTTTCCAGGGTGTGCACTCTCCTGGATACCGGCCTCTGAGCTCTCTTACTCAATTCAGGCCTAGTGGGACTCTTCTGCTGTGTCAAGTCCAATACCGGCAGCAACTACAATGGCTTTCCTGCCCAGATCCTGAAGAAAATTTTACCTATTTGGCCGAGGCTTGGTTTTGTTTTGTGGCTTTGCTGCGGGCCGACCTCGGACCCCTCTGTTCAGGATATGTCCTGAGTGAGGCTACGCAACTGTCTTCAGTCCAGTGGTGTTCCCCCAAGCTCAGGTGTCCACTTGCATCAGAATACCCTGTAACTCAAAGGCTCCACTTGCTGCATTTTCCAGTGATAAACCATTTGGGGTACCTGTTTGAAGTCCAGGTGGATATCAGCTATTTGGTGTTTTCGCCTGGTTATTTCATTACTCCCACATACCAAATGGCATCTCAGTATCTCATTAAGGATTAAACCAAAGTCACATGTCTCTGTTGGTATTTTAACCTTGTCAAGAATCCTGATTCGATTCCCCGGTTCTTGAATTGCCGAGTAAAACCAATAGCGTCTCAGAATTAGAGGGGACTTGGGGTCGTATTATTATTAAGTAAATTTGTCAACCCCTGAATGGCTTTAGTATCTGGTGCCACGGGGAAGGTTAGGCTCCTCATAACCAAAAAATGCAACGGGTTCACCAAGTTGTCAGGAGAACAAATTGTTGCTTTTCATCTGCCCCAATGGCATTTGCCCAGAAAAAAAAATAACATTGTTTTTCCACACACTGGGCTCGGTCTTTGACAGAGGATCAATTGAATCAAGCTTCCCAAATAATGGCATGATGCCAGAAATGCTTACCCCAACTTAAAGACGACTGTTGTGAGTGAATTTCTTCAGGATTATGCTTTACTCTTATCACCAGTGAAATACCTCCACAGAGATCGGTATATTCTGTCACCAAGTCCCCCTTTATGTACACATGGAGAGTCCTTGACACTGATCCAGCTCCCTCAGAGCCAGCTCTCAGAGTGAACACAACCTCTGACAGTCCTGTTTTTAAAAAAAATTAACCCCCACACTACCGCCTAACTGCGGTAGTGCTTATTTTTCCCCAGCTCCCATGGTGTGTGCATGCAGGTGTGAGACACAGTGAGAGACACAAAGTGCACGAATCTTTATTCGATTTCCACAACCAGGAAGATAGGAAAACACCCGAGACAGTCCTGGTTATATCTGTCAGCCAGGGCTCCCTGATTGGGCAGGCTTCAATCAGGAAACTCATATCTACGATGTCCACCTGGCTGGCCTCGTTATAATCACCACAACATCTATTTTGTTTTTTCGTTGAAGTTGACTTTTGGCGTAGCAGTATGTTAAGCTTTTCTGCAGCTGTTGAAATATCTTGCTGATATACTTGAAGAGGACCCCAGCAAAACCAGCATCAGATCAAATGGAGGAACAATGAGATACTCAATTGTTGAGGATGGAAAAGATCTGAGATATTTGTCAGTCTTTCAGGCAAAGTTCTAATCAGCTTAATCAAAGTGTCACAGAATTCTAGAGTCACACAACAGGGAAACAGACCCTAGTTCACACCAAACATGTTCCCAAACTACACTAGCTCCACATGCCGGCATTTAGCCCATAGCTCTCCAAACCTTTCCTATTCATGTTCTTATCCAAATGTCTTTTGAATGTTGAAACTGTACCTGCATCTGTCACTTTCTCTGACAATCCATTGCACAGGCAAACCCCTCTCTGTATAAAAAAAAGCTCCCCCCAAGTCCTTATCAAAACTTTCTCCTCTCACCTTAAGATTATGCCCCTGAGTTTTGAACTCCCAAACCCTAGGGAAAAGCCCTTGCTTTTCACCTTCTCTATGGCCCTCATGATTTTATCAACCTCTACAAGATCACCCTTCAACCTTCTAAGTGCCAGTGAAAAAAGTCCCAGCCTCTCCAGCCTATTTTTATAACTTAAACGTGCCATTTCCAGCAAAATCCTAGTAAATCTTTCCTGAATCCTCTCCAGTTTAACAATATCCTTCCTATAACAGGCGACCAGGACCGCACACAATGCTGCAGAAGAGGTCTCACCAACATCCTGTACGTGACGTCCTAACTCCTATTCTCAAAGGTCTGAACAATGAAGGCAAGCGTGCTAAACAATTTCTTAACCTTCCTGTCTACCTATGACGCAAAGTTTGAAGAATTATGTACCTGAACCCTTAGATTTCTCTGTTCTACAACACTATCTAGGACCCAGCCATTAATTACAACACATCTGGATAGTAGTAACAAGATAGGTCAGAGCCAGCATGGACTTATGACGGAGAAATCATGCTTGATTAATCTTCTGGAATTTTTTGAGGATATAACTCTGAAGATGGATGAGGGAGATCTAGTAGATGTAGTGTACCTGGACTTTCAGAAAGCTTTTGATAAAGTCCCACATAGGAGGTTAGTGAGCAAAATTAGGGCGCATGGTATTGGGGGCAAGGTACTAACTTGGATTGAAAGTTGGTTGGCTGACAGGAAACAAAGAGTAGTGATAAATGGCTCCATTTCGGAATGGCAGGCGGTGACCAGTGGGGTACCGCAGGGATCAGTGCTGGGACCGCAGCTTTTTACAATTTATGTTAATGATATAGAAGATGGTATTAATAATAACATTGGCAAATTCGCTGATGATACTAAGCTAGGTGGCAGGGTGAAATGTGAGGAGGATGTTAGGAGATTGTGGGGTGACCTGGAAAGGTTAGGTGAGTGGTCAGATGCATGGCAGATGCAGTTTAATGTGGATAAATGTATGGTTATCCACTTTGGTGGCAAGAACAGGAAGGCAGATTACTACCTAAATGGAATCAATTTAGGTAAAGCGGCAGTACAGAGAGATCTGGGTGTTCTTGTATACCAGTCAATGAAGGTAAGCATGCAGGTACAGCAGGTAGTGAAGAAGGCTAAAAGCATGCTGGCCTTCATAACAAGAGGGACTGAGTATAGAAGCAAAGAGGTTCTTCTGCAGCTGTACAGGGCCCTGGTGAGACCACACCTGGAGTACTGTGTGCAGTTCTGGTCTCCAAATTTGAGGAAAGACATTCTGGCTATTGAGGGAGTGCAGCGTAGGTTCACGAGGTCAATTCCTGGAATGGCAGGGCTACCTTATGCTGAAAGACTGGAGCGACTGGGCTTGTATACCCTTGAGCTTAGAAGAGTGAGAGCGGATCTGATTGAGACATATAAGATTATTAAAGGCGGCAGGAAACATGTTTCCGCTGATGGGTGAGTGCCGAACCAGAGGACACAGCTTAAAAATACGGGGTAGACCATTTAGGACAGAGATGAGGAGAAACTTCTTCACCAAGAGAGTGGTGGCTGTGTGGAATGCTCTGCCCCAGAGGTCAGTGGAAGCCCAGTCTCTGGATTCATTTAAGAAAGAGTTGGATAGAGCTCTCATGGATAGTGTGATCAAGGGTTATGGAGATAAGGCAGGAACAGGATACTGATTAAGGATGATCAGCCATGATCATATTGAATGGTGGTGCAAGCTTGAAGGGCAGAATGGCCTACTCCTGCACCTATTGTCTATTGTCTATTGTTACTTAAAGAAGGAGAAATTTGTATAAAGGCACCTGATTTAAGAACTTAAGTATGAGCAGGAATAGGGTGTACAGCCCACCAAACCAGCCATACCATTCTATCCAATCATGACTGACCTCCTACCTCTCCCACCCACTTCCTCATGGATCTTGTTACCCTGAGAGACTAAACATCTATTTAAAATCTGATTGAAGATTTGTAGCTCGGGTATCCGTTGTTGTGGTTCTGCTCGCCGAGCTGGAAGTTTTCGCTGCAAACGTTTCGTTCCCTGGCTAGGGAACATCATCAGTGCGGTGGGAGCCTCGTGTGAAGCGCTGCTTTGATGTTTCTTCCGGTATTTATATTGGTTTGTTCTTGCCGCTTCCGGGTGTCAGTTTCAGCTGCAGTGATTTGTATCTGGGGTCCAGGTCGATGTGTCTGTTGATGGATGTTCTTGCCGTTTCCGGGTGTCAGTTTCAGCTGTAGTGGTTTGTATATGGTGTCCAGGTCAATGTGTCTATTGATGGAGTTTGGGGATGAATGCCATGCTTCTAGAACAGCCAGAGAATTCCTAGAAGCATGGCATTCATCTCCAAACTCCATCAATAGACACATTGACCTGGACACCATATACAAACCACTACAGCTGAAACTGACACCCGGAAACGGCAAGAACATCCATCAACAGACACATCGACCTGGACCCCAGATACAAATCACTGCAGCTGAAACTGACACCCGGAAGCGGCAAGAACAAACCAATATAAATACCGGAAGAAACATCAAAGCAGCGCTTCACACGAGGCTCCCACCGCACTGATGATGTTCCCTAGCCAGGGAACGAAACGTTTGCAGCAAAAACTTCCAGCTCGGCGAGCAGAACCACAACAACTAAACATCTATAAATCTGTACATCTTGGATAGATTCAATGATGAAGTATTCATAACCGAGGTAGCAAATTCAGTGTTCCCAGCTCTGAGTGGAGGAGTTTCTCCTTTAAAGAATCATAAGATAAAGGTGCAAGGTGTTATGATTAATTATCAGCATGGATAGAGGATGACTGAACTAACAGGAAGCAAAGAGTGGGAATAAATGAGTGCTATTTTGGTTGGCAGTCAGTGACTAGTGGTGTGCCTCAGGGATCAGTGTGGGGCTGCAATTATTCACAATTTACCTGGATGATTTGGAATTGGGGACCATGTGTAGTGTATCAAAGCTTGCTGCTTGACACTAAGATGAGTGGCAAAGGAAAGTGTGCAGAGGACTGTGAAACTTTGCAGGGGAACATAATTACATTGAGTGAGTGGGCAAAGGTCTGGCAGCTGGAATACAATGTTAATAAATGTGAACTCATCCATTTTAATAGGAATAACAGTAAAAAGGATTACTACTTCAATGGTAAAAAGTTGCAGCGTGCTGCTCTGCAGAGGGACCTGGGTGTCCTTGTGCATGAGTCACAGAAGGTCGGTCTGCAGGTACCATGGGTAATTAGGAAGGCAAATGGAATTTTGTCCTTCATTGCTGAAGGGATTGAGTTTAAAATCAGGGAGGTTATGTTGCAGTGGTATAGGGTGCTGGTGAGGCCATACCTGAGAAAGGGTGTACTGGCACTCAAGGTGGAGCAGTGGAGGTTCTGGAGTTGAGGGGGCTGGCATATGAGGAGAGACTGAGTAGATTGCGATTATATTCATTGGAATTTAGAAGATTGAAGGGGATATTATACAAACATATAAAATTATGCAGGGAATAGATAAGATACAAGTGGACAGGATGTTTCCACTGGCAGGTGAAACTAAGACAAGAGGGCATAGACTCAAAATTACGAGGGCAGATTTAGGACTGATTGAAAAGGAACTTCTTCACCCAGAGGCTTGTAAATCTATGGAATTCCCTGCCCAGTGAAATGGTTGAGACTTCCTCAGTAAATGCTTTTAAAGCTAGATAGATTTTGTTCGAGCAATAAAGGAAATAAGAGATATGGTGCGAGCGGGGGTAAGTGGAGCTGAGTCCACTAAAAGATCAGCCATGATCTTATTGAATGGTGGATCCGGCTCAAAGAGCCAGATGGCCTACTCCTGCTCCTAGTTCTGATGCTTTTACGTATGTTCTATGAATCATAGGGTTTAGCAGCCGGAGTAGGCCACTCGTCCCTTTGAGCCCGCTCTGTCATTCAATGAGATCAGGGCTGAACTGGCTGTGGTATCAACTCCACTTTCCTGTCTGGCCAAACACCCAGTAATCATCAAGAGCAATTTCCCAGGGTGATGGCCTAAACCTCCTGATGATTGGTCCAGCGACATAACCCCATTACATCACTGATCCGCCCAGAATGACAATGGATTCACAGTCAACTCATTACCATACTGCATTCAATTCTGGTCTCCCTGATATGGGAAACTTGAAAGAGTGCAGAAAAGATTTACAAGAATGTTGTCAGGGTTGGAGGGTTTAGCTATAGGGAGAGGCTGAATAGGCTGGGGCTGTTGTGGTGGTGGTACCACATAGACCAGTACAGCACAGGAAAGAAGTTGTGATGAACATGACACCAAATTAAACCAATCCCTTCTGCCTGCACTCGGTCCATGTCCCTCCATTCCTTGCATATCCATGTGTTTATCTAAAAGCCTCTTAAATGTCCCTATTGTACCTAGGGGTAAAAAATGAGGTCTGCAGATGCTGGAGATCACAGCTGAAAATGTGTTGCTGGTTAAAGCACAGCAGGTTAGGCAGCATCCAAGGAATAGGAAATTCGACGTTTCGGGCATAAGCCCTGATTCCTGATGAAGGGCTTATGCCCAAAATGTTGAATTTCCTATTCCTTGGATGCTGCCTGACCTGCTGTGCTTTAACCAGCAACACATTTTCACCTATTGTACCTACATCCACCACCACCCCTGGCAGTGTGTTCCAGGATCCTACCACCCTCTGCCTAAAAACTTGTCCCTCCCATCTCCTTTGAACTTTCCCCCTCTTACCTTAAATGCATGCGCCCTAGTTTTAGACATTTCAACTCTGGGAAAAAGATTCTGACCGTCAACCCTATCTATGCATCTCATAATTTTATAGACTTCCATCAAGTCTCCCCTCAGCCTCCGCCGCTCCAGAGAAAACAACCTGAGCTTTTCGAGCGTTTCCTTATAGCTCATAGCCTCTAATCCAGGCAACATCTTGGAAAACATCTTCTGCACCCTCTCTAAAGTCTCCACATCCTTCCTGGAATGTGGTGACCAGAACTGAACGCAATACTCTCAGCGTGGCCTAACCATAGTCTTATAAAGCTGCAACAAGACATCCTGACTCTTGTACTCAGTTGCCTGACCAATAAAGGCAAGTATGCCATGTACCTTCTTTACCACCTTAACTTTTTGTATATGGGTACTTTCAGGGAACTATGGACTTGAATCCCACGATCTCTCTGTATATCAATACTATTTGGGATCCTGCCATTAACTGCGTACTTTTCCTCAACATTTGATCTCCCACATCTCACAGTTAGCCAGATTAAACTTCACATCCAATGAACAAATAAAACAAATCCTTCTCATTGTTATGAACAGATAAGTGAGAAGAAATAGTCTTAATCAACTACAAGGTCAGTAACCAGAGGAAACGGATCTAGATAAATAGCAAAGAAAAAGCGAGCGGATAGATGGGAGCTACCGTGTATGTTTAATATTGACTTGGAATGTGCTTAAAAGGATGGAAGGAGCAGATTTAATGTCTGCATTTTATGTCTTTATGTAAAAACATTCATTTTGCCAAGTTTGTTTTGGAGAGTTTGGTGTTGTGCTGTGAGACAAACAAGATCTCTCGCCTTATCTTATCAAATTCGCACCCCTATGACAGGCTTTCCAGGACACATTCTTATCCTGTCTTACCACACACCATAACCAGAATAACTCACCGTTACCAGGATAGCCTAGAATAGATTGGCATCCCTGGCACTCATGCCCACTTTAAAAGGCTGCTCTGCACCTAGGACATGCCCTTTCAGTCTGGAGCTATCCTGCATGGTTCTCGCCATTTGCCCCGGACATGACATACCGCGGCAATTAGTGCCTGCTTTGTTGCCAGGGAACTAGAGGTCCTTGTGGATGTGCTGGTGCAGAGCGACATGTCCTCCCCCCGGTACATTGGACAAAGGAGACCTTGACACTAGGTCTTGGCAGCATGGTCCGAGGTTTCCACCTGGCTTAGTGCAGTGCCAGCCATACAGAGGAATGCCCAGCACTGTAGCGAGAAGGTCAATGACCTTATTATCTCCTTCAGTGTGAGTGCCATCATCTTTGCTCTGATACTCCACAACCTATCCCTGCTCCTGCACCCACCTCCCATTGAAGCTCACGTTCCATCAATCTCACTATTGCCTTTGACATGTCTCTCTCTCTCTCTCATCCTTCTCACTGCTAACCTGTGCCCCCTGCCTCCTCACTTGATCAGGACACCTACCTCTGTCAATACCCACCTCTCTCTCCCATTCCAAGAAGAAAACAGCCCCCAATGGGGCAGAAAGAGTCAGACGGGTGGTGGGCTGCCTGATATTCAGCTCCTAATCCCTGATAAAGATAGGGTTCTGATGCTGACCACCCTGAGAGGTTGACTAACTGTCCAAGCCCTGGACTGATATTGGATGCTCCCCATGACTTACTATTTTGGGGCCCCCCGCCGGACAGAAAGATATCTCTCTAGACTTGACTGAATGCTGCTGTCACCCATGATGTGCTTCCTGGCATTATGTGTGCACTAAACAGCAAGACAATACAGCAGGACTGTGGGTCTGATATCTCTGGCTGGGTGGGGGTGGGGGTAGGGCAAGGTCCGAAAAGGTAAGGTGTTGGGGAAAAGTAAATCTTATGCCGAATCGTTTAAAACAATGTAGTCAGGAGAGGAGACCTTGAGTAATTAACTCGCTTTAATTCATGGCCATGGGGAAATACCTCTTTATTCCGATGTATTCCAATGAAATACAGAATGTTACAAGTTATATCGTAATTAACACAGAAACGTGTGGAAGCCATTTTTTGTCAATTTTGGTCAAATTCTCCCACACAAGATAAGCCAGGGAGACTGTGAGCATCCAGTTAGATAGGACTGCAGGAACAGGAATAGGCCATTCAGCCTCTTGAGCCTGTTCTGGCATTCGATAAGACCATGGCTCATCAGTGGCCAAACTCCGTACATCTGTCTTTGACCCATATCCCTTGAAAACTTTGCTTAACAAAAGTGTATGTGTCTCAGATTTGAACAGAACACGTATCCACTGTCATTCGTGGAAGCTAGTCCCAAACTTCTCCCACGGAAGTGCTTCCTAACATCTCTCCTGAACGGTCTGGCCCTAATTCTCAGACTGTTTCTGAGGTCTAGAATCTCCAACCTGTGGAAATAGTTTATCTTGATTTTTCCTGTCTTCTCCTGTTAATATCTTGAAGACTTTGATCAGATCATGCTCTGAAACTTCCGAATTCTCTGCTTAGAGGCACAGTCAGTGGTTGCCACATGACAGGCACCCGCTCTAACTTCCATGTCAAGAATTCTTGGCATTGGGTTGAATTGAGGTGGCTGGTAGAATAGAAAGCGGCACGTAAATGAAGCAAGACCTGTGATTAATAGGTCATTAACAAGCAATAATTCCCCCTTAATAGACGACTCACTCCTCCCTAGCAGTAAGCCTTCATTGATGCCTGGAATGTTGTTAAAGATTAGATTATTTACAGTGTGGAAACAGGCCCTTCGGCCCAACAAGTCCACACCGACCCGCCGAAGCGCAACCCACCCACACCCATTCCCCTACATTTACCCCTTCGCCTAAAACTACAGGCAATTTAGTATGGCCAATTCACCTAACCTGAACATTTTTGGACTGTGGGAGGAAACTCATGCAGACACGGGGAGAATGTGCAAACTCCACACAGTCAGTTGCCTGAGGGGGGAAATGAACCCGGGTCTCTGGCGCTATGAGGCAGCAGTGCTAACCACTGTGCCACCGTGCCGCCCACTGCAGGAAAGGCTGCAGGAAATTCCTCTGGATGTACTGCCTCACTGGGTCCCCTGTGCTACATGTCTTGGCTTAGTTCATGTTGCCCAGAGCTCTGTAACTTTCTACCCAATAGTGTTTTTGAAAGACAATCAGCCCAATATTTAAAAAGCAAAAACAAAACACACAGGCAGGGCTTTGTGGAAAGAGCTGGGATGACTTGGAATATTCTTTCATTGGTTACAAAGCTCTTTGAGATGTTCTGTATAATTGCAAGACTCTTACGTTCCTTTCAGACAGCTCGCACAAAGAGCAGAGTGGTCTCATCTTGTGCATTATGAGTCTAGGAATCCAGGCAAACAATTATTTCCAAGGTCGCGTCTATTTGAAATGAACTGTGCAGTTCTGCTTATCAGACTTTGAATATGCAGAAGGGTTAGAATCCTAGGAAGCCTTTCAAAAGATGTTCTTGAACTTGAAAGATTTCAGAAAAGATTTACAAGGATATTGCCAGGGTTGGAGGATTTGAGCTATAGGGAGAGGCTGAATAGGCTGTGGCTGTTTTCCCTGGAGCGTTGGAGACTGAGGGGTGACTTTATAGAGGTTTATAAAATCACGAGGGGCATGGACAGGATAAATAGGCAATGTCTCTTCCTTGTGGTAGGGGAGTCCAGAACTAGAGGGCATGGGTTTAGGGTGAGGGGGAAAAGATTAAAAATGTGGCCGAAGAGGCAACTCTTTTACTGCAGGTGGTGGTGCATGTATAGAACGAGCTGCCAAAGGAAGTGGTGGAGGCTGGTACAACTACACCGAAAAGGCATCTGGATGGGTATATGAATAGGAAGGGTTTAGAAGGATGTGGGCCAAATGCTGGCAAATGGGACTAGATTAATTTAGGATATCTGGTCGGCATGGATGAGTTGGACCGATGGGTTTGTTTCCATGCTGTACCTCGCTATGACTCTATGACTCTATTCGACGTCCAGGGATCTGGTGGAAATCGGAATGAAAACCTTTATAGATTGCCACTGAGCTGCCCGCTGACTACAAGTGTGGTGAACTAGAAGGAACGGCTGCCAAGGATCATGGCCATTGAAAACAAAAACAGGCTCCTGAATTGAATTAAAGTCCAGTCAGTTTAATACCTGGTCTTGACCAGCGAAAAAGCTCAACTGGGAAAATCCAGCAGTTCCGGAAGATAAAAGAAATCAATCAGGCTCCAAGATCTTGCTATTAAAATCATACAATGCATGAACTGTATGTGGAGCAGTAATTCCTGGAACTGAGACCCTGTGTGATAACAGATAACACTCAATTCGATCCATCGTGCCTGTGCTGGGACTACAATTACTGGAATGGGTAAAACCCAGTTACAGAAAGCTTTTTACAGATGGCTATCAAGAAAGAATCAATTGCAGCTCAAAAGAATCCCTGTTAGGAAAAGCCATTCAGCCCATCAGACATCTTCTATCCCTCTCACTGTGCCTACCATCCACCATTACAAATGAGTTTATTCCCCTCACTGCCCTGAAATAAAATTGAGGAATGCTATTAAGTTGATTCATAATCCTCGATATCTCCGTACAGCTGACATCAATTCAGGCCTTTTTAAAGATGCCAATTGATTATTTTCTCCTGGAGTGTGGATGGGTATATGAATAGGAAGACTAGATTAGGTTAGGCTATCTAGGAGAAAGCGAGGACTGAAGATGCTGGAGATCAGAGTCGAGAGTGTGTGGTGCTGGAAAAGCACAGCAGGTCAGGCAGCATCCCAGGAGCAGGAGAATCAATATTTCGGGCAGGACCCCTTTCCTGATGAAGGACTCCTGTCCGAAACATTGATTCTCCTACTCCTGGGATGCTGCCTGACCTGCTGTGCTTTTCCAGTACCACACACTCTCGACTACGTTAGGATATCTGGTCGGCATAGATGAGTTGGGCTGAAGGGTCTGTTTCCGTGCTGTGCACCTCAATGATTCTATGACTCTGTGAGTCTTGACTAGGTAACTTTGGTCATTGGAGAGGCAGTTTAATTATTTCACAGCTTTCCCTATCTTTTGCTATTTTGAAATTCTGCTTCACGTCTGCCCTTAGTTTTCCCCTCAGTGAGTTCATGGGCCATCAGTATGGTACCAGCCTATCTTCATCACTTAGTTCTCAAAAGCCCGCTGTAACGCTGGTCAAGAGTTTCGGAGCCTTTGATAAAACAAAAGAACAGGAGGAGGCCGTTCAGCCTCCCAAGCCTGCTCCACCGTTTCATAATTTCTGTGGCAAGGAAGACTCTCAGCCCCATGAGAGAAGACATTCCTCCTCAGCTCGGTTTTAAATTGGCACCCCTTTATTCTGAGTCTACACCTATTACAAACAAGTCATTCCCTTTCATGTGGCTGTAAGATACAGGAGCTGGTGTAGGTCATTTGGATCACTGAGGCCATTAACACAATCAAACTGGCTGGAAGGTAGCAGACAGAGGGTGGTGGTGGAAGGTTGCCTTTCAGACAGGAGGCCTGTGACCAGCGGTGTGCCACAAGGATCGGTGCTTAGTTCACTGCTTTTTATCATTTATATAAATGATTTGGATGTGAATAAAGGAGGTATATTTGGTAAGTTTGCAGATGACAACAAAATTGGAGGTCTAGTGAGCAGCGATAAAGGTTACTCAGAGTACCATGGAACCTTGATCAGATGGGGCAATGGGCAGAAGAGCGACAGATGGAGTTTAATTTAGATAAATGTGAGGTGTTGCATTTTGGAAAGGCAAATCCAGACCCAACTTATAAGTTTATAATGATAAGGTCCTGGGGAGTGTTTCTGAACAAAGAGACCTTGGAGTGCAGGTTCATAGTTCCTTGAAAGTGGAGTCGCAGGTAGACAGGATAGCAAGGAAGGTGTTTGGTCTGCCTTCCTTTATTGGTCAGTGCATCGAGTGTGGGTCATTTTGCTATAATGGGACAGTTGAGTTCCTCTGAAACCTTGTGTGATAGAAAAGCACACCATGGAAAACTGCAACAGAAAATCACACAGTAGAAGATCACTCATGGAAAATTGCTAACCCATTCAATACAAAGTTTGTGTTATCCAAACAATGTCCACAATTTGTCAATCATCTTATAACCATTTCATGCTGATGAATTGTCCGTTATAGCAGAATGACCTGTATGGGAGTTGGGAGGTCATGTTGCGGCTGTATAGGATATTGGTTAGGTCACTGTTGGAATATTGCATGTAATTCTGGTCTCCTTCCCATCAGAAGGATGTTATGAAACTTGAAAGTGTTCAGAAAAGATTTACAAGGATGATGCTAGGGTTGGAGGATTTGAGCTATAGGGAGGGGTTGAGTAGGCTACGGCTGTTTTCCCTGGAGCTGAGGGATGACCTTATAGAGGTTTATAAAATCATGAGAGGCATGGTTAGGGTGAATAGCCAAGGTCTTTTTCCCAGGGTAGGGGAGTCCAAATCTAGAGGGCATAGGTTTAAGGTGAGAGGATAAAGATAAAGAAGAGACCTAAGGGGCAACTTATTCACACAGAGGGTGGTACGTGTATGGAATGAGCTGCCAGAGGAAGTGGTGGAGGCTGGTACAATTACATTTAAAAGGCATCTGGATGGGTATATGAATAGGAGGGATTCAGAGGATTATGGGTCAAGTGTTGGCAAATGGGACTAGATTAATTTGGGATATCTGGACAGCATGGATTAGTTGGACCGAAGGGTCTGTTTCCATCTCTCTGACTCTTTAGTTAACCCAAACCCTATTTTGGGGGAGGCAGTTCCATGTTTACGTCGTAATTTATCTTAAAATCATTTCCTAATTTCAATCCTCAATGTCGAGACTTTAAATGCTAGTCTGTGCTGCTCCCCATTTGACTTTTCCCCACCAGAGGAAGGGTTCTGTCCGTGGGGATCCTGTGTATCCCCTCAGCATGTTGAGACCCCAGGTTTAGACCAGACCCTACCCATTCTAAACTCATTAAAAAAACAGCTTGGCATCTTGAGGCACTGGTCAGTGGGTCTCTGTGGATCTGAATGAACACTCAGACAAGTAGTCTGCTATCACAACGACAATGTTAGTCCTGGAGACAGCATTCTTATGACTCCAGCGAGTTAGTGTTTGAAACTGGAAAACAGCAGAAGAGCTGGGCAATCAGGCTCTCTTCGGAAAGTCCCCATGGAACACTCTCAGAAGAAGGTGTGAACTGATCGACTCTCTCAGCACTAGTGAGTACTACTGCGTGGCTGAACAGCAGTGATAAACGTTCAGCTGAGGCGTGGTCTTTTGTAGAATGGGAACAAGATACCTATGACTAGGGTAGGTATCGGTCCAGTCAAGGATAGTAGTGGGAAGTTGTGCGTGGAGGCGGAGGAGATTGGTGAGACACTAAATCAATACTTTTCGTCAGTATTCACTCAGGAACGGGACTCTGTTGCTGGTGTGAATATTGAGCCACAAGTGATTAGAATGGATGGCCTTGAAGTGTGTAGGGAGGAGGTTTTGGGAGTACTGGAAAGGATGAAAATAGATAAGTCTCCTGGGCCTGATGGCATTTACCCTAGGATCCTCTGGGAAGCTAGGGAGGAGATAGCAGAGCCATTGGCCTTGATTTTTATGTCGTCATTGTCAACGGGAATAGTACCAGAAGACTGGAGGATAGCAAACGTGGTCCCCTTGTTCAAGAAGGGGAGTAGGGACAGCCCGAGTAACTATAGGTCAGTGAGTCTCACTTCTGTTGTGGGCAAAGTCTTAGAGAGAATTGTAAGGGATAAGTTTATGAACATCTGGATAGGAATAATGTGATCAAGGATAGTCAGCATGGTTTTGTGAAGGGCAGGTCGTGCCTCACAAACCTTATTGAGTTCTTTGAGAAGGAGACTAAGGAGGTGGATGAGGGTAAAGCAGTAGATGTGGTGTATATGGATTTTAGCAAGGCGTTCGATAAGGTACCCCATGGTAGGCTAATGCAAAAACTACGGAGGTATGGCATTGAGGGTGCATTAGAGGTTTGGATTAGGAATTGGCTGGCTGGAAGGAGACAGAGGGTAGTAGTTGATGGACTAGGTTCATCTTGGAGTGCAGTTACTAGCGGTGTACCACAGGGATCTGTTTTGGGACCGTTGCTGTTTGTCATCTTTATAAATGATCTAGAGGAGGGGCTTGAAAGCTGGGTGAGCAAGTTTGCGGATGACACGAAAGTCGGTGGAGTTGTGGACAGTGAAGAAGGATGTGGCAGGTTACAGCGGGATATAGATAGGTTGCAGAGCTGGGCAGAAAGGTGGCAGATGGAATTCAATGTAGCTAAGTGTGAAGTCATTCACTTTGGTAGGAGTAACAAGAAGATGGATTACTGGGCTAATGGTAGGCTACTTGGTAGTGTGGATGAGCAGAGGGATCTTGGTGTCCATGTACACAGATCTCTGAAAGTTGCCTCCCAGGTAAATAGTGCTGTGAGGAAGGCATATGGTGTACTGGGCTTTATTGGTAGAGGAATTGAGTTCCGGAGTCCTGAGGTCATGTTGCAGTTGTATAAGACTCTGGTGCGGCCTCATCTGGAGTATTGTGTACAGTTTTGGTTGCCGTACTATAGGAAAGACGTGGAGACACTGGAACGAGTGCAGAGGAGGTTTACCAGGATGTTGCCTGGCATGGTAGGAAGATCGTATGAGGAAAGGCTGAGGCACTTGGGCATGTTCTCATTGGAGAAAAGAAGGTTTAGGGGAGATTTGATAGAGGTGTATAAGATGATTAGGGGTTTAGATAGGGTAGACACTGAGAACCTTTTACCGCTAATGGAGTCAGCTGTTACTAGGGGACACAGCTTTAAATTAAGGGGTGGTAGGTATAGGACAGATGTTAGGGGTAGATTCTTTACTCATCGGGTTGTGAGTTCACGGAATGCCCTGCCAGTAGCAGTGGTGAACTCTCCCTCTTTATGGTCATTTAAGCAGGCATTAGATAGGCATATGGAAGTCATTGGGCTAGTGTAGGATTTGGTCGGTGCAACATCGAGGGCCGAAGGGCCTGTACTGCGCTGTATTTTTCTATGTTCTATGTTCTATGTTCTATAAAAGTGCAGAGAAGAACGCAGAAATGTGGAAGGTTCTGATCAGGACATTGGTAAATATGGGTGCTACACTGCTCCTCCAGCCTATAGGTCCCACCAGGATCTCTGAGTGCCTCCAATTCCTTCCTCTTGGACCGCTACAATCAACACCCACATCTTCATAATCCTGAAAGTTGGGAATACGCACTCTAAACCTTCCTTTCTCCCCCCTGCTCTTTCAAAAAACTCCCTCAAACCTACCACTTGGAGCTTGTTTTGGAGTCACTATCAGTCTTGGAAATGCAGGTCCCTTTAAAGCTCAGCCAGAACAGCTCCAGAGTTAATGGTGGGCAGTTCATGTGTGGACTTTGCCTTCAGGAGCTGGGGCCTTGCCCAGTGGAGGGAAAGGGTTCCAAAGGGAAAGGTGGAAACTGGTGATATGCTAGAATCCACACTTAGGATCAAACCTCTTATAAAGATCTGAAAGTCTCCTGCTGCCTAATTGAACAGACAGTAGCCTGTTAAATACTACTATATCCTCTTGTGGCTCAGGGACAGATTGTATTGGATTGTGCCTCTATGAAATGCCTTACTTTGATAAAGGTGCTATATAAATGTTGTTGTTACTGATGTGCAGTGTCATAGAATGCTTACTGCACAGGGGGAGACCTTTCAGTACACTGTGCTTGTACCTGATATATGAATGATCATTTCACTTTGTGCCACTCTCTAACCTGTTCTGCACATTATTCCTTTTACAAATAACTGCCTAATTCCCTTTGTGAGTACATCCACTCCCAGACTGTGCATTCCTGACCCTAACCACTCCCGATATAAAAAAGCTTATTCTCCATCCTTTCATAACATGTACTCTCCAGTCAGACCCAGTCATGGTTTTGACTATCTCCACCAAGTCCCCTTTGAGCATTCTTATCTTGAAGGAAGACTGCCCCAACTTCTCCCAAAGCTATCTCCCGGATCTATTCTCAGGAATATTTTCTGTACTCTCCCATGTCTCCACGTGTTTCCGAAAGTGTGGCAGGAATGACTAGCTACAACATTTCAGTTGAGGTTAAGCCGATGTCTTGTACAAATTACATATGAACCAAAGCTTGTCGCTTACCTGAGTTCTCCCAAACCCACATAAAATGATCCTACTTTGACTTGACTCCAAAGACCAATACTTTTTCACATGAAATGTGTCAGTTGTATTTGTTTCAGCAACACTGCAAACAGCTCTGAAAAAAAGTGATTTCTTACAATTGAAAACTAAATAAAATGAGAGACATTTTCATTTCAGAAGTCACTCCACAACAGGTCACCAGGGAACATTGAAGAGAAAAAAAAATCTCTTGCACGTTCTTGATTGTAATGGAATGTTATAACAAACTCAAAACACTCATGGATTAAGCCTTGAATACGCAATATGTTCATCTGAAATTACTCTCCGATCATTCAGCAAAAATCGTTTGTTTTTAACGTGAATGAATCAATATCTTTGAGGTAAAATGGTGCAGACTGAAATTCCAGAATAAATCTGTCAAGAATTTATGAATTAATATTGTTGGTTTCTCCCATGGCTGAGTTGGTAATATTCTAACCTTTCAGTCCCAGGTTAGAGGTTCATTTGAAAGTGATGAGTCCATAGTAAGACACTGAGAAATTTAAGAAGATTGTGGATGATGACTTGGATAGAAATAGTGTGCAGGGATATGGGGACAAGGCAGGAGATTGACATTAGGTAATAGAACCAATGTAGGCATAAGGAACCAAATGGCCTCCTTCAGTATCATCACAATGCAGTATTTCTGTAAAATGGATATGTTAATGACATGCTGATGTATGAGATGTGGTAACGTTGACATGAGCAGCCATATGCTACCTAGACTTCGATAAAACCAGCTCAGAGCTGTATTATAGAGATCAGTATTTTCTATAAGTTTTTAAAATTCACTCATGGGATGTGTACATTGTAAGATAGGCCCAGTATTTATTGCCCGTCCCTAGTTGCCTCTTGAGAAGGTGTTGGGGAGCCACCTTCTTGAATCACTTCAGTCCACCTGCTGTGGGCTGACCCACAATGCCCTCAGGGAGGGGAATTTCAGGATTTTGCCCCAGCAACAAATGAAGGAACGGCAATTATATTTCCAAGTCAGGATGGTGACTGGTTTGGAGGGGAATTGGAAGGTGGTGGTGTTCCAATATATCTGCTGCCCTGTCCTTCTCGAAGGAAGTGGCCATGGGTTTGGAAGGTGCTGTTTGAGGATCTTTGGTGAATTTCTGCAGTGCATTTTGTAGATAGCACTCACTGCTGCTACTGGGGTGGAGGGAATGGATGCTTGTGGATGTGGTGCCAATCAAGCCGGCTGGTTTGTCCTGGATAGTGTCAAGCTTCTGGAATGTTGTTGGAGCTGCACCATTCCAGGCAAGGAGCGGAATATTCCATCACATTCCTGACTTGTGCCTTGTAAAAGGTGGAAAGGCTTTGGGGAGTTAGGAGGTGAGTTACTCACCGCAGTATTTCTCGCCTCTGACCTGCTCTGATAGTCATTGCACTTATATAACAAGTCCAGTTCAGTTTCTGGTCAATGGTAACCCCAGGGATGTCGATAGTGGGGGATTCAGTGATAGTAACACCATTGAATGCTAAGGGACGGTAGTTAGATTATTTATTATTGGTGATGGTCATAGCCTGGCATTTGTATGGCGTGAATGTCAGCCCAAGGCTGCATATTACCCAGACCTTGTTGCATTCAAACATCGACCACTCGGTATCATGGCAAGTAAATAAGTAAAAATAAATGAAGTTTGACGGAACTCCTAAGAGTAAGACAGCCTTCTCTCATGGAGGTAAGGATCGTGTCAGTAAAGACAGACCCAGAATCTCAACTGAGACTTCCAAAATTTTAAAGAGCGCACCCATTCAGGTTTTTCTCAAGAGAAAGGATAGCCACTCTATCTATCTTTTCCTGATATATGTCCCGCTACACCTTCTGGTCTCTGTGGAACAGAAGCAGGCCACTCAGCCCATCCACCTGCCCTGCCACTCAGTGTGATGATGCCTTTTACCCACCCCAGCCCGGTAGTCCTGCACATCATCGGTAATCAGAAATCTATCAATCTCTACAGCAAACATACTCAAAGACTGAGCCTTCACTGCTCTCTGCGGTGGACAATTTCAAACTTCCTCATCATTTCAGACCTAATGGGCATCCCTCCTTATTTTAAAATCATACCCAAACCAGGGGAAACATCTTACTGCCATTTACCCTGTCAGTATTTTCTAAGTTTCAATTAGATCAACTTCGATTCATTGAAACTGGAGATAGCACAGACACAGTTTGCTCAATATCTCTTCATAGGACAGTCGTGATATCCTGGGATTCCATCTGGTGAACTTTTGTTGCACTCCCTCTCTGGCAGTAATATTGTTCCTGATGTAAGAAGACCAAAATTGCACATAATGTGATATATTAAGCTCCTATTGAAGCACGATTTCACTATTCCTGCCCTCAAATCTTCTTCTGATAAAGGCTGACATTCCATTAGCCTTCCACATAGCATGCTGCACCTGTGTGCCACCCTTCGGTGACTTATCCAGAAGGCCACTTAACTCTCTTTGTGCATCAGCACTTTCCAATCTCTCACCATTTATCACATACTCTGCACATCTGTGTCTCTGACCAAAGTGGATGACCTCACATTTTTCTACATTACGTTCCATCAGCCATATACTTGCCCTTTTGTTAATCCATCCTAGACTTCCTGAAGCTGTGATACATCTTTCTCATGACACACATTTCCACTTAGCTTTGTATCATCTGCAAATACGGATATATTACCTTTGGTGCCCACCTTCATATCGTTGATGTATATTGTGAACAGCTGGGGTCCAAGTACTAATCCGTGAGGTACCCCACTCGTTACAGCCTGCCAACATGAGAATGAGCCAATCATTCTTACTCCCTGTTTCTGTCTGTTAGCCAATCATTCACCCGTGCCAGTGAATTACCTGCTATCCCATGTGCTTTAATCTTTCTAACCAGCCTCTCTTGGGGAATTTTATCAAAATCCTTCGGAAAATCTTGTTTTATAAGATCTGAAAACATACTCAGGAAAGCATGGGAACAGTGGAACCATTGGGATATTACTCAAACCAACAAAAAGCTTGGCACGCTAAGTGAATCCCCAGTGATTGTAAGGGTATAATACACAGAGACTACAGCACCATTAAGTTCTGTTATCTTGGCAGCATCGTACCTGAATGCTGTCCCCTCACCATCTCTCGAAATCAGAGTGTGACTTACGTACCAAACTGTAGCCAGAAGGGACCTTGCATGATGGCTCATTGGTTAGCACTGCTACCTCACAGCACCAGGGTCCCAGGTTCAATTCCAGCCTTGGGTGACTGTCTGTCTGGAGTTTGCCCATTCTCCCTGTGTCTGTGTGGGTTTCCTCCAGGTGCTCCCACAGTCCAAAGATGTGCAGGTCAGGTGAATTGGCCATGCTAAATTGCCCATAGTGTTAGGTACATTAATCAGAGGAGGGTGGGTTGCTCTTCGGAGGGTCAGTGTGGACTTGTTGGGCTGAAGATCCTGTTTCCACACTGTAGGGAATTTAATCTAATCAAACAGAATACGTGGGAGAAGACCTTATATTTGGACAGCCTGTTTGGGAACTCAAGATATCACAAGGCACTTCTCAATGAGTGTGGATCACCATTAGCTTCAGGGTACTCTTTAAATCAATCACCACCTTGAAGTGGAACTATCTTGCCATTCCTTAACTACCCCTGGGTCAGAATCCTAGAACGCCCCACTTACCCAACAGTAACGACGCCTACTGGGCTGCAGTGACACAAGGAGACAGCACACCATCATCTTTTCTGAAGCAATTAGAGACAGACAATAAATGCTGTTCCAGCCAGTGACACCCACAATCCCCAGAGCAAACAAAAACAAACATTGCTATGTCAGAAACACGGAGACAATTTATGTGCACAGCAAGATGCCACAAAACACACTGGTTAATCTCTGTTTTCTTTTACTCTCGTCGGTTCAGGAATAAGTTTTGGTTAAAAGACTGGGGTGAACATGTCTGCTTGTCTTCCAATAGAGCAGAGGGATGTGTCCTGTTCATCTGATAGTGATGCGCAGTGTCTTGGCTCAATGCCTCTGCCCAAAGACACGTTGTCCCAGCAACGAAATTCTCACCAAGTGCCATTAGCATCACAACCCAACTCACACGTGCTGTTCCCTCACTTGCTCCATGAGCTAATCTGTGCTCTTTGATATATAGCTCTGTAGCTAGAAGGAATTTTCCTTCCAAAATCAGACGCGCACACGTACAGCAATAGGTATTGTTAATGTTTAACAGTGGTCTTTATTCACCTCAGAGACTTTTGTAGAGCAGGGAGAGTGGGTGGGTGTAAATACTGATCATCTTTGGCCATTCAATGGCCTGACTATGTATGGGCAGATTTAATTGCTAAGACTGTCATATTTAAAGGATTGTTACATTGGCCTGGAGCAACCAACTGGACGTGTGTGTGTGTGTGTGTGATTGACCTGATGGTTATAATTCCATTGTTTCCCAGCTTGTCTCCTGATTGAATCTCGTTACTATTGTCATATCCATTTTGAAATTAAACTGATTCCACTGCGATTAAAACGTTGATGGAGGATTTCATTGATGTGGATCCCTTAAAAAATGAAATTAAGTTTTTAAAGACTTTTGATCAGCTTATTTTTCAGTTCTTCCCTTACTTTAGTGTGCATTGCAGTTCATGTGCGAGCGCACTATTTCAGTGTGTGCGCTTTGGGTCACTGTCTGTGTCCCAGTTCACACTGTACACTCTGGTTCAGATATGTGCGAGTTGCTCTATTTCAGTGTGTGCACTCTGGTTAAGTGTGTGAGCTGTAGATCAGTGTTTCGTTGTCCAGGATGATGGTCTTCATTCCGTTGATCTATTTATGGGCTCTCAAGTGGCTAATGAATCCAATCTTGGCTTTGAAAGTTCTTCCACATTCAGGACAAGTAATTCCAGATGGCAGACCGGGCTTTGGTTTTTGCTGCCTCGTTTTTCCATTTTCTTCTCTTTTTTCCTATTTCTATACATCTGTTGGCTTTGAAAGCTGCTTTAGATCTTCTAAATCAAACCATCCCATTTGACAGAAATGTGATCAACAACATTCCAAAACAGGAAAATCAACATTTTGGGCAAAAGCCCTTCATCAGGAATCCCTGATGGAGGACTTTTACTTGAAACATCTATTTTCCTGCTCCTCAGATGCTGCCTGACCTGCTGCGCTTTTCCAGCATCACTTTAATCTAGACTCTAATTTCCAGCATCTGCAGTACCCACTTTCGCCTAACATTCCAAAACAGCTTGTTGATAACTCCCTCAACACTTGAAGAAGTCAAGGAAGCCAACAAACCTTGAAAAACACCGCTGGACTCAATGGAATACCAGCTGAGGTCTACAAAATTGGAGGTAACCTGCTCCATTACCAACTGCATCAACTTCTCATCAAGATTTGGATTAAATGAAGACGCACAGCAAACTTCAGAGACTCAGCAATCGTTACTATCTACAAAAGGAATGGTGATGGATCTGAATGCGGAAACTATCATGGGATTTTCCTGCTGGGAACAGGAGAAAAATTCCTCACCCGCGTCATGAACAACCGGAGACAAAGGCTGGTTTTAGGTCATCACTTGGAACATGCAGCATGATCTTCACTGTGCAACAGCTCCAAGAAAAATGTCACGAACAACTTTAACCTTTGTACATGGCATTCATCGACCTCACCAAAGCCTTTGACTCGGTATCAAGGGAACGCCTGTGGGATGTCCCATCTGCCTAAGGCTGCCTTAAAAGTACATTCGAATCCTGAGACTCCTCCAGGATGGTGTACTTGCCACGGTCATGGTCAGTATCAGTGATTATGCTACATTTCAGTTTGAGCCCAAATTTCAGCGTGTTCTGTAGCTCAATACGTGCACTCAATCTCTGTGTGTCCGCTCTAATTCATAGGGTACATTGCTTTTAGTTCAGAGTGTGTACTTGACCTCACAGCTTGGATTATATTTTACTGTGTGGGGACCAGTTCAATGTGTTGTATTTCAGTGTGTTGAGCTGTAGTTCAGAATGTGGCCTCTATTTCCATCTCTGCATTCTAGCTCAACATATTCTCTCGAGTTCAGAGTATGGCTCAAATGCAAAGTTAAAATTCACACAACGCCAGGTTATCGTCCAACAGGTTTATTTGGAACCACTAGCTTTCGGAGCGCCGTTCCTTCACCAGGTGGTTGCGGAGAATGAGATTGTAAGACACAGAATTTATAGCAAAAGTTTGCAGTGTGACAGAACTGAAATTACATATTGAAAAAGACCCAGATTGTTTGTTTTGTCTCTCATCTTTTGGAATGACCATGTAGGTTTCAGTTCTTTTCTATGTAAATCGCAAAACCTTTTTTAAAAAGTTACATTCTCAAGGACACTTTAACAATTGGTGTCAAGTCGGCCCAGATAAGGTATTGAAGGTGTTAACTCCCTGTGAGGCTTTCTGTGCCACAATGGTTAGACTGATTCTAATTTTGAAAGGGGATTTACAGAATCTTACATGGATTCATGCGGTTTTTGAACAAAGTAAAATGTAATTCTGCAAGTAACAAACAGTCCGTGTCTTTTTCAATGTATAATTTCAGTTACATCACACTGTAAACTTTTGCTATAAATTCTGTATCTTACAATCTTATTCTCCACAACTACCTGATAAAGGAGCAGCGCTCCAAAAGCTAGTGCTTCCAATTAAACCTGTTGGACTATAACCTGGTGTTGTGTGATTTTTAACTTTGTACACCCCAGTCCAACACTGGCGTCTCCAAATCAAATGTGGAATAATGGCAAAACGTCAAAGTTAAGAGTGCTCTTATTGAATGCGCAAGGCATTTGCAGCAAGATAGATGATCTAGAGGCATATATTGAGTTAAATGGTTACAATATAATTGCCATTACAGGAACATGACTGCATGGTGACCAGGACTGGGAACTGAATATTCAAGGATATTCGGCATTTAGGAAGGACAGATAAGGAAGAAAACGAGGTGGAGCTGATAATACAAGGTGGGTTCAGTACATTAGTAAAGGAGCATTTTAGATCAGAAAATTAATTTGTGTAATCTTTTTGGCTGGAACAAAGGGCAGCAGACATTGTATTGGAGTTATTTATCAGAAGCAATACTAGTGTAGTGCATGCTATTAATCAAGAGATGCATGTAGTATGGGCAACACAGTTATCGTGAGTGACTTCAGTCTGCATAAAGATTGTGTAAAGCAATTGAACACTAAATCTGTGGAGGACAAGTTTTTGGAATGTGTTAGGACTTGTTCTCTTGGACAGAAAGGTAAGGAGTCACCTATAAGGCAATTATTTTAGATCTAGTGTTACATAATTAAAAAAGGCCTAATCAACAATCTTACATAAAACGAAGACGCTGAAAATCTGAAACAACAATAGAAACGGCTGGAGAAACTCAACAGGTCAGGCAGCACCTGTGGAGAGAAAGCATCCGATTAACAATATGAAAAAATTTTACATTATGTTTGAAATTGAGGAAGTGAGAATGCCAAATTTGAATAATTAAAATTTTGAAGGCATGAGGGGCAAATTTCTGAGGATAGATTGGGAAAAATACCATGACCCTTTAATGTAATGGATAGTTTTTAAAGGACTGTTATAGGGCTTACAGCAATATACATTGCTGCAAAAACTCTAAAAGGTTAGTCAACCATGACTCAAAAGGAAGTCAAGGATTGTACAAGATATAAAGAAAAGTCTTATTAACTTGCCAGAAGTAAGCCTGAAGATTAGGAAGCTTTTAAAATGCAGTAAAAAAGGATCAAGAAACAGAATAGATATGAAAAGGAAGAATAGAGTATGAATGTAGCAAAAAATACATTAAAAATGGACTGTAGAAACTCTTACAGGTGTGTAAAAAAGGTAACATTGTGATTACAATGTGCTACAGCATATATATTACCAATGTCAGTGTGTGCTGTCTATGTCAGTGTGTGCTGACAATTTCAGTGAGTGTGCTTTAGTATAATGCATTCATTCTTGTTCATTGTGCCTGTTCGAGTTCAGTGTGTGGTCTGTAATTTAGTGTGCATGCTCAAGTTCATTGTGTCTGACTTATTTCATTGTATGTATTCTATTTTGAAATCTGCTCTCTATTTGAGGGTGTGCACTCCAGTTCAGTGTGTGTGCTTTATTTCACAATGCACATATTATTTCTGAGTGGGCAGCCTGTTTTAATGTGCATGCTAAAGGTCAGGTGTGCGCTAAATTTTAGTCCGAGCAATTTATTTCAGAGTGTGCACTCTTAATTTAGTGTTTGATCTATTTCAGGGCATGCTCTCCATTTCAGTGAATGCAGTAAAGACCACACTTTATTGTGTTTTAATTTGATTATAGGCTGAGGTTTACTACACAGGACTGGAGAAGGAATTGCTGTACTTTTAAAAAGCAAGTTGCTGAATCTCATTGGAAGTCGTGCTTGACTGTTGCTTTACAAGCAGTGGGGGCAGAGTATAAATAGATGGTACAGCGCTAGGGTATGTATATAAAGTGAAGTTCGGCAGGTAGCAGGTAGCTGATTGGGTTGAGACAATTTGGCCAGTTATGGATGCCAAAAGTCATCAACTGGTGACATCTGTCTGATTGGTTCCTGGTAGCTGAACAGTAGCCAACCTGAGGGCCTGTGGAAGGGTGGGCCAAGTGGTGTTCTTCAGTGAAAATGCCTGAAGCTGGAGATTTCCTTCACCAGTTGCCTCAAGCTGTTACTTTCTATCAATAAGTCAGCAACTTCATAACTTATGAACCAGTCACCTTGTGGCTTCTGTGGGGGAAGTGAGAGCACTGAAGGACTTGGGAAGAAAAGGAACACTTTCTGGAATTCTGAGGACTGGTGCTATTTAAATGTTTCACCAGTACTTCTTTCCCTCTAACCATGACACCATTTTTTTGTTTGTATGTGTATGGTGGGGTTTAGATATGGGTTAGAGTTTTAACACAGAACTAACAAGTTGACAATTTGAAGTTGTTTACTTGTGGTTAGAATCTATTTATCTGTAATTAATAACAGTTCTTGTTAAGTAGAGAAACCTTGCTCACCTAAGTCTATCAGACAAGTAAATTAGGGACTTAACATACTTTGATAACATTTTTAACTTTTATGATGACTCTGGGAATAATAGAGATTGATTTCCCATGTACGATCTCAGTGACGCATTAGAAAGTTTAGTGTTGACTTTGAAAGAGAGACAAAGATTAAAGTGCGGCCTTAGTCCATAATAATGGTGAAGTAACATAAAATTCTGAATTGCATATAAGAAATGATACTGGAAGTTGCAAAGGATTTCCTGCAGGTGGTAGAATTGTCCCTGATGGTCTAAGGTGATCTTTCAAATCCCAACTTGATTGAATTGGCAGGAAAACTGGAGGCAGCATTTCCTGACAGAATTATCAAGCCATAAACTAATTAAGGTATGAGCACAGGACTTGGGTTGAGTAGCCAAACACAAAGATTAAGGACTGATACATTGGTAAAAGGGAATATTCAGTTACAGTGGACGCAGCTTGAGCTTGAGGAGAAAATGAAAAAGGTAAAGATAGCAGAGAAAGATGAAGAAAAGGAAATGGCAATATAAATGAAAAACAAAGAAGTGAGAAGTCAGGAATCAGAACTGCAAAGAGAATGGAGACAAGAGATAGAGAAAGAAAGGGAACATGAATCAAGGTTTAAAATGGCACAGTTGAAACAGGAAATATCAAATATTGATGCAATCACTGAGGAGGAGAAATCTGAATCACAAATTGAAGCCCAGTTAAAAAAAAAATATTTTGGCGCAGGGTACGAAAATTTGAAGAAAAAGAGTTGGAGGTATTCTTCATGTCATTTGAGAAAATAACGAGAGAAATGAATTGGGCAGAAGAAGACTGGACACTCCACATTGTGAAAACTCCATCTTTTTGTTTTTCTGTATTTTTGATTGCAGACTGAAATGAGAAAAGAGCAGTTTTAAAAGTCAAAGATTGCTAAAGGATTATTGCAGGTTTTGAGAGCAGGTTACCTGATGCTCTTTATAGGTATTGTTTACACAGCTGCTGCCGCAAGCAGGAGCAGGAGACAGTGCAGTCAAACTGCAGCTAAGGATGTGCACAAAGGAATTTTTAGCTGGAAACTAGTAGCTGATTGGTCTGTAGACCAGTGACCAGTTATCAATGACAACGGCCCTCTGCTTGCCAACACTGATATGATTGGTTCTCAGTTGTCTGAAAAGCTGTGTGTAGGATAATGAGAATCCATCAGGTCTCTGCAAACTCAGAGAACATCACTGTTCTCTTCAGGAAAGCAATTTGAAACCAGCAGGAAATGAGTTTAACTTTCTTTCAGCAGTTGCTACAAGCTGTGAGTTTTAATAAAGAAGCCAGAGATCTTTATAAATGTGAATCAGTTGCTCTGTGCCTCACAATGTTTACATGTACATTAGTTTGTGTGGCACATTTGGAAAGATTGCAATCTGTGGCAATCTGTTAACAAGGTGTTTTAAAGGCAATAATGCACGTCAGTTGGGAACTTGCCATATCACTTGAGAAAAGTACACAGGATGCAGTCAAATGTTCTCAGTGTTAAGATGGGCTTTCCTGAATATCTCACGCACTTCTCCAACTCATCTCACCATAGCTCACATCCCCTAATGCCTGGCATGATTCCACACACCCCTCACCCCTAAGTTAGTAAATGGAATGGAATGGAATAAGTGGAGACTAAATCCCAGTTCCATTGTACAACGTCCAATTGGTAGTTGGGGTTGTTAAGAAATTACTTTTAGATGGAATGGATTTACTCCTGTGGACTGCCTTGGCAGGTGTGGCACAGTGATTGGCACTGCTACCTCACAGCGCCAGGGACCCAGGTTTGATTCCACCCTCGAGTGACTATCTGTGTGGTATTTGGACATTCTCCCCGTGTCTGTGTGGGTTTCCTCCGGGTGCTCTGGTTTCCTCCGGGTGCTCTGGTTTCCTCCCACAGTCTGAAAATGTGCAGTGTAGATGGATTAGCCATGGGAAATGTAGGGTTACAGGGGTAGGCTTAGAAAGTTGGGTCTGCGTGAGATGCTGATTCTATGAGTAAAAGAGATAGATTCTTGTATAATCACGGAAAGTCTGAGTGAGCCTGAAGAGATGGAATAGCTCCAAGAGCAGGTTGTGGTTATTTTTCTGTCATATGTAGTGATCTGAGCAATTGCTCAATGAAATTCATCACCAGAAGCCGTAGTCATTATTGCAAGCAGATGTTAGGATGGTTGAAATGCTCTATAAGAGTGAGGGGAAGGCGAAAGAAGTGATTAGTAATGTAGTGTCTTAGTAATGCAAGCTCAGAAAGCTGATCCAAAATTAAATATATTAGATCAGACAGCTGACACAGAATCTGAGGCTAATGGAGTGCCAAACTGTCTTTATGTTAATATAAACAAAGTGTTTGACATGTTTTATTGATCGAGGCTCAGAAAACGGATCCAGAGTTTTGAAAAAAACCTGTCTGGTTCACTAATGTCCTTTAGGGAAGGAAGCTGCCATTCTTACCTGGTCTGGCCTACATGTGACTCCAGACCCACAGCAATGTGGGTGACTCTTAAGCACTTCTTGAGAACCAATCAATTTCATTGGTAAGTAAGGATGGGTAACAAATGGCAGCTATGAACACATCTGAAATCTTGTGGTCTTATAGCATGTGTGGGACAGTGTTGCGAGTGTGCACTCTGGTATAGTACATGCAGTCAAGAGTCACAAGTCTGCTAATGTTGAGACAGAGTTAAAAATCACACAACATCGGGTTATAGTTCAACATCAGGAGACACAACCATCAGATGAAGGAACAGCACTCCAAAAGCTAGTGCTTCCAAATAAACCTGTTGGACTATAACCTGGTGTTGTGAAATTTTTAATTTTGTAAAATCCAGTCCAACACCAGCATCTCCAAATCATGACTAATGTTGAGATAGCGAGTTATAGTTCAGTTTGCACTGTAGTATAGGGAATGTGAGCATGTTGAGAGTGTGCGCTGTAGCTTAGTTTGTTGTTCTCTATTTCAAAGTGTTTCCTGCTCTTTATAGAAGTTTAAATGTGCTTTCCAGACAATGGAGGATGTTGTGGTGTAGTCACGGTTGTAATGTGGAATACACTGTCCACTCCGCTGCATGTGATCACCTGGGTCCCCTGGAGTAATCCCACTCCCTGGCTCTGAATATTGTCAAGCCTGTCATCTTAAGGTTGAGGAATGGTCAGGCTTTGAATGGGAACCATTATAGGCCCCAGTAATAAATCTGCTTCTTTCCAGACTCAGTGAAGAGTCAAGATGGCTGGTTGATGACCAGCAGTGTCCAGGAGCATTGTCGACCTGCTTTTTGCAGGTAGGAGCTATCAATCCCACAATGTGACCTACAATCTCACTGTAGGTTGGTCATTTCTTCATTAAACCACTGGAGTAACCACAGTGTTTTGCAGCTCAGATACCTGGCTCATTTTATTGAGCAGGTTGGAACCGGTTCATGGAAAGGCAGGCAAGGACCTAATTTCTGTTGCGACCCAAAGTGCCTCACATACACAAATCACTTTTGTGTCATCGCCATTTTACTGCGCTGTAATGTTCTATGTTCGATACGTTTATTCTCTCTTTCTGAGCAACGTAGCAGCCGATTTTCACCCAGCAAGATCCCACCGTCAACCGTTGGAGTGAGTCAGCTGTAGGGATGTGAGTTCAGGAATAACTCTGATCGCTGATTTTGAAAAGATGGGTCAGTCTTTGTCATGGGTTGAGCATCTCGCCTGTTCAGCTCCTCCGAGTGGATGATGGGAAATTGAGCTTGCACTGAGATCACTGCACACCCTTGAGAGAGATGACACTTGCCATCCCTTTGCCTGTAGGAAATACAGGAATGTGTGAATCCAATGCAGGCACCCACAGAGGATGCTTACACTCGGGGTGAATTTGAATGGTCCGTGATGTGTTGTCATGCTGCTGTTTGATGCTCCTATATTGCCTTTGACCCCCGCAATGTCCACAATGGCTGTCGAAATTGTAAGGGTCACATTCTGTTTGTGACAGCGATGATCTCAGTCACATTTCTCTGAGGGATGGCAGGAGCAGCTGTCAATTTGCTCTGATCTGGATACCCCAGCCCCCGTGACATTGTTGATGATTTGGAGGATCTGCTGCTGTCTGACAGCAGTGTGACAGGGCGAGCATTACTGCAATCAACTTTTGAAGACTTGCCAGTGATAATCAAGACTCCTCCCATGTTATTTAATCTCTCCTGGTACCAATCACCTTCTACTGCTGTCCAGCTTCCCCTTAACCATGGCAATGTCATTTGCTTTAACCACCCTTCATGGTCGTGAGATCCATGCTTTCACTGCTCTTGGGGTTACGAAGTTTCTCTCTGTAGGATTCAATAGTCATTGCCTTACATTCAGGGATTCCAATTTTAAACAGCTCAGGTAGTGGCTACATCCACTGGATGTCTAACCATGTCGTAATTTTCAGGACCTCTGTCAGGTCCATCATTACTCTTCTTTCAAGAGCCTTAGTTGGACAGCTTGATAAAGTGGTTAAGGCAGCAATTGCCTTTCTTAGTTGGGGCATTAAGTACAAGAATGGGGAGGTTCTGATGGAGCCAAATATGTGTGCACTGTACTGTGTGCAGTTCTGGTCACATCTCTATAGGAAGGGTATTGTACTGCAGAGGTTGCAGAGGCGATTCACTGGCACGTTGCCTGGGTTGGACTGAGTCAGCTCGAAAGGTTTGAGGCTGTTTTCCTCAGAGCAGGTAAGGCTGGGGGAGGCTGCATCTGATTGCAGTGTACAAAGTTCACAGCTACATAGGGAGAAACATTTCCCCTTAGTTAATCACCGTGGGGCACCGTTTTAAGGTAAGAAGCAAGTGCCTTACAGGCAATTTGATGATTTTATTTTCCCACCGAGAGGGTGGTGGGCACTCACTGCGTAAAAAAGTGGTAGAGGTAGGAACCCTGAAGATATTTAAGAACTATTTAGATGAACAACTGAAACACCATAGTATGCAAGGCTATGATCTAAGTGCTGGCAAATGGGGTTAGAATAGAGAGATGCTTGATGACTGATCAGGACATGATGGGCCGAAGTGCCTCTTTCCATGCTCTAAGTACTTATGGCTCTAAAATCCATATCTATCCTTCCTGATGCATTCAGTTATGATATAATGTGATAGTTGCATTTTCTGTGATCTCATGTTATAAACAAATCGTGCAATAGCAGCACCATTTAAACCAATGGGGCTGGAATTGCCGTATAGCCAAGAACAGGTAAGGAAAGTTCATGTTCTACACAGAATGGTCTAAACTCTCCAATTGCATTAAGGCCAATTCACGTTGAAGAAACATGCATTATCGCAGAACTGACTGTACTTGTACACTCTCCAGTCTGGTATCATCCTCGTGAATCATCTTTTTGATTTGGATTAAGGTGACAATAGAGGGGGCTTCTACTGCCAGAGTCCCACCTGTCCTCTAGGGGGCTTATGTCTGAAACATCGACTCTCCTGCTTCTCAGACACTGCCTGACCCGCTGTGCTTTTCCAGCACCACCCTTTTTAATTCTGACTCTCTAGCATCTGCAGTCCTCACATTCTCCAAGTTTGTCTGTTCAAGTTCCCTTAGTCCCAATTCTGTTAGTCAACTTTGTTAGCTCCATTCTACCTGTAATTTGTACCTAGGCCTGACAAAGTAATTCCAACTCTTTATTCACACTGTACACATTACTACTGTCTTGGTTAGAACACATCTCTTCATAGGGACAGAATGCTGCTTCTCTCTCTGTCCCCAGCTGGTGCCAACTGTAGGAACACAGAAGCAGGAATAGGCCATTCAGCCCCTTGTTCATTCTAGACCGTGACGGATCATCTACCTCAAATTCACACTCCCAGGCTATCATCAGTAGCTGTACTTGTTGACCTCTGGGTGCATGCACATCAGCAGCAATATCTCACATCAATATCTTTAAACAGAGAAATACTTTGGCTTGAAAAAATATTGATGGAAGAGTACAGAGCTTAAGCAAAAAGTATTGTTTTACAAAGTAGGGTTTTTATTTTAATTTTTAAAAGCCAAGTTAATATTTTTGGATATAATAGTCAGATCATTTGTGTCAGCAAATAGATTGATGCCTAGATTTCTTGGTGAAATGAATCTCTAAACTGTGCATCTGATCCCTGTGTGAGTTTCCTCTGGGTGCTCCAGTTTCCTCCCACAGTTCAAAGATGTGCAGGTTAGGTGGAGTGGCCGTGCTAAATTGCCCATAGTGTCTGGGGATGTACAGGCTAGGTGGATTACCAATGGGAAATGCAGGGTTACGAGAGTAGGTTTTGGGTGGGATGATCTTCAGAAGGTCGGTTTGGACTCAAAGGGCTGCTTTCACACTGTAGGGATTTTATTCCATGATTTACTAACATTGGTCAGACTTGCATCATCCGTTCCATGGCTGACTGGTTCCATGAAACCCCTTACTCAAGAGTTGTGCACTGACATGTTTGAATGGTCTTGAATTGGATCCCTGGCCATAAGCCCACTTTGGACTATCCAGATATCAGGAGGTCTGGAACTGTGTGTCTACACCCCTGAGTCCAGTCCCATAGAGACTCAGAGTTTCTGAGGAATAGGTAATCCCTATTTAATATCAGAGTGTTTGAAAAACAGAGACAGGATTGGACGGAGTCAGCAAGAATGTACGAAAGGGAAACCATGCTTGGTCAACCTACTGTCATTCTTCAAAGATGTAACTAGTAGAGTTGATGAAGGGGAGCCAATGGATGTGGTTTACTTGCCCTTTCAATGGGCTTTCAACAAGAGTATGTGAAATTAAAACACGTGTTTGGGGATAGTGTTGTTGAGATGGATTAAACTAATGGACAGACAGGAAACAAAGAGTTGGAATAAAGGGGTCTTTTTCTGAATGGCAGTGACGAGTGAGATAGCACAGCGATCAGTTGCTAGGACACCAACAATTCACAGTATTTATTAACGATTTAGATGAGAAACGAAATGCAATAACTTCACATTCGCAGAAGACACAAAGATGGGCAGGAGGGGAGCTGTGAGGATGAAACAGAGATGTGGGTCTGGAAAATCTGAGTGAGTGCATGAATGCATGGCCGGTGCAGTGTGGTGTGAATAAATGCGAGGTTATCCACTTTGGTAGCAAAAACAGGAAGGCAGGTTATTATCTGAAGTGCTATAAACTGAGAGAAGGGAATGCACAGTGAGATCTGGGTATCCTCACATACCTGAAGGTGAGCATGCAGCTGCTGCAGGCAGTGAAGGAGGTAAATAGTATGCAATTTTGCTCACCATATTTAAGGAAAGATGTTCTCACTATAAAGGGAAGGTTTTTCAGAGTGATTCCTGGGATGGTGGGACTGACATGCGAGGAGAGATTGGATCAGTTTGGATTATATTCACTGGAGTTCAGAAGAATGTCTCAGAGAAATCTGCAAAATTCTAATGGGACTGCACAGGCTTGATTCAGGAAGGCTGTTCCTAATGGTTGGAAATATAGAACAAGGAATCACAGTCTAAAAACCCAGGGTAGACCATATAGGACTGAAATATTTTCTGTATTTCTATTCCTCCCAACACCTCATGTTTGAAATATAACATACTGCAATTCATGGCCCATTTACATGTCAAGTCAGACCTATCGAATCCCTACAGTGTGGAAACAGGCCCTTTGGCCCAATAAGTCCACGCCGACTCTCTGAAGAGTAACCCCCCAGACATTTCCCCTACCTTGTTACGCTATATTTAGCCCGGCCTGATGCATCTAATTTGCACATCCGTGAATACCATGGTAGAATTTCCCATGGCCGAATCACCCTGACCTGCAACATCTTTGGACTGTGGGAGGATACCCACGCAGACACGGCGAGAATATGCAAACTCCTCACAGACAGAGGCCCGAGGCTGGAATCGAACCCGGGTCGCTGGTGCTGTGAGGCAGCAATGCTAGCTACTGAGTCATCGTGCCACCCATACTCTCCTGTCCTCTCCCTGAGCACAGTTAATATTCAGGCCTGAAATAACCATCCCAACAAATGCAAACTAAATGCTGTTTATCCTCATTGAGATCGGTCCAGCCGTGTTGGCCAGAAATGGCATTTTACTTTTATAGAATTTTACGCCAAGGAGAGAGGCCTTTTAGCCCATCGTGTCCTTGCTGACCATAGGCTAATAGAGTCATAGAGTCATACAGCACAGAAACAGACCCTTCAATCCATCCAGTCCACATCGACCATGTTCCCAAACTAAGCTAGCCCCACCTGCCCACCCATACCCGTTCAAACCTTTCCTCTTCATGAATTTATCCAAGTGTCCTTTAAATATTGTAACTGTACCAGCACCCCACCACCTCCTGTGGAAGTTCATTGTGCGTCAGAGGCTGTTGGGTGACCTTATAGAGGTTTACAAAATTATGAAGGTGAGAGGGGAAAGATATAAAACAGACTTCAGGGGCAACTTTTTCATGCAGAGGGTAGTACGTGTATGGAATGAGCTGCCAGAGGAAGTGGTGGAGGCTGGTACAATTGCAACATTTAAGAGGCGTTTGGATGGGTATATGAATAGGAAGGGTTTGGAGGGATATGCGCCGGGTGCTGGCAGGTGAGACTGGATTGGTTTGGGATACCTGGTCAGCATGGACAGATTAGACCGACGGGTCTGTTTCCGTGCTGTACATTTCTATGACACTGTGACTATATAGAATCATAGAGATGTACAGCATGGAAACGGATCCTTCGGTCCAACCCGTCCATGCCGACCAGATATCCCAATCCAATCTAGTCCCACCTGCCAGCACCTGGCCCATATCCCTCCAAACCCTCCCTATTCATATACCCATCCAAATGCCTCTTAAATGTTGCAATTGTACCAGCCTCCACCACTTCCTCTGGCAGCTCATTCCATACACGCACCACCCTCTGCGTGAAAAGGTTGCCCCTTGGATCCCTTTTAAATCTTCCCCCTCTCACTCTAAACCTATGTCCCTGAGTTTTGGACGCCTTTACCCCAGGGAAAAGACCTTGTCTATTTGTTCTATCCACGCCCCTCCTGATTTTATAAACCTCTATAAGGTCACCCCTCAGCCTCCGACACTCCAGGGAAAACAGCCCCAGCCTGTTCAGCCTCTCCCAGTAACATGTGAACCACCCTTTGTGTTAGAAATGTGTTCCTCATGTCCTTTTTAAATCTTTCTCCTCTCACCTTAAAAATCTTGTCGAAGCCCCCCAACCTAAGAAAAAGGACCCTAATCCCCTAATGATTTTATAAACCTCCATAACATTACCCCTTAACTGTTTACACTCCAGGGAAAACAAGCACCTGCTTATCCAGCCTCTCCTTAAGTTTCAAACCCTCCATTCCTGGCAACATCCTGGTAAATCTTTTCTAAACCCTCTCCAGCTCAGTAATATCCATCCTCTTGCAGGGGACCAGAACTGGACAGAGACCAAGCACATTATCCACTCTGGCCCCACTTTCCAGCACTTAGCCTGTAGCCTTGTATGCTTTGGCATTTAAAGTGATCATTAGAACACTTGTGAAGCATTATGCCGGGTCCTGCCTCTACCAGCCTTTCCAACGGTGAATTCCAGTCAATCCCCTCCTGCATAGAACATAGACCATAGAAAATTACAGCACAGAACAGGCCCTTCAGCCCACGATGCTGTGCCGAGATTTATTCCTAATCCAAAATAAAATAACCTAACCTATGCACCCCTCAACTCACGGCTGTCCATGTGCATGTCGCTTAAATGTCCCCAATGACTCTGTTTCCACCTTAAATCCGGACCCCTCAGTTTTTAGTCCTTTTACTATGGGGGAAGATTTCTTCCTATCTACCCTCTCAATGTCTTTTCATATTTGACCCATTTCCAAAACTTTTGCTAAGAAGCCATACTGTACCCCAATAAAAGAAGTAAATGTTACTGTTTGTTTAAAAAAATCAGCTTTCAGTAAGTTTGAAAATGCATGATTTTAACATTTGAGGCACATCTAGCTATGGTTTTCTTTCCCTAAAGGACATTAGCGAACCAGGTGGGTGTTTATAACAATCCTAATCACCATTATAGTACATTGCAATATATTTCAGATTTATTACACGCATTTACATTCCAGCAGCTGTTGTGGGAGAATGTAGGCCATGTGTCTAGGGTACTAGCCTGAGCCTCTGGATTGCTAGTCCAGCAATATTACTACTGCCAACCAGCTCCCCCTTTTCCAGTTATATAGCTCCTATCTCATAGCAAGCACCCAGTGCCTCCACTTAAGCCATTAATGTTGATGAGAGGTCACATCATGATAACAACGTAGCTGAGGCACAGGAGGTGGGCATTACAGAATGGGCTGCTCCTTGGATGCTGTCTGAACTGCTGTGCTCTTCTAGCACCACTAATCCAGAATCTGGTTTCCAGCATCTGCAGTCATTGTTTTAACTCGTCGATTTTAACCCTACTGCGAATCCTCTTGCAAGGATGCCTGCCTTGAAGAAGTTTCCCTCCTCTCTCTACAAGAATCTATGGGAGTCCCTCTCCCACTGCAACTCCCAGGTCATTTCCTCTGCCCTGAAGCTCTTCAACCATGTCGTGAAACAAACTCGGTACCACCAGCAATGGTTCTTCAAGATCCTCCGCTCCACGCTCGCAGCAATGCGCCGGCACCTAACCTCTCTACAGTCAGCCGTGCCTCAGCTGAGGGCCACACTCTTTCAGAATTGCAAAGGACCCACTCTGTACTACATCCTCAGGAGAATTCATACTCTCAACAAACAGTATTTCAATTCCATCTCAAACATCCAAAACTGTAAGTACAACAAACTTTTACCTACCCACCTCCATAACCAGCGCTCCTCAAACATTCCGGAAGATCCCCCTGGCCTCGGAAACCACTCAGACGCTGTTAGCCATGCGGCTGATGCAGCTGCCACCCCCACGCTGATTGATGATGTCACTTCCGCCCCCAATCATGGTCACTCCCACAACCACTTCCGCCCCTCACAATTCCTCATGCATCACTTCCACCCCTCACATCATCGCTGATGCCACATGCTCAGTGACTTCTGCCACCCCTACTGCTGTGGTCACCACCACTTCCGCCCCCACCAGCGCCACTCACCTGCATTCTGCTGACACGCCCCCCACAGACTCCACTGTCACTATCCCCACCCCCCAGAACCCTGAGGGGAACACTACCCCTGGTCATGACTCCACCCTCATTCCCCCCACCATCACACCCACTCCAGTTACTGACTCCACCCTCAATCCCAGCTCCATACCCACACCAGATCCCATCTCCCAGCCCTGCTGAATTTTCACCATCCCCCCCCAGACCTCCCCCTCACTGAGGACAAATGATCAGTCCTCAGCAAAGGACTCACCTTCATCCCCCTCCATCCACGCATCAATGAATTTAATACACGTCGTGACGTCGAACAATTCTTCCATTGCCTCCGCCTCCGAGCTTACTTTCACAATCAGGATTCCTGCCCACCTTCCGAGGACCCCTTCGCCCACCTCCAACACACTGCATCCATCTGGACACCCCGCGCTGGCCTATTACCCGCCCTCAACCTCTTCATTTCCAATTGCCGCCGGGACATTAACCGCCTCAACCTATCTACCCTCCACCCCCACTCCAACCTCTCACCCTCACAACGCGCAGCCCTGCAATCCCTCTGCTCCAATCCCAACCTCACCATTAAGCCAGTAGATAAAGGGGGCTCAGTGGTAGTCTGGCGCACTGACCTCTACACCGCTGAAGCCAAACGCCAACTCGAGGACACCTCTTCCTACTGCCGCCTCGACCATGACCCCACCCCCCATCACCAAACCATAATCTCCCAGACCATACAGAACCTCATCACCTCAGGAGATCTCCCACCCACAGCTTCCAACCTCATAATCCGCGAACCCCACACTGCCCGGTTCTACCTCGTTCCCAAGATCCACAAGCCTGACCACCCTGGCCGACCCATTGTCTCAGCATGCTCCTGCCCCACTGAACTCATTTCTACCTACCTCGACACTGTCCTATCCCCCCTAGTCCAGGAACTCCCCACATACATTCGAGACACTACCCACGCCCTCCACCTCCTCCAAGACTTCCATTTCCATGGCCCCCAATGCCTCATCTTCACCATGGATATCCAATCCCTCTACACCTCCATCCACCATGATCAGGGCCTCCGAGCCCTCCGTTTTTTTCCTCTCCCGACATCCCCAACAGTACCCTTCCACCGACACTCTCATTCGTTTGGCCGAACTGGTTCTCACCCTTAACAATTTCTCCTTCGAATCCTCCCACGTCCTCCAGACCAAAGGGGTAGCCATGGGCACACGTATTGGCCCCAGCTATGCCTGTCTCTTTGTCGGCCACGTAGAACAGTTGATCTTCTGTAATTACAGCGGCACCACTCCCCAACTCTTCCTACGCTACATTGATGAATGCATTGGTGCCACCTCGTGATCCCACGAGGAGGTTGAGCAATTCATCAACTTCACCAACACATTCCACCCTGACCTTAAATTTACCTGGACCATCTCTGACACCTCCCTCCCTTTCCTGGACCTCTCCATCTCCATTAATGACGACCGACTTGACACTGACATTTTTTACAAACCCACCGACTCCCACAGCTACTTGGATTACACCTCTTCTCACCCTACCTCCTGCAAAAATGCCATCCCATATTCCCAATTCCTCCGCCTCCGCTTTATCTGCTCCCAGGAGGACCAGTTCTACCACAGAACACACCAGATGGCCTCTTTCTTTAGAGACTGCAATTTCCCTTCCCACGTGGTTAAAGATGCCCTCCAATGCATCTTGTCCACATCCCGCACTTCCACCCTCAGACCCCAACCCTCCAACCATAACAAGGACAGAACGCCCCTAGTGCTCACCTTCCACCTACAAACCTTCACATAAACCAAATCATCCGCCAACATTTCCACCACCTCCAAATAGACCCCACCACCAGGAATATATTTCCCTCCCCACCCCTTTCCGTCTTCCGCAAAGACCGTTCCCTCCGTGACTACCTGGTCAGGTCCACGCCCCCATACAACCCACCCTCCCACCCTGGCACCTTCCCGTGCCACCGCAGGAACTGTAAAACCTGCGCCCACACCTCCTCCCTCACCTCTATCCAAGATCCTAAAGGAGCCTTCCACATCCATCAAAGTTTTATCTGCACATCCACTAATATCATTTATTGTATCCGTTGCTCCCAATGCGGTCTCCTCTACATTGGAGAGACAGGGCGCCTCCTAGCAGAGCGCTTTAGGGAACATCTCTGGGACACCCGCACCAATCAACCACACCGCCCGTGGCCCAACGTTTCAACTCCCCCTCCCACTCTGCCAAGGACATGGAGGTCCTGGGCCTCCTTCACCGCCGCTCCCTCACCACCAGACGCCTGGAGGAAGAATGCCTCATCTTCCGCCTCGGAACACTTCAACCCCAGGGCATCAATGTAGACTTCAACAGCTTCCTCATTTCCCCTTCCCCCACCTCACCCTAGTTCCCGCTCAGCACTGTCCCCATGACTTGTCCGGACTTGTCCTACCTGCCTATCTCGTTTTCCACCTATCCACTCCACCCTCTCCTCCCTGACCTATCACCTTCAACCCCTCCCCCACTCACCTATTGTACTCTATGCTACTTTCTCCCCACCCCCACCCTCCTCTAGCTTATCTCTCCACCCTTCAGGCTCTCTGCTTGTATTCCTGATGAAGGGTTTTTGCCTGAAATGTCGATTTTGCTGCTCCTTGAATGCTGCCTGAACTGCTGTGCTCTTCCAGCACCACTAATCCAGAATCTGGTACTTATTGCCCATCCCTAAATGCCCAGAGGAGAGTTTATTACCAGTCAGGTTGCTGTGGGTCTGGAATCAGATGCAGGTCCAACCACTTATGAATGGCAGATTTCCTTCCCTCAAGTACATTAGAAATCAGTGCAGCCTTTACAATGATGGTTCCATACACACCGCTAAGCTGGCTTTTTATTCCAGAGCTTTTTTTAAATAAATTGGATTTAAATCTCACCAGCTGCTATCACATCAGCAACTGAATAGCAGAGCGGATTTGATGGGCTGAATGGTCTACATCTGCTCCTATGTGTTATAGTGGGATTTGAATCTGCATCTTAAGGTCATGATGAGCCCAGTGACATTACCACTGTGATACACGTTCACCTTGGGGAGATGGGGAGCTGTATTTTCGACTCTGCTTTGAAAACCCAGCCCTCGATTTGAGCTGAGTATGAACTGTGCTTAAAAATGCTATGAAGCGTTTTGGGCCACTGTTGGCAATTGTGCCTCAATTGTGCAGAACAATCACAACCCTTCCCTGGTGGCACTCTGCAATGGCGAGACTCTTTCTCTCTCTCTCGTTACACCAGTCGGGTTGTAGCACTACAGAATGTAATTAGTTTGGAAATGTGTTCACTTGGTCTGCCCTTCAGAAAGTGTTAGAAGCCAAGTGTCTCGAGTCTTGATGATTCATAGTTATTATAATATTCATGGCTGTCATAGTAATCAATACCATCCAAACTCGGAGCTGTAATCTATTATAATGCATTATTAATAGCGCACAACACAAAACAGGTAATCAGCCAATATCCGGCCAGAAATTAGAATTTTCATTTAACGCTTCTCAAGATAGCCCTTTGACTCTACATTCTCAGTAACTTGCCTTATGCTGCCTGGAATCTTTGATGCAGTTGCCCTGTTGACACCACAAGAAGGCACAACAACGCCTCAATGTCCTCAGGAGGCTAAGGAAATTCAGCAAGTCCATAAGGACCCGCACCAACTTCCACAGATGCAGCATCGAGAGCATCCTGCCAGGGTACATAACAGCCAGGGACAGCAGCTGCTCTGCCCAGGACCATAGGAAACTACAGAAGGTGGTACGCACAACCCACAGCCTCGCATTTCGACTTTGATCTCCAGCATCTGCAGTCCTCACTTTCTCCTGGACCATCACAGGAGCCAGCCTCCCATCCATGAACTCCATTTACACATCGTATTGCCACGGAAAGGCTGTCAACATCATCAAAGACCCCTCCCACCCCGGTAATAATCGCCTATAACCTTTTCCATCAGGCAGAAGATGCAGAAGCCTGAACACACCCACCGACAGTTGCTTCCCAGCTGTTATTAAACTGATGAATGGGCTCTCTAGCACCAGATAATACTGATCTTGCTATGTTGATTTGGCCTAGCGCATGCCGTGTGCAATGTAACCTATATCCCCCTGGCTAGGTTGTTCTGATCTGTACATCCTTGCTTATTATGATTTTCCTGTACTTCTTGTAAACAAAGCTTTTCTCTGTACTTCGGTACACAAGACAATAAATCAAATCGAATCGAATATCAATCTCTGTTTAAGGATTCTGTGCCTACGTTAAGGTTCAAAGATTGTGTCTGAGAGCAAATAATTTGGAAGTTGGTGAATTGATGTCCAGCTCCACGGTTCCCTCAGTCAAGGCAAGGGAGGTTGGTCTCCACCCCTCAACCGCTTTCAGGAAAGAAAATAGTTTACCTGCTCCTTCTCACATTCTGTTTGTGGGGTCTTGCTCTGCCAAAATAATAAAAAAGAAAATAAAAGGCATTTCTGTAGCACCTCTTCTAAAATCCTTCACAACCAATGAAGGCCATCGGCTACTGGGCCTTCTGGAGCTCCAGAAGGTGGGATGTCCTGCTACTGATGGACAGAAGGTATCCACTGATTGACTAGAATGACTGGGTTATCTTCTGAGGGAGGTGTGGACAGGCTGGGCTGGAGTGAAGAGGAACCTTGATTGAAAGTTGGCAGGGTGGACCTGGAGAGGATGCTTCCTCTTACGGACATATGCTGCTTGAGAGGTCTCACAGTTTAAAAACCAGGGTTCACCCATTTAATGGAGAGAAGAGGAGAAACCTTTTCTCACAGAGGGTCTTGAGGCTTTGGACCGCTCTTCCGTAAACTTCCTTGGACAGCACAGTGGCTCAGTGGTTAGCAGTGCTGCCTCATAGTGCCATGGACCTGGGTTTGATCCCACCCTTGGGCTACTGTCTGTGTGGAGTTTGTATATTCTCCCTGTAGCTGTATGAGTTTCCATCCACAGATGTGCAGGTTAGGTAGCTTGGCCGTGCTGAATTGTCCACAGAGGTCAGGTATATGAAGACTAGTTGGACTAACTGAGTAAATACAGGGTGAGTCTGGTTGGGTGAGTCTTCAGACAAATGGTGCGGACTCAAGGGTATGAATTGCCTATTTCCACACTGTGCAGATTTTATGAAACTTTGTCCTAAAAATATTGAAGACTTTTGTTTCTACCAGAGATAGATCGGAAGCAAATGGGGTAGGTGAGAATGTGTAGGTTATTATCTGAGGAGGCACAATTGTATAAATAGCACAGCAGGCTTGAGAGGCTGAATGGCCTCTGACTACTTCTCATTTCTAGACCCTTCTGCGCACCGTCCTTACCCCCTGCTCTATATTCCTTATTCTGTTTATGCAACAGTTTGACACATTTGTACATCTTGCAGAATGACTCCAAAACTTTGAACCAGTAAATAATACGAAAGAACATAATTTGTTCAAACCCACGCTATCATAATGATTTCTGATTGTGTACATTGTGTGAAAAGATCGTCTTCCAATACGCAGCAATACACGATATGACATGGTGTCACCATGATAATGTATTTTTCTCCTGATGTATATCTTGTGAAAAGTGCAGAATGAGAATTTGCAATCAGTTTCACAATATTTTCCTTTTACACAAAAGACAACTCTGTAAATACAAATGCAGAATTTTTATTCATACACAAAATTTATTTTCCACAGTTAATTGTTTGGGGTGTGGGCTGGTGGAGGGGGTACAGTGCTGATGGTTTGCCTGGGACATGCAATGTCCTTTTGTACATCCATAAGATCTTAAGTACATAGGAACAGAAGGAGGCCATTTGGCCCATTGGGGTCGGCTCCACTGATCAATGAAGTCATGGCTGATCTGATAATCCTCCACTCCACTTTCCTACCTTATCCCATAATCTTTGATTCCGTTGATGATTAAAAATCAGTCTGCCTCAGCCTTGAACATACCAAATGACCCAATCTCACTAGCCCTCTATGGTAAAGAAATTCACAGATTCAATCCCCACTGAGAGAAGAAATTCCTCCTTATCTCTATCTTCAATGTGTGACCTCTTATTCTGAGATTATGCTGTCTGGGCCTAGATAGCATAAGGTGAAACAAACTGTCCTACCTTCCGCTAACATTTGTCTTCCCGATGAGCCGCTGAGCTTGGATTCGAATTTATTCTGACTCATCGACAAGGACTTCAAATTCCTCTGGTCTTTCTACATTCTCCCTTGGTTTAAATAATGTTTATTTATTCCTTGATTGCATAATGTTCCTTGATTTAAATGATATTAGTGCATAGCCTCAAACTAAGAGAGAACAGATTTCGGACTAAGTTGAGGAAGAACTTCTTCACCATGAGGGCTGTGAATCTGTGGAATTCCCTGCCCAGTGAAGCAGTTGAGGCTACCTCATTGAATATTTTTAAGGCAAGGTTAGATAGATTTTTGAACAGTAAAGGAATTAAGTGTTATGGTGAGTGAGCGGGTAAATGGAGCTGAGTCCATGAAAAGATCGGCCATGATCTTATTGAATGGTGGAGTAGGCTCGATGGGCCGGATGGCCTACTCCTGTTCCTATTCCTAGAGTCATAGAGATGTACAGCACGGAAACAGACTCTTCGGTCCATCTCGTCCATGCCAACCAGATATCCCAACCCAACCTAGTCCCACCTGCCAGCACCCAGCCCATATCCCTCCAAACCCTTCCTATTCATATACCCATCCAGATGCCTTTTAAATATTGCAATTGTACCAGCCTCCACCACTTCCTCTGACAGCTCATTCCATACACATACCACCCTCTGCATGAAAACTTTGCCCCTTAGGTGTCTTTTATATCTTTCCCCTTTCAAACTAAACCTATGCCCTCTAGTTCTGGATTCCCCCATCCCAAGGAAAAGACTTTGCCGATTTACCCTATCCATGCCCCTCATAATTTTGTAAACCTCAACAAGGTCACCCCTCAGCCTCCGACGCTCCAGGGAAAACAGCCCCAGCCTGTTCACCCTCTCCCTATAGCTCAAATTCTCCAACCCTGGTAACATCCTTGTAAATCTTTTCTGAACCCTTTCAAGTTTCACAACATCTTTCCGTTAGGAAGGAGACCAGAATTGCACGCAATATTCCAACAGTGGCCTAACCAATGTCCTGTACAGCCGCAGCAGGACCTCCCAACTCCTGTACTCAATACTCTGACCAATAAAAGAAAGCATACCAAACACCTTCTTCACTATCCTATCCTACGACTCCACTTTCAAGGAGCTATGAACCTATATTCCAAGGTCTCTTTATTCAGCAACACTCCCTAGGACGTTACCATTAAGTGTATAAGTCCTGCTAAGATTTGCTTTCTCAAAATGCAGCACCTCACATTTATCTAAATTAAACTCCATCTGCCACTTCTCAGCCCAGTAGCCCATCTGATCAAGATCTTATTGTAATCTGAGACAACTTTCTTCGCTGTCCACTACACCCCCAATTTTGGTGTCATCTGCAAACTTATTAACTGTATCTGTTATGCTCACATCCAAATCATTTATATAAATGACGAAAGGTAGTGAACCCAGCACCGATCCTTGTGGCACTCCACTGGTCACAGGCCTCCAGTCTAAAAAACAACCCTCCACCACCACCTTCTGTCTTCTACCTTTGAACCAGTTCTGTATCCAAATGGCTAGTTCTCCCTGTATTCCATGAGATCTAACCTTGCTAATTAGTCTCCCATGGGGAACCTTGTCGAATGCCTTATTGAAGTCCATATAGATCACATCTACTGCTCTGTCCTCATCAATCCTCTTTGTTACTTGTTTGAAAAACTCAATCAAGTTTGTGAGACATAATTTCCCATGCACAAAGCCATGTTGACTATCCCCAATCAGTCCTTGCCTTTCCAATACATATACATCCTATCCCTCAGGATTCCCTCCAACAACTTGCCCACCACCGATGTCAGGCTCACTGGTCTATAGTTCCCTGGCTAGTCCTTACCGCCCTTCTTAAACAGTGGCACCACGTTTGCCAACCTCCAGTCTTCCAGCACCTCACCTGTGACTATTGATGATACAAATATCTCAGCAAGTGGCCCAGCAATCACTTCTCTAGCTTCCCACAGAGTTCTAGCGTACACCTGATCAGGTCCTGGGGATTTATCCACTTTTATGTGTTTCAAGACATCTAACGCTTCCTCCTCTGTCATATGGACATTTTTCAAGGTGTCACCATCTATGTCCCTACATTCTATATCTTTCATGTCCTTTTCCACAGTAAATACTGATGCAAAGTACTTGTTTAGTATCTTCCCTATCTCCTGCGGTTCCACACAAAGGCCACCTTGTTGATCTTTGAGGGGCCCTATTCTCTCCCTAGTTACCTTTTTGCCCTTAATGTATTTGTAAAAACCCTTTGGATTCTCCTTAATTCTGTTTGCTAAAGCTACCTCATGCGCCTTTTTTCCCTCCTGATTTCCCTCTTAAGTATACTCCTACTTCCTTTATACTCATCTAAGGATTCACTCGACCTACCCTGTCTATATCTGACATATGCTTCCTTCTTTTTCTTAACCAAGCCCTCAATTTCTTTACTCATCCAGCATTCCCTCCATCTATCAGGCTTATGTTCTTATGGTCAGCTCCTGGTTTTAGGGAGTGTCTTAAAGAAAGAAAGAATGGTTGAAAGGCAGGGAGGTGTCAAGAGTTACTTTCAAGACAGTAAAGTTCTGGCAAATGAACAAAAGGCTGACAGAGGTAGAGAAATGAAAATTGAGAATATGCAGGAGGTCCAAATCAAAACAGTGTGGAGGTCTCTGGAGGTTGCATGGAGATTAAGAGATAGATGGAGCTGTGGAGAGATTTGGAAATACGTTTACAGGACTTGGAGTGGGGTGGGGGGAGAGGAGTGGTGGGGAGACATGATGCAGGGGAGCAAGTACATGAGCCTCAAAGTGTTAGCCTGCAAGTGATTACGATGGCTAAGTGAATGCCATATTGTATTCCGAGAGGAACTGAGTATACGGGTCAGTTGTACAAGACACTGGTGAGATTGCATCTCAGATATTGTGTGCAGTTTGGGTCTCCTTATTGAAGGAAAGGTGTAAATGAAATTGGGGTGGCTCAGAGGAGATTGATACTGGGCAATGGGAGGCTTGTCTAGGAGGAAAGGTTGGACAGACTGGATTTGTTTACCATTGGAGTTTAGAAAAGTTAGAAGTGATTTGATTGAAATGTATAAGATCCTGAATTATCTTTACAAAGCAAATGTGGAAAGCATATTTCCCATTGTGGGTCAGTTCAGAATGAGGGGACACTAGTTTAAAATTCAGAGTTGCTGCTTCAGGGCACCGATGAGAAGATTATTTTGTCTGAGAGAATTGTGTGACATTGGAATTCTCTGTGTCAGAAGACAATGGAGGTGAATTCATTGATTGTTTTGAGGCCTAGGTAGATACTTCTTATCGGGGGTCGGTGGAATATGGGCCTGGTGCTGGCAGGTGGGACTAGTTTGGGTTGGGATACCTGCTCGAAGTGGACAGGTTGGACCGAAGGGTCTGTTTCCATGCTGTAATCTCTGTGACTCTATGACTGTATATCAGCTCCGATCTTATTGAATGGCACAGCAAGCTTGAAGGGCTGAATGGCCTACTTGTGTTTTTGATTTGTATGTTCAGCAAGTAAACAAGATCAATGAATAAACTGGCCTTGGCTCAAGTGAGGATGCACTCAGCATCGTTTTGGATGAACTGAAGCTGATTGGATGTGGGAGACCAGCCTGAGTGCATGGGAATTGTCCAACCTTGAGGTGACAACAGCGTGGATGAAGGTTTCAGCAGCGATTGTACTGAGGCTGGAAGGAGAGAAATGCTTCCATCTTGCTGAATTAGTCAACAAGCAAAAAGGTCCGAACAGAATCAAGTGTCCACATCCAGTCGACTGAGACCCAGTGTTAGCAGCGTTCGCTGTTCCTCTACTGGGTGACAAATTGACAGGCAGCTAAAAATGTCCAACTTCAATCGGTCATTTTGTGCGGAATGGATCTAAAAGAGAAAGCAGTTTGCAAGAGCACAGAGATGAGACATGACACGTTCAACGGGAGTCTGTAGCACTGGATGCAGAGTCAAGTGTTGAACGGAAGAACTTAGAATCTTTAGGAGGAAAAATAATGGCCGGCAGTGAGCAGCTATTGATCAGCAGCGTGAGGAGTTAACCCTGGGGGGTTTGTGAAGAGACATGAAAAGAAGATGATCACGGGGCTTTGGAGAAGGGGCAAAGGTTTGGGAGCAAGGCTGTACCAACGAGCCAGTGCAGGTCCATTACACCGGCTGCTGCTGCTGCTGTAGCTCTGCATGGCTGGGTTTACATGAAGGACTGTACACGGTTTTCTTTAATGTTACCCCCTCACTGGCACGCAAGGTACTCTGAATGGGTTCTTTAATGTTTCAGAAAGGAAATACAATTGAAACCAGCATGACACAACCATGTTTTGTGATTTGGTGACTTGGTGTTGTTACTGGAGGCAAATCCGGTGATTTGCTGGTTTATGGGGGGATGCAGATTGTAAGATGATTAGACATAGGGGCAGAAGGAGGCCATTCAGCCCATTGAGTCTGCTGTGCCATTTCTGCATCAACCCTGCCATGTTCCCTAAGAATTTGATATATTTCAGTAAGGTTTGCTTTCATTCTTCCAAATTCAAATGAGTACAAGCCCAACCTACTCAACCTCTCCTTATAAAACTGTCCCTCTATACCTGATAGGGCCCTCGCCAACCTTCTCTGATCTGCCTCCAATGACACTATACCTTTCCTTAAACAAGAGACTGAAACTGTTTCTGCTCTGCTCTGACAAATGCTTATATAATTTTATCAAAACCTCCCTATTTTATACTCCATTCCCTTTGAAATAAAGACCGACACCCCACTTGCCTTTCCTTTTCATTCAGGACAGGACAGGCTGTCAGTAACCGTTACAAGGTTTCTTGGTGCCACTCAAACCGTGGGTTTACGTGCAGTGAGCAAAAACCGAAAGTGCTGCAGATGCTGTAAAGGCAAAACGAAAAACAGAAATCGCTGGAAAAGCTCAGCAGGTCTGGCAATGTCTGTGGAGAGAAATCAGAATTGACTCCTCTCAGGGTCACTCCACCTGAAACATTAACTCGGATTTCTCTCCACAAATGCTGCCAGACCTGCTGAGCTTTTCCAGCAATTTCTGTTTTTGTTGAAGGGCAGTGTTTGTTTACAAGTCCTTTTCTGATAAATCTGGAAGAAAATGCTGGTCCAATGACAACTGTGTGAGCTGTTAATTGTAAAAACTAATGTCCTTTAGGGAAGGAGATCTGCGGTCCTTACCTGGTCTGGCCTACATACAGGATGGAAATTCCCGGGCTGAAATCCTGCTGCGAGGTAGTAACAAACTCACAAATGAAGCCATTTAAGAATTCACCTTTGACAGTATTTAGCCAAGCCTTATATCATGCATTACAATACATCACAGCATGGAAATCCACCTTGTAGAAAGTAGAATTGCAGGGAATGAATTTAACTGTCTGTTGGTCAGGGAGAAATCTTCACATTTTAAAAGATAACGGATAGGTTTTGCATTTGCATTTGCATATTCTCTCTCTCTCTCTCTCTCTCTCTCTCTCTCTCTCTCTCTCTCTCCATCCCTTCCTCCCTAATTAACCAAGACATTTTACAAAACCAGAAAAAAGAGTTTATATTGCCCATTCTGAGAAGGTGGTGATTATCACATTCTCCTGTAACATTGCTTGACACAGAATTACCGCTTTCCTATTGGATTACTATGTAATGTAGGGTTTGGTATGCTCTCCTTTATTGGTCAGAGTACTGAGTACAGGAGTTGGGAGGTCATGATGTGGCTGTACAGGACATTGGTTAGGCCACTGTTGGAATATTGTGTGCAGTTCTGGTGTCCTTTCAATTGGAAAGATGTTGTGAAACTTGAAAGGGTTCAGAAAAGATTTACAAGGATGTTGCCAGGGTTGGAGGGTTTGAGCTACAGGGAGAGGCTGAACAGGCTGGGGCTGTTTTCCCTGGAGCGTCGGAGGCTGAGGGGTGACCTTATAGAGGTTTATTAAATTATGAGGAGCATGGATAGGATAAATAAACAAAGTCTTTTCCCTGGGGTCAGGGAGTCCAGAACTAGAGGGCATAGGTTTAGGGTGAGAGGGGAAAGATATAAAAGAGACCTAAGGGGCAACTTTTTCACGCAAAATAAAAGAGCATGTGTATGGAATGAGCTGCCAGAGGATGTGGTGGAGGCTGGTACAATTGCAACATTTAAGAGGCATTTGGATGGGTATATGAATAGGAAGGGTTTGAAGGGATATGGGCTGGGTGAGGCTGGTGGGACTAAATTGGGTGGGATATCTGGTCAGCATGGACAAGTTGGACGGAAGGGTCTGTTTCCATGCTGTACATCTCTATGACTCTACGACTCAACAATTTCAAACAGATAAATTGCTAACTTGCAGTTACTAAGTTTCCTACGTACACATCCTCAGTCTAACATGCTGCTCTCTGGAGTCCTCATGGCCACTGGTGTCTTCCTGCTCCTTGGCTCATGAAGAGAGCAGTAACACAAGACTGATGGACTCCGTCCCCTCCAATTGATTTTACTTCTGCTTGGACATCTGAGGCCTTTGCACAGCAGTGACTTCCAGAACCAGACCCCAGCACTGGGCTCCCAATTACCTTGCGCCGATCCTTAGAACGTTGGCTTTGAGCTTAGAGGGAACATTAGCAATGAGCTGACATCTTTAACCATACAATGGAGGTTCTCCTCACTGTGCTGTTAGTGAGGGAGCTCCAGGATTTTCACTCAGCAACAATGAAGGAACAGGAGTATATACTCACTGGTAATCCAGGAACCCAGGCTAATGTTCTGGGGACATATGTTCGAATCCCACTGTGGCAGAGGGTGAAATGTGAATTCAATTTTAAAAGTTTGCAATAAAATGCTGGTATAACGATGACAGTGTAACTTGTTAATTGTTGTAAAAACCCATCTGGGGTTCACTAATGTCCTTTAGGGAAGGAATCTGCCATCCTTACCTGGTCTGGCCTACATGTGACTCCGGACCCACAGCGATGTGGTTGACTCTTAATTTCCTTAAGGGATGGACAATAAATGCCAGCCTAGCCAGTGACACCCTCATCCCGTGAATGAATAAAATAAAACAGCACGGAAACACAATCTTCTGTCCCACCTGTCCATGCCGACCATAATCCCAGACTAAATTGACCTCACCTGCCTGCAAACGGTCCATATCCCTGCAAACCTTTCCTATTCACAAACTTATTCAAATGCCTTTGAAATATTGTAACTGTACACACATCCACCAGTTTATTCCACACACAGCCCACTCTCTGTGTAAGAAAGCTTCCCCTCATGTCCTTTTTCAAACATGCTCCTCTCACCTTAAAAATATGCCCCCCCCCCCCAGTTTTGAACTCCCCCTTCCTGGGGAAAAGACCCTTGTCATTCACCTTGTCTCTGCCCCTCCTGATTTTATCAACCCCAATGAGGTCATCAGTCAACCTCCGACACTCCAGGAGAGCAAGTCTCAGTCTATCTTTATATCTCAAACTCTCCATTCCTCGTAACATCCTGGTAAATCCTACTGGATTACCAGGCTATTAGACAGAGGCAGCTGGTGGTGGTTTAACCAGAGGGTCACTGTGTCTCAGGCAAGGGGAGAGATTGAGAGTGAGACTCCTCTGCGGAGTGAGGACTGGATATTTGTAGATGCTTGTCCTGCCAGTGGGGAACGGACCAGTTACTTGAGTCTAGTGTCCAATATAGAAGCTTGTCCGCCATTGTAGAGACCCTACTACGGAGCAATATCTCAGTGGAAATGGCAGGAAAGTGGATGCGAGGTGTGTCGGACCAGCCATGATCCTATTGAATGGTGCAGCAGGCTCGAGGGGCTGAGTGGCCTCCTGCTTATGGTTATCCAGTCGGGTGGTGTGCAGAATCTGTTCCGTCTCTTACTTGTACCAATGGAACCCAATCTGTTTGCACTTCCAAACGTTGGCTGATTATCTGCAGCACTGGGAATTGCTGCTGGAGACTCCTTGCCACTTGCTAAATGGCAATCTGTTCATACCACGATTGCTCACTTAAAGGAGGCAGTCGAACAAGGATTTAGCACCGTGCACGTCCGCAATCGCCAGGAAAGTAAAACAAAGAACTGCTGGAAATCCGAAATGCAACCAGAAATCGCTGGAGTAACCCAGCAATCTGTGGGGAGAGAGAGAGAGAGAGAGAGTTAACGTTATAGATCCAGTGACTGAATGAAAATGTTAACTCTGTTTTGTCTCCATGGATGCTGCCAGACCCGCTGGGTTTCACCAGTGATTTCTGTTAACATGTTCATAAAAACCAGCTCTAATTAAGTTCAAAGATGAAGTCTTGCCACTTGCAGTCCCTTTTCATGACGAAGGACACAATGAACTCAATGACTTATTTCTTTCTCTCAATAACCAAGAATGTAAAGTTTTTTTTTCAATTATGTGCTTTGCAAAGATCTTACAAGTCATTGGGACAGAGTGAAATGTTCCCTAGGGTCACAAGTCTGTGTGCGTGGGTTTCTTAGTCATCATTCCCAGTACGGGACTGAGGGACTGCTGCACTGTCAGAGCACTGAGGGAGTGCTGCACTGTCACAGGCACTGAGGGAGAGTTGCACTGTCAGAGGGACTGAGGGAGTGCTGCACTGAGGCACAGGGGGAGGGCTGCACTGTCAGAGGGACTGAGGGAGTGCTGCACTGCCAGAGGGACTGAGGGAGTGCTGCACTGAGGGACTGAGGGAGTGCTGCATTGTCAGAGGGACTGAGGTTGTTCTGCACTGTTTGGAGTCATTGGAGGAGTGCTGCACTGTCAGAAGGACTGAGGGAGTGCTGCAGTGAGGCAGTGAGGTAGTTCTGCACTGTCAGAGGGACTGAGGGAGTGCTGCACTGTCAGAGGGACTGAGGGAGAGCTGCACTGTCAGAGGGACTGAGGGAGTGCTGCACTGTCAGAGGGACTGAGGGAGTGCTGAACAGAGGCACTGAGGGAGTTCTGCACTGAGCGACTGAGGGAGTGCCACACTGTCAGAGGGACTGAGGGAGTGCTGAACAGAGGCACTGAGGGAGTTCTGCACTGAGCGACTGAGGGAGTGCCACACTGTCAGAGGGACTGAGGGAGTGCAGCACTATCTGAGGGACTGCTGCAATGAGGCACTGAGGGAGTGCTGCACTGTAAGAGGGACTGAGGGAGTGCTGCAGTGAGGCACTGAGGGTGCGCTGCACTGGGGGACTGAGGGAGTGCCACACTGTCAGAGGGACTGAGGGAGTGCTGAACAGAGGCACTGAGGGAGTGCTGCACTGGGGGACTGAGGGAGTGCCACACTGTCAGAGGGACTGAGAGAGTGCTGCACTGTCAGTGGCACTGAGGGAGTGCTGCACTGTCAGAGGGACTGAGGGAGTGCTGCACTGTCAGAGGCACTGAGGGAGTGCTGAACAGAGGCACTGAGGGAGTTCTGCACTGAGCGACTGAGGGAGTGCCACACTGTCAGAGGGACTGAGGGAGTGCTGAACAGAGGCACTGAAGGAGTTCTGCACTGAGCGACTGAGGGAGTGCTGCACTGTAAGAGGGACTGAGGGAGTGCTGCAGTGAGGCACTGAGGGTGCGCTGCACTGGGGGACTGAGGGAGTGCCACACTGTCAGAGGGACTGAGGGAGTGCTGAACAGAGGCACTGAGGGAGTGCTGCACTGGGGGACTGAGGGAGTGCCACACTGTCAGAGGGACTGAGAGAGTGCTGCACTGTCAGTGGCACTGAGGGAGTGCTGCACTGTCAGAGGGACTGAGGGAGTGCTGCACTGTCAGAGGGACTGAGGGAGTGCTGCAGTGAGGCACTGAGGGTGCGCTGCACTGTCAGAGGGACTGAGGGAGTGCTGCACTGTCAGAGGGACTGAGGGAGTGCTGCAGTGAGGCACTGAGGGTGCGCTGCACTGTCAGAGGGACTGAGGGAGTGCTGCACTGTCAGAGGCACTGAGGAAGTGCTGTACTGAGGCACTGAGGGACTGAGGGAGTGCTGCACTGTCAGAGGCACAGAGGGAGTGCTGTACTGTCAGAGGGACTGAGGGAGAACTGCACTGTCAGCGGCACTGAGGGAGAGCTACACGGTCAGATGGACTGAGGGAATGTTGCACAGTCAGAGGCACTGAGGGAGTGCTGCACTGTCAGAGAGACTGAGGGACTGCTGCAATGAGGCACTGAGGGAGTGCTGCACTGTCAGAGGGACCGAGGGTGTGCTGCACTGTCAGAGGCACTGAGGGAGTGCTGCACTGTCAGAGGCACTGAGGGAGTGCTGCACTGTCAGAATGACTGAGGGAGTGCTGCACTGTCAGAGGCACTGAGGGAGTGCTGCTTTGTCAGAGGGACTGAGGGAGTGCTGCACTGAGGCACTGAGGGACTGCTGCACTGTCAGAGAGACTGAGGGAGTGCTGCACTGTCAGAGGCACTGAGGGAGTGCTGCACTGGGGGACTGAGGGAGTGCCACACTGTCAGAGGGACTGAGAGAGTGCTGCACTGTCAGTGGCACTGAGGGAGTGCTGCACTGTCAGAGGGACTGAGGGAGTGCTGCACTGTCAGAGGCACTGAGGGAGTGCTGAACAGAGGCACTGAGGGAGTTCTGCACTGAGCGACTGAGGGAGTGCCACACTGTCAGAGGGACTGAGGGAGTGCTGAACAGAGGCACTGAAGGAGTTCTGCACTGAGCGACTGAGGGAGTGCTGCACTGTAAGAGGGACTGAGGGAGTGCTGCAGTGAGGCACTGAGGGTGCGCTGCACTGGGGGACTGAGGGAGTGCCACACTGTCAGAGGGACTGAGGGAGTGCTGAACAGAGGCACTGAGGGAGTGCTGCACTGGGGGACTGAGGGAGTGCCACACTGTCAGAGGGACTGAGAGAGTGCTGCACTGTCAGTGGCACTGAGGGAGTGCTGCACTGTCAGAGGGACTGAGGGAGTGCTGCACTGTCAGAGGGACTGAGGGAGTGCTGCAGTGAGGCACTGAGGGTGCGCTGCACTGTCAGAGGGACTGAGGGAGTGCTGCACTGTCAGAGGGACTGAGGGAGTGCTGCAGTGAGGCACTGAGGGTGCGCTGCACTGTCAGAGGGACTGAGGGAGTGCTGCACTGTCAGAGGCACTGAGGAAGTGCTGTACTGAGGCACTGAGGGACTGAGGGAGTGCTGCACTGTCAGAGGCACAGAGGGAGTGCTGTACTGTCAGAGGGACTGAGGGAGAACTGCACTGTCAGCGGCACTGAGGGAGAGCTACACGGTCAGATGGACTGAGGGAATGTTGCACAGTCAGAGGCACTGAGGGAGTGCTGCACTGTCAGAGAGACTGAGGGACTGCTGCAATGAGGCACTGAGGGAGTGCTGCACTGTCAGAGGGACCGAGGGTGTGCTGCACTGTCAGAGGCACTGAGGGAGTGCTGCACTGTCAGAGGCACTGAGGGAGTGCTGCACTGTCAGAATGACTGAGGGAGTGCTGCACTGTCAGAGGCACTGAGGGAGTGCTGCTTTGTCAGAGGGACTGAGGGAGTGCTGCACTGAGGCACTGAGGGACTGCTGCACTGTCAGAGAGACTGAGGGAGTGCTGCACTGTCAGAGGCACTGAGGGAGTGCTGCAATGAGGCATTGAGCGATTGCTGCACTGTCTGAGGGACTGAGAGAGTGCTGCACTGTCAGAGGGGCTGAGGGAGTGCTGCACTGTCAGAGGGGCTGAGGGAGTGCTGCACTGTTAGAGGGACTGAGGGAGTGCTGCACTGTCAGAGGGACTGAGGGAGTGCTGCACTGTCAGAGGGACTGAGGGAGTGCTGCACTGTTAGAGGGACTGAGGGAGTGCTGCACTGTCTGAGGGACTGAGGGAGTGCTGCACTGTCTGAGGGACTGAGGGAGTGCTGCAGTGAGGCACTGAGGGTGCTCTGCACTGTCAGAGGGACTGAGGGAGTGCTGCACTGTCAGAGGCAATGTGGGAGTGCTGCACTGAGAGAGGCACTGAGGAAGTGCTGTACTGAGGCACTGAGGGATTGAGGGAGTGCTGCACTGTCAGAGGCACAGAGGGAGTGCTGCTCTGTCAGAGGGACTGAGGGAGTGCTGCACTGTCAGAGGGACTGAGGGAGTGCTGCTCTGTCAGAGGGACTGAGGGAGTGCTGCACTGTCAGAGGCACTGACTCCTTCAATTGAGACCTAAAACCAGAAGTGGTGTAGATGAGGTGAATGAGAAAGATCTTTTTCCTAGTGTAGAGCATTGGGGTCAAAACTAGAGGGTGTATCTTTTAAGTAGTGAGGGGAAATATGTATAAAGGGGCATACGGGGCAACTGTTTTAACTCAGAGAATGGATCGTGTGTGGAATAAGCTTCCAGAGGAAGTGGGATGCAGGTACAGTCACCATTTAAAAGACATTTAAATAAACACACGAATAGGAAAGGTTTGTTGGGGGAGATTGGGCTCAGCACAGGCAAGTGGGACTAGTTTAGTTTGGGATTATGGTTGACATGGACTATTTCCGTGCTGTATGACTGTGTGCCTCTATGATACCCCGCTCCCCCCCAACTGAGCAGGGGAGCTGGTCCATTGATGCCAGGGAAATGTTGGCACCTGCTGAACCTGGGCCCAAGGGTAACACCAAATCTGTCAATGGGCTGCTGGTTTCCACGGGAACCTGCCTTGTGGGAGGGGGAGGGACTGTGTTGGAGATCCACGTGAGCCAATCCAATTTGGCCCACCCTCCGTCTGCTTTCCCCCCTGCACCCCAAACCCCCTTCAACTCCACAGCATTCAGCCCACTGTGTTCGAGAGAATATGTAGGTCCGGCTGCCTTTTAGTATGCGTGGGTGAGGAAAGAGAGCTCATCAAACACAACGTGTACCATTTGCTTTAAAAAAGACTTGCACTGCCTTTCTTTTAGACCAATGTTTCCTTTCGCGGAATGTGTGGGCCTCAGGCTGTCCGGAGCACCCCATTTGTATTCACGCTCATTTGCCTGTCACATGCAGAAAAGACCTACAAGGATGTTGCCAGGCCTGGAGGGTTAGAGCTGTAGGGATGGGCTGAATAGGCTGGAGCTGTTTTCCCTGGAGTGTTGAAGGCTGGGGGCTGACCTTATAGAGGTTTATAAAATCATGCGGGGCATGGATAGAGTGATTGACAAGGTTTTTTTCCCCCTGGGCTGAGAGAGTCCAGAATTATGAGCATAGGTTTAAGGTGAGAGGGGAAAGACTTAAAAGGGACCTAAGGGGCAACTTTTTCACACAGAGGCTGGTACATGTGTATGGAATGAGCTGCCAGAGGAAGTGGTGGAGGCTGGTACAATAATAATATTTAAAAGGCATTTGGATGGGTATATGAATAGGAAGGGTTTGGAGGGATATGGGTCAAGTGGTGGCAAATGGGACTGGATTGGGTTGGGATACCTGCTCAGCATGGATGAGATGGACCGAAGGGTCTGTTTCCGTGCTGCACATCTCTGAGACTCTATGACCCTACGAACATGCTTCAATTGACTACGAGAAAACTTATGCCCTTTCACCTGAAACCCTGCCCATGGGAATATCGCCCAATCTGGAATAGTATAGTATTCTCGGATGTAGAGTCACATACCACGAAAACAGACTGTTTGGTTCAACTTGTCCAAGCTGACCAGATATTCTAAATTAATCTAGTCCCATTTACCAGCACTTGGCCCATATCTCTCTAAACCCTTCCTATTCATTTACCCATCCAGATGTCTTTTAAGTGCTGTAATTGTACTAGCCTCCACCACTTCCTCTGGCAGCTCATTCCATACACACACCACCTATACCCTAGGTCCCTTTATATCTTTCCCCTCTCTCTCTCTAAACCTATGCCCTCTAGTTCTGGACTCCCCCACCCCAGGGAAAAATACCTATCCATGCCCCTCATGATTTTATAAATCTCTATAAAGGTTCTATAAAATCTCTATAAATGTCTATAAATCCCTCAGCCTCCAACATTCCAGGGAATATAGGATCAGCCCATTCAGCCTCTCCCTATAGCTTAAACCCTACAACTCTGGCAACATTTTTGTAGATCTTTTCTGAACTCTTTAAAGTTCAACAATATCTTTCCTGTAGCAGGGATACCAGAAATGAATGCAATATTCCAAAAGTGGCCTGACCAATGTCCTGTAAAGGTGCAACATGACCTTCCCAACTCCTATATGCACTGATGAATAAAGGCAAATGTACCATACACCTTCTTCACTATCCTATCTACCTGCGACTCCACTTTCAAGGAGCTATGAGCCTGCGCCCCAAGGTCTCTTTGTTCAACAACACTCCCCACGACCTTTTCAATAGACAATAGACAATAGGTGTAGGAGTAGGCCATTCTGCTTTTCGAGCCCGCACCACCATTCAATATGATCATGGCTGATCATCCTTAATCAGTATCCTGTTCCTGCCTTTTCTCCATAACCCTTGATTCCGCTATCCTTGAGAGCTCTATCCAACTCTTTCTTAAATGAATCCAGAGAATGGGCCTCCACTGCCCTCTGGGGCAGAGCATTCCACACAGCCACCACTCTCTGGGTGAAGAAGTTTCTCCTTATCTCTGTCCTAAATGGTCTACCCCGTATTTTTAAGCTGTATCCTCTGGTTCGGCACTCGCCCATCAGCGGGAACATGTTTCTTGCCTCCAGAGTGTCCAATCCTTTAATAATCTTATATGTCTCAATCAGATCCCCTCTCAGTCTTCTAAACTCAAGGGTATACAAGCCCAGTCGCTTCAGTCTTTCAGTGTAAGGTAATCCTGCCATTCCAGGAATTGACCTTGTGAACCTAGGCTGCACTCCCTCAATAGCTAGAATGTCTTTCCTCAAATTTGGGGACCAGAACTGCACACAGTACTCCAGGTGTGGTCTAACCAGGGCCATGTACAGCTGCAGAAAAACCTCTTTGCTTCTATACTCAATCCCCTTTGTTATGAAGGCCAGCATGCTATTAGTCTTCTTCCCTACCTGCTGTACCGCATGCTTACCTTCATTGACTGGTGTACAAGAACACCCAGGTCTCTCTGTACTGCCCCTTTACCTAAATTGATTCCATTTAGGTAGTAATCTGCCTTCCTGTTCTTGTCACCAAAGTGGATAACCATACATTTAACCACACTAAACTGCATCTATCATGCATCTGACCACTCACCTAACTTGACCAGGTCACCCTATAATCTCCTAACATCCTCATCACATTTCACCCTGCCACACAGCTTAGTATCATCAGCAAATTTGCTAATGTTATTACTAATACCATCTTCTATATCATTAACATATATTGCAAAAAGCTGCGGTCCCAGCACGATTCCCTGCGGTACCCCACTGGTCACCGCCTGCCATTCCGAAATGGAGCCATTTATCACTACTCTTTGTTTCCTGTCAGCCAACCAACTTTCAATCCAAGTTAGTACTTTACCCCAATACCATGCGCCCTAATTTTACTCACTAACCTCCTATGTGGGGCTTCATCAAAAGCTTTCTGAAAGTCCAGGTACACCACATCTTCTGGAATTTCCTCATCCATCTTCAGAGTTACATCCTCAAAAAATTCCAGAAGATTAGTCAAGCATGATTTCCCCTTCATAAATCCATGCTGACTCTGACCTATCCTTTTACTATTATCCAGATGTGTCGTAATTTCATCCTTTATAATGGACTCCAGCATTGTTCCCACCACTGAGGTCAGACTAACTGGTCTATAATTTCCTGCTTTCTCTCTCCCACCTTTCTTAAAAAGTGGTACAACATTAGCCACCCTCCAATCCTCAGGAACTGATCCCAAATCTATCGAACTCTGGAAAATAATCATCAACGCATCCACGATTTCCCGAGCCACCCCCTTCAGTACCCTGGGAAGTAGACCATCAGACCCCGGAGACTTATCAACCTTCAGACCTAACAGTCTCTCCAACATTAAATCCTGGCAAATACAGATTCCCTTAAGTTCAGGTCCTTCAGCCACTGTTACCTCTGGGAGATTGCTTGTGTCTTCCCCAGTGAACACAGATCTGAAGTACCAATTCAATTCTTCTGCCATTTCTTTGTTCCCCGTAATATATTCTCCTGTTTCTGTCTTCAAGGGCCCAATTTTAGTCTTAACATTTTTTCCCCTTTCACATACCTAAAAAAACTTTTACTATCCTCCTTTATATCATTGGCCAGTTTACCTTCGTACCTCATTTTTTCTCTGCGTATTTCCTTCTTAGTAATCCTCTGTTGTACTTTAAAAGCTTCCCAGTCCTCCATTTTCCCACTTATCTTTGCTATGTTATACTTTTTCTCTTTTAACTTTATATGTTTCTTAACTTCCCTCGTCAGCCTCGTCATTAAATTAGATTAGATTAGAGTAGATTACTTACAGTGTGGAAACAGGCCCTTCGGTCCAACAAGTCCACACCGACCCGCCGAAGCGCAACCCACCCATACCCCTACATTTACCCCTTACCTGACACTACGGGCAATTTAGCACGGCCAATTCACCTGACCCGCACATCTTTGGACTGTGGGAGGAAACCGGAGCAACCGGAGGAAACCCACACAGACACGGGGAGAACGTGCAAACTCCACACAGTCAGTCGCCTGAGGCGGGAATTGAACCCGGGTCTCTGGCGCTGTGAGGCAGCAGTGCTAACTGTGCCGCCCTAATGTATAACTCTTGCCCTGAATGGTGCCATGTTTCTGGCAAGCCCAAATTTCCTTGTCCGAACACCTCCGACATGGGATGGAGCGAGGGTGGGAGGTAAAGATTCTAACCTCAGGACAATGTGGTCCTCACACGTTGAATGATCTCAATCTCAATGTGGATGTTTGCACATGGCGTGAACGCCTTACCTTGTTCACTGACACTTTCTCTTTTTCTGTTTGCCTTTGCTCTGTGCAGTCAACCATTTCCATTACTGGGGAGTAAAAACTAGTCAAGAAGCTGCAGGATGAAAAGATGGCGCTCCTGTTCGTACCGTCAGGTCCCCACTGCTTGCGCCGGTTCACTCGCGAATCCCTGGCTGCTATTGAGAGGCGGATCGCTGAGGAACAGGCAAACAGCACACGGAAAGAACACAAGGAGGAGGGTGAGGAGGAAAAGCCCATTCCTCACGTTGACCTGGAAGCAGGCAAGCAGCTCCCACTCATCTACGGCGATGTCCCCTCAGAGCTCATTGGCCAGCCTTTGGAGGATATCGACTGCTTCTACAACAACAGGAAGGTAGGTTGCAACAGGGCAAGGAAATCAAACCACAAGGCATCCCGGTGACATGGTGTCAGCCACTGGAATTTACAGGCAAGATTAGAGTGGTGCTGGAAAAGCACAGCAGGTCAGGCAGCATCTGAGGAGCAGGAAAATCGACATTTCATCCATGCCTGATGAAGGGCTCCTGCCTGAAACGTTGATTTTCCTGCTCCTCGGATGCTGCCTGACCTGCTGTGCTTTTCCAGCACCACTCTAACCTAGACTCTACTCTCCAGCATCTGCAGTACCCACTTTCGCCCAGTGGAGTTTACAGCAGGGAGTGGCTGAGGGAGTGAGGCAATGGCCTAGTGGCATCATCGCTAGACTCTTAATCCAGAGACGATATGTGTGATGCTGGAAAAGCACAGCCGGTCAGGGAGCATCCCAGGAGCAGGAGAGTCAACATTTGGAGCATTCCTGATGAAGAATTTATGCTCGAAACGTCGATTCTCCTGCTCCTCAGATGCTGCCTGACCTGCTGTGCTTTTCCAGCGCCACACTCCCAACTCTGATCTCCAGCATCTGCAGTGCTCAACAATCTCCAATTAATCCAGAGACCCAGGCAATATTCTGGGCTTCAAATCCCCCCAAATGCAGATGGTGGAACTTGAATTCAATAAATATCTGGAATTAAGAGTCTAATGATGACCATGAATCCACTGTCCATCGTTGGGAAACAAAATACCTATCTGGTTCACTAATGTCCTTTAGGGAAGGAATCTACCATCCTTACCTGGTCTGGTCTATGTATGACTCCAGGTCTGTGGCAATGTGTTCGACTCTTAACTGCCCTCGGGGGCAATTAGGGATGTGTAATAAATGCTGGCCTAGCCAGCAATGCCCACATCCCGCAAATGAGTGAAGAACAAGTGAGTTTTCCACAGGGAGAGCCTATGGGGTCTAGTACCACTTGCCTTTTCATACACACATGACGATAAAGAACAGACCCTGGTGAGAACTTGCACAGTTCTGTCCAATGATATGCCAGATCCTTCCAAAGGAAAGAGACTATATCGTTCAAGAATGTTCTAGAACTGCTTGGCAAAGCTGTTCTACACCTGCCAGAAACAACCATCAACATTAAGTGACGCACTATTGGCTACAATCTAGCTCCTTCTATCAGCTATGGATTGAGATTCAGTGCAGACGGGCTCAGGATCGAGAATGAATCATATAAATGGGATAAAAAGGGTCTTTTTCAGGATGGCAGCCAGTGACGAGTGGAGTTCCTCAGGGGTCAGTGTTGGGACCACTACTATTCACGTTATACATTAACGATCTGGATGAAGGAACTGGAGGCATCGTTGCTAAGTTTGCAGATGACACAAAGGTCAGTGGAGGGACAGGTGGTGTTCAGGAAGCAGGGGCGGGGGGGATGCGCAGGCACTTGGACAGGCTAGGAGAATAGGCAAAGTAGAGTCAGATGGGATACAGTGTGGGAAAGTGTGAGGTTATGAACTATGGTAGGAAGAATAGAGGTTTAGTCAATTTTCTAAATGGGGAAAAGCTTCAGAAATCTGAAGTACAAAAGGCCTTGCGAGTCCTAGCTCAGGATTCTCTTAAGGTCAATATGAAGGTTTAGTTGGCAGTTAGAAAGGCAAATGCAATGTTAGAAATTATTTTAAGAGGGCTGGAATACAATGTACTACTGAGACTGTATAAGGCTCTGGTTAGACTGCATTTGGAAAGAACCATTTTGGGCCCTATGACTAAGGAAGGATGTGCTGGCATTGGAGAGGTTCCAGAGGAGATTCCTGGGGATGAAGGGCTTGTTATAGAGGACTCTGGGTCTGTACTCAATGGAGTTTAGAAGGATGAGTGGGGGGGTGGGGGCCGGGGGATATGATTGAAACTTACAGAATACCGTGAGGCCTGGATAGAGTGGACATGGAGAAGATGTTTCCACGAGTAGGAGAGACTAGGACCCGAGGGCACAGCCTCAGAGTGAAGAGGCAATCCTTTTGAACTGAGATAAGGGGGAATTTCTTCAGCAGGGGGGTGGTGACTCTATGGAACTAATTGCTGCAGCGGGTTGGAGGCCAAGTCATTGCGTCCACTTAAGACAGAGATAGACAGATTCTTGATTGGTAAGGGGATCAAGGGTTCCAGGGAGAAGGCAGTAGAATGGGGTGGAGAAACAATTGAATGTGGAAGCAGAATCGATGGGCCAAATGGCCTAATTCTGCTCCTATATCCCGTGGTTTCTGTCAAGTTAATCAGAAGGGCAGGGTGGACTATTACCAAACACTCTTGCAGAGAGCCAAGTATGGCCCGAAACGTCTCTGTACACTCTCACCATTCTGTGATGTGATCACACAACACCAGATTACAGTCCAACAGGTTTAATTGGAAGCACTAGCTTTCGAAGCGCTGCTCCTTTATCAGGTGATTGTGAACTATCGGATTGTAAGATGCAGAATTTATAGCAAAAGTGTACAGTGTGATGTAACTGAAATTATACATTGAAAAATACCTTGATTGTTTGTTGAGTCTCTCATCTGTTTGAATACCATGAGAGTTTCACTTCCTCCATATGTAAATCACAAAACTTTTTTAAAAAGTTGCATTCTCAGGTTAACTGTAAAAATTGGTGTTAGCGAGACAATATGTTGAGGGTCTGGATTAGTGGTGCTGGAAGAGCACAGCAGTTCAGGCACTTAGGATGCTGCCTGAACTGCTGTGCTCTTCCAACACCACTAATCCAGAATCTGGTTTCCAGCATCTAGAACATAGAACATAGAAAAATACAGCGCAGTACAGGCCCTTTGGCCCTCGATGTTGCGCCGATCCAAGCCCACCTAACTTACACCAGCCCACTATCCTCCATATGCCTATCCAATGCCCGTTTAAATGCTCATAAAGAGGGAGAGTCCACCACTATTACTGGCAGGGCATTCCATGAACTCACGACTCGCTGGGTAAAGAATCTACCCCTAACATCTGTCCTATACCTACCTCCCATTAATTTAAAGCTATGCTCCCTCGTAATAGCTGACTGCAGTCATTGTTTTTACCAATATGTTGAGGGTGTTAGCCCCCTGTGTTCTCTGTCTGTGCCATAATGTTTAGACTGATTCTAATCTAAAAAGAGAGTTAACAGAGTCTTAAATGAATTCAAGCAGTTTTTGAGCAAAGTACAATGTAACTCTGCAAGGACAAATTCACCCCACAAACAATTGGCTGACACCAATTGTTACAGCCAACCTGAGAATGTAACTTTTAAAAAAAAGTGATTTTGTGATTTACATATGAAAGAAGTGAAACTATCATGGTATTCGAACAGATGAAAGACTCAACAAACAATCAAGGTATTTTTCAATGTATAATTTCAGTTACACCACACTAAACTTTTGCTATAAATTCTGTCTTATAATTGTATACTCCATAACCACCTGATGAAGGAGCGTCGCTCCGAAATCTAGTGCTTCCAATTAAACCTGTTGGACTATAACCTGGTGTTGTGTGATTTTTAACTTTGTACACCCCAGTCCAACACCGCCATCTCCAAATCATGACTGTGATTTGATGAATGTAAGAATTGCACAATGTCAGAGTGTGAGGCAATGTCACGGGATATCAATGTCAAGTAACACATTGTCACAGAATGTCACGTTGCAGGGCCACTGGGGAAGTTGGTGAAGCTGCTGTTGGTTTTAACTCTGTGTGCACTGTGTGAATGACCCTGACACTGGTTCACCCCGATCTCTATCTCTTTCAGACATTTATAGTCATCAACAGAGGGAAAACCATCTTTCGTTTTAGTGCCACGCCCGCGTTATACCTGCTGACGCCTTTTCACCACGTTAGAAGGATAGCTATTAAAATTTTAGTACATTCATATCCTTTTACTGATTTGATGTTGGAGCAAGTTGTGGTTAATCTCATTATAAAGTCATTGATCTGGACAGGGCCATGTTCTTGTACATGGTAAATGGATTGGAGTTGGAACTGCACTCATAGGGCTTTCAGCACGTGGTGTGCTCCTTCTCCCAGGCTTATCTCACCTTGAGGTATCTAAAATGTGAACATTCTCAGTGCAGTGAAGGGACAGAGTCATCCAGGATTATTAAACCAATACAGTGCAGGCAGGAGAGAAAACGTCATTAAACGGTGTACAGATTTTAATTTATTTGTCTCTCTGTACTCACTGGGAGCAAGAAGTGAACAAAAGTGTTCAAACTTTCAAAGGGACTTATGTTAAGGCAGAGCAATTGCTTCCCTTTAGCTGGTTTAAGTGGAGGAACATGATACCAGAAACATACAGAGGGCACTATTTCAGGAATATGGAATCTTTCAGGCACTGAAAGAGGGTAATATTATTCCAGTGGTTAGCCCTCTCAGACAAGGGAAATGGTCATCCATGAATCAGCTGGTGAGGCTGAATCAGGATCTGCCGGTTATGTGGCACATTTTGGGTGACTGGTCATTAGATTAGTTTCGAGCATTTCAATTCCCCCTCCCACTCTGCCGAGGACATGCAGATCCTGGGCCTCCTCCACCGCCGCTCCCTCACCACCCAACAGCTGGAGGGTGAATGCCTCATCATCCACCTCGGGACCCTTCATCCCCAAGGCATCAATGTGGACTTCACCAGTCTCTTCATTTCCCCCCCCCCCACCTTATCCCATTTCCAAACTTCCAGCTCAGCACTATCCTGTCCTACCTGCCAATCTTCCTTCCCACCTATCCACTCCACCCTTCTCCCCGCCTTTCACCTTTGCCCCCACCTCCATCTACCTATTGCACTCTCAGCTATCTTCACCCCAAGCCACACCCCCTCCCATTTATATCTCCACCCCCAAGGTTCCCAGCCGCATTCCTGATGAAGGGCTTTTGCCTGAAATGTCGATTTTCCCGCTTTTTCGGCACCATTCTAATCTTGACTCCTCATTTTGTCGCCAGGGGTGTCAGAATTCTGGGATTGTCCGCACAGACTCTGCCTCCATCTAGTTCACTCCAAGTTAGAAGGGCCCAGTCAAATAGAAACACAGAAACTAGGAGCAGGAGTACAGCCTTTGAGCCTGCTCCATCACTCAGATCGTCCTGTTCCCACACTCTCCCTGATGACCCTGTGATGCCTTTTGCCTGAAGAACCATGTCCAGCTCCTTCTGGAAAACATTCAATGTTTTGGTCTCAACTGCTTTCAGTGTCAGAGAGTTCCACTGATTCCCCACTCTCTGGGGGAAGGGATAGGGAGGGGATAGGGAGGGGATAGGGACGGGATAGGGAAGGGACAGGGAACAGATGGAGAGGGGATGGGGATGGGGTAGGGAAGGGATAGGGAAGGGGTAGGGAAGGGATAGGGAACAGATAGGGAGGGGATGGGGAAGGGGTAGGGAAGGGATAGGGAAGGGGTAGGGAAGGGATAGGGAACAGATAGGGAGGGTATGGGGAAGGGGTGGGGAAGGGGTAGGGAAGGGATAGGGAAGGGACAGGTAGGGGATAGAAAGCAGATAGGGAAGGAGTAGGGAGGGGATAGGGAGGTGATGGGGGATAGGGAAGGGATAGGGACAGGATAGGGAAGGGATAGGGAACAGATAGGGAGGGAATGGGGAAGGGGTAAGGAAGGGATAGGGAAAGGACAGGGAGGGGATAGGGAGGTGATGGGGGATAGGGAAGGGATAGGGACGGGATAGGGAAGGGATGGGGACAGGGTGGGGAGGAGATAGGGAGCAGAAGGAAGCAAATAAGGAGGGGATGGGGGGAGAGACAGGGTGGGGATGGGAAGGGGGTAGCGTTGGCTGTGCAGCACGTGTGTGGCAGCTGATTGTTGGTAAAAAGCCAGTTTCAGCACCTCTGTGACCTTCCTGGATCGCGTCACACATTGTCGCTGTCACAAGTTTCCATGTCATGTGAAGAGCTTGTCAGTCTGCCCGAGAGTGTCTATGAGAGCCAGGGAACAGCTCCTGCATGGGGAGTGTCGGTTCGAGGTGATGCTGGAACTGGAAGAGGTCAGGAGCTGATTCGTGATCGAGTCACACTCTGAGCCTGGCACTCTCTGTGAGGATGACTCTTGTAAAATCTGCTCCACCAGGGTGACCCTCACTCCCAGCAAGAATTTGCGAGTGAAGTGTTTTGAACATGGGGGTCCTGTAGCATTGCAGCTCCTGCCCCATCCTGCCTGAGCTTGGCACCTCCTTCTCTCACTGCCTGTGTACATGTATGAGAGGCAGCCTGATAGCTCACCTCTTCAGCTGCACTAAGACAAGCCTAACATTATCATCCAATCTCAAATAGGGAGACAGCACCTCTGCCAGACTCAATATTGAATAAAATATTGAAGATGAGAGGTTATCGAGGGATATATGGAGTTGAGGTTGAAGTCTGATCAGCCCTGATCTTACTGAGTGACAGAGCAGGTTCAAACAGCCAAGTGGCCTATACCTGTTCCTCTTTGATATGTGCATGCAACATCCATTTTTCCAATCACCTCCCCCCCCCACACCTCTCCCCCCACACCACCACCACCCCCCCCAACACAGTTCCTTCCCCACACCCTGTCAACCATGGGCTTGTCACGTTTGTATTTCATTGCCTGCCTGAAAGCACATTGATGAAGGGCTTATGCCCGAAACGTCAAATCTCCTGCTCCTTGGATGCTGCCTGACCTGCTGCGCTTTTCCAGCAACACATTTTCAGCTCTGATCTCCAGCATCTGCAGTCCTCACTTTCTCCTGAAAGCACATTGAGGTGAGCGAATGTGATATATGAACTCAAGCCCCCCCTTGTTTTTCAAAACATTCAACAAACAGGTATCCATCAAACCAGAGGACATCATGGCTTCGGTGAAGTTGCAGAGGAACTTTGTCGTGAAGGGACCATGGAGAGAGGACCTCAGCTTTGTGGAGAATCCAGGAAAGCTGGTGTTATCCTCCATCGGGCGAAAACACACATGGGGCAGGATTGAATTGAGGTGTTCAATGTCAGAAAGGACTTCAGAAAAAAATAATGGGAGGTTGTTTCCAATGGCAAAACAAAGGAGACATGGGGAAGATAATTCACAAAAGAAGCTGACATGGGTGAAAATTGAATCAAAATTGAAACAGTAATGCAGCAGGGCTAAAGGAAAATAGCCTGGGACTAACTGCAGAACTCTTTCAAAGAGAATAAGATTTTGTAATTCTATAAATGAATGTAATGGGAATATGGGTATGTGGTATGTGTGTGTGTATATATATATTATATATATGTGTGTGTGTGTGTGTGTGGGTATGTAGAAGGGGAGTGTAAGGGTGTGTCATATGTGTGTGTGTGTCTGTGTGTGGTATATTGGGTGGCACGGTGGCTCAGTGGGTATCACTGTAGTCTCACAGCACCAGGATCCCAGGTTTGATTCCTGCCTCGGGCGACTGTCTATATGGAGTTTGCACATTCTCCCCGTGTCTACATGGTTTCCTCCGGGTCCTCTGGTTTCCTCCCACAGTCCAAAGATGTGCAGGCCAGGTGTATTAGCCATGTTAAATTGCCCACAGTGTTAGGTGCGTTAGTCAGTGGGAAACGGGTCTGGGTGAGTTGCTGTTCGGAGGGTTGGTGTGGACTTGCTGGGCTGAAGGGCCTGTTTCCACACTGTAGGGTATCTATTATAATATATGTGTGTCTGTGTCTGTGTGTATGTGTGTGTGTATATCTTTATTTGTGTGTATGTGTGTGTCTGTATCTCCATTTGTGTGTGAGTGACAATGGCAATAAGTGCTAGCTGACCATTATCCCATAACCCACTTGTGGTGCAGTGGTAGTGTCCCTCTCTTTGAGCCATATGACCTTGTTTGAAGTCCTATGTACTCCAGAGGCATGCGATAAATCTCTAAACAGGTTGATGAAAAAATATTCTGTATCCCAATCAGACAATGTACAACAGATGGGAAAAACCAATAATGCAACTCTGTTGGTTTCTGAATCACTAATTCAGCAAATGGATAGCTAAGTGAAACATCATGATGAATCTCACTACTTTCTTATTTAAAAGAACCAGGCACTGGAAAACAAGGTCGAGTGTTATAAAATTTCTCCTTAACTCATGTTCCACATTGTTCAACATATTCATTATGTGCACTATTTTGACCAATTGTGTGTTCATGACCATGTCTGACCCTGCCCCATGGACAAAGAATGTTGAGTGAGTATGAAACCACACTTCTTGCTAATTTATTTTCTGAATTTATTTGTGAACAAACCTTTTTACAAACTATGCTCTTTTCTCTTTTGCTACTGCTACCAAATTCCTTAAATAATATTGACCTTTGAACTGTGCCCTTATCTGTCCGAATGAAACGCTTTACCAGGTTTATCTTGCCTTGTGACTGCTAGCTGGAAAGTAAGTTTACATTTTTTGGTATACTCAGTTCATAACTTGCTAGCAACATACACTCATGCTGCATTGAACTGAAATCATGATACGACCAAAGTTCTATTTCATTCCCGAAGATGGTTTGCTCCCTGCCTGAATTTTCATTAAAGGAATTGAATAAGGATGGTCTTTAATAGTTACCAATGTGACTGAAGCTCTCCATAATTCTACATTGTGCTGTTGACATTACCATTGTCACTTCATCATAGCGACATTGCGAGGAATTCTATCAATTCCGCTATGTTAAGCAATGGTAACTGATTAAAAAGGGGTTTGAAAGTTGAACAGCTACAAGTGACTCTTCCTTCCTTTAATGAAGAGGCCTGATTGATGATGTAATTACTCACCTCAGAGGGAGTTTTTGACAATGATGTTTCGATCAAAAGCAGGGGTTCATTGATATTTAGCATGAAATGAACCCTGGGAGTCATTTCTCATCCTTAAAACAAGAGATCAGAACATACCTCTCAATTCGAAACCTTCGGAATGTGGTACACACGAGGGAGGTTAGTCAGAAACATCTGAGAGAGACCCATTCACAAAAGGGAGGCCTGAGACACTTTCGACCCAGCGTTGGTTTCCTCTTATTTAAAGTGTAGTTATGGTCTGGATTGTGCTATCTGGAAATTGGTGGAGGTGGGTTCAGTTGAGAGAGGGCTGGATGATTATTTGGATAGAAATGGAGTGCAGGGATATGGGTAAGGGCTGGAGATTGGGCAGTGGGCTGAATGGCCTCCTCCTGTGCCATAAGTCTGCAATCACTTGGAATGGTGGCATTTTCTGAGCTGAGATGACACTTTTTTTTGTATACTGATAAAACCTTAAGTTATCTCAGTGCTGTAAATCCCGGGATTTACATAGTAATCAATCAAAACCTGCATTATTATTCACGGTGATTATAGACTTAGCAGCCATCGAGGTTTGTCTAATACATCACATCAATTCTATGACACTTTGATCTTTTACTTATAAATTCTGTGCCCTATGTATCCTGTCTCAGTAGCTACCTGATGAAGGAGCAGTGCTCTGAAAGCTTCTGCGTTGGACTATAACCTGGTTGTGTGACTTCTGACAGATATTTATGCTGCCAGCAATTCGGACATAGTTTGGTTACAGCTGTCAGTCTAAAGCAGGGACCCAAACCACGCAATTAAAAGGTTTTCCATTGTCGGTCACTAAAATTCACCATCTAAGAAAAATAAGACACTTCCTCACTGGGAGATTGTTTGAACATTGTTTTTAACATTGCCAACATTTAGTGGTGGTAAAATGGTCACTGCTGAGACCATGCTAAATTGCCCATAGTGTTAGGCGCATTAATCAAAGGGAAATGGGTCTGGGTGGGTTACTCTTCAGAGGGTCGGTGTGGACTGGTTGGGCTGAAGGGCCTGTTTCCACACTGTAGGGGAATCTAATCTAAAATGGTCACCGTTGTGACAGATTTGTGATTCATATTCATTGATACTGCATTGGATTCTCTGCATCAATTCTGGACATGGGGCTCATGTCCTCAGTTCAAAGCCAAGGCATATCCATGCCTGACAAGCAGGGCTGAAAGGGTGAGGCTTGAGGTCATTATGGAGGAAAAGGTGAGGTCTGCAGATGCTGGAGATCAGAGTTGAAAATGTGTTGCTGGAAAAGCGCAGCAGGTCAGGCAGCATCCAAGGAGCAGGAAATTCGACGTTTCGGGCATAAGCCTCATTCCTGATGAAGGGCTTATGCCCAAAACATCGAACTTCCTGTTCCTTGGATGCTGCCTGACCTGCTGCGCTTTTCCAGCAACACATTTTCAGCAGTTGAGGTCATTATGATCTTGCAGATCTGTAATTGATTGTTTGTATATTCTCCTCATTTCTGTGTCTGTTTCCTCTGGATGCTCCAATTTCCTTCCGCAGTCCAAAGACGTGCAGATTAGATAGATTGACCATGCTGAATTAGTTCTAGTGTCCAGGGATGTGCAGCTGGGCGGATTAGTCATGGGAAATGCAAGGTTTGGTGATAGGGTAGAGAGGTAGGTCTGATTGGGATACTCTTCAGAGGGCCAGCTTGGACTTGATGGGCTGAATGGCCTGCTTTCACACTGTAGTGATTCTATTCTGTGATCTAATTGGGCATGAAACATTTAAAAGTATAAGTTAAATGCATTTCTGGAGAGATTGGGTGTGAGGTAAATATGGCAATTGGCATGATTTATTAAAAAGGAAGATGATTATCGTTTGGGTCAGGTTTTTACTACTCCTTAACATTCTAATGTCCTTGTTTACGTGATGGGTTTTTGAAAGTATGTGATAGATTAATTAAGCAGATAGAATGAGCAATTCTTTCACAGTAACACTGTGTGTACCATTTTCTGAACTGAAGTCTGACAGAGCAAACATAATGACTGGGAAAATGATCAGAAAGTGAGCCTTGGTTGAAACAATTGAGAGATATGGTCTACAGTCACTGGTACTGGCGAGAATAATAATGAATGCTTCATATTCTCATTCCTCTCCATTGACTTGGCCGAAGATGCACTCTTTGGTACAAAGTGACTTGCGAAATATTGTCCATCCCTGACTTGACGGCCACCAACTCATCGAGAAATTGTTTTGAAGCTTGCGATCATTGTAAGGCTGACAATCTCACTGCTTCTCCACCTCGCTGTCCGCCATCTTGTATCCTGAGGTATCACACGAGGTGGCTCATGTTGTGCCTGAGCCAAAATGCAACAGGACTCCCTTCATCACCTGCTAATGCTGTTCATTTCCAAATACTTTAACCAGGTACACTTTCACTGGCATTTACACTTTTGAATCAATGATAAAAATATTGGCAAGAGGATTCTGCATTGATGCATTCACCTTCCTTCGAGATCCATGGAATTGGTTGGATTTCAGTGTTATTTTAATGGCGTAAGTAATGAAATAAATTTGACGTAAAGGCTGACAATTTCCTGTTTTTTTCCCCTTCAACTTGCACTGTTTCTGAGAGGAATCTCCAGATGCTTGTTGAATTTAGCAGTTTTTGTCTGTTCTGTTGTGGCCAGCCGATTTTAATTTTTTCTTTAACCCACCTCACCCCTACCCGCCCCCCCCAACCGCTTCTAGAAATTTCTCTGTATCTTTTTAAATCGTGTTGTAATGCTCATGTGTTGATCATCCAGCAGACTATTTGACGTTTGTCATTAATAAAATAAAACAAAAAAACTGCAGATGCTGGAAATCTGAAGCAAATAATAGAAATTGCTGGAGAATCTCAGCAGGTCTGTCAGCATCTGTGGGACGAGAGCAGAGTTAATGTTTGAAAAAAACTTCAAACTTTTTCAGTTCTGAATGACTCAAAACGTTAACTCTGTTTCTCTCTCTACAGATGCTGCCAGACCTACTGAGCTTCTCCAGTTGTTTTTTACCTGTTTCACGTTGTAGCATCCACAGTATTTTACCTTTACACAATAAAGAGAAAAGGTCAGGTGAACAGTTTGGGGCCAGGACAGTCGCTCAGTGGTTAGCACTGATGCCTTATAACACCAGGGACCTGGGTTCAAGTCTACCTTCGGGTGACTGTCTGTGTGGAATTTGCACATTCTCTTTGTGTCTGTGTGGGTGTGCTCCGGTTTCCTCCCCTTGTCTAAAGGTGTGCAGGCGAGGGTGGATTAGCCATGGGCAATGCATGGTTCAGGTAGGGTGCCCTTCGAGGGGTCAGTGTGGATGTGATGGGCCAAATGGACTATTTCCATACCGTAGAGTTTCTGATTACAGATATCGATGAGTTGATTTCTCTCAACCACTTTTGCCTCTTAACCAAGCACACCAAATTGTGAGTCACCTGATTCTTAGTCTGTCTCCACTGATTGAGGATTCATATTTTCTGAAGGGGATTGTTTTTTTTTACCTTCCTCTTTTTTCTTTCATCAATGGAATTTGCAGAGAAAGGAGCTTGCAGGGACATAGCAAGTGAGAACAGCTACTGGAAGATTTTCTGTTATATTTTCACACAGGAGAAAGAGAGAGAGAGAGAGAGAGAGAGAGAGAGTGACCTGTTTTATCTTAGCTTGGACTTGCTTTTCTGTTGTCTCTATACTGTCTATAGCTGTTGCCACTTGCCCAGAAGTGTTTGTTATTACGGTGAGCCCTCCTAAGCCTACAGCAACTGGTCCTGATCGAAAAAACTAATCAAAAGACTTACTCTGGGGAAAATACTCCTGAGGCATACACATGATGCCGAGGGTGGGTGGGGTGTGCAGGAGGGGGGTGGTGGTCTAGTATCCTCTGTAACTGCTCGAATAAAGCAACATTGTAGATACCACACACACTGAGTTCCGGTAAAACTATCGCTTTTTCTTTCAAGGTTTCCTTGGTTTAAAGCAGTATCTTTCCCCCATTTTCACTCCACGGGTCAAAACAAAAATGTGGTCCTTGCATTTCTTACCACAGATTTACCTCTTTTTTGCAATCACTTTAAATCTGTGCCCTCTTGCTCTTGAATCTTTTGAGTGCTTTTTTTTCTCTGTCTACTCTATCCAAACCTCTCCTGATTTTGAGATCTCACCTCAGCCTTCTCCTCTTCAATGAAACCAATCCCAAACTCTCCAATCTGTCCTCATAACTGAACAGTCCTACTTTGGAACTATTCTTATAAACCTCTTCTGCACCTCTCTCCAATGTGTTCCCATTCTTCCGACAGGGTGGTGTCCCGACTGTACATGATGCTCAAGCTAAGGTTTAGCTTATAGAGATGCAGCAGACCCGCCTTGCTCTTGCACTATATGACCTGATTAACTAAGCCTAGGATACGAGGTGCTTAATTAGGTGCTCATTTTACCTGTCCGACCACCTTCAATGCTTCATGCTCATATGCACCATGGTCTCTCGCGTCCTGCCATCCTTTATAACAGTAGCCTTTATTTTATACTGTCTTCCCATCTTCCTGCAGCTGAAATGCATACTTCTCTGCAGTGATCTCTGTCTATCACTTTTCTGCCCACTCCACTGACTTGTTAAAGTTTACTTGAAATTCTACGTTGTCCTCCTCGCCGTTGACAATTTTCCAAGTTTTGTAGAGTCTACCTGCACTCCAAAATCATTAACATCTATCAGGGAAATCAATGGTCCCAGCTCTGGGCACGTGCAATACAAACTCCCTCCAGACTGAAAAATAGCCATTGCCCTTCATTCAGCCACTTCTATATCCATGCTGCTACGGGTTCCTTCTGTTCCTTGAGCTGTAGCTTTTATCACACGCCTGTTGTGTGGCTCTGTATTGAATGCCTTTAGAACGTCCATGCACACCACATAACACCACATGGTACCTCCTCAAAGAATGCCAGCGAGTTAATTAAACATGATTCTCCCTCAGGAAATACATGCTGACAGTCCTTAATTAACCTACTTTTGTCCACATGATCATTCATGCTATCCTGAATAACTGTTTCTAGAAGTTTCCCCACCACTGGTCTCATTGCTGGGCTTGTCACAGAGTCATACAGCACAGAAACAGACCCTTGGGTCCAAACAGTCCAAGCCAAACATAGTCCCAAACTAAACCAGTCCCACCTGCCTGCTGCTGGCCCATATCCCTCCAAACCTTTCCTGTTCATGTATACTTATCCAAGTGTCTTTTAAATGTTGTAACTGGGTCTATATCTACCTCTTCCTCTGGACGTTCACCCCACATGCAACCCGCCCTCTGTGTAAAAACTTTGCCCCTCATGTCTTTCTTAAATCTCTCTCCTTTCACCTTAAAAGTATCCTTTCTAGTCTTGAAATTCCTCCATTCCTGAAGAAGGGCTCATGCCCGAAACGTCGATTTTCCTGTTCCTTGGATGCTGCCTGACCTGCTGCGCTTTTCGAGCAACACATTTTCAGCTCTGATCTCCAGCATCTGCAGTCCTCACTTTCTCCTTGAAATCCCTCCATCCTTGGGCCAAGCTATAGTTAACACTATCTATGCCCCTCATGATTTGATGAACCTCTCTGCTTCCTTGGTAAAGACAGATGTAAAGTATCAATGCCACAGCTTAACCCCCGGATCCAAGTATGAGTCCACCTATTTTGTTGCTAATTAGCCATCCTTCCTTTGCCATCTTTTACTATTTGTAGATATTGGGAAGAAGATTAGCACATTTGGTCTGTCAGTTTCAATAATATGTGAACATTCAGTTACAGTTAACCAACTTAAACACAGCATGTAGCTTGTGGTGCTGAGGTGTACAACTCAGGGAATTCTCAGGTCTGTACAGGAGGAGAGTTGATCCCAGTATAAGCACATCATTGGCTGCACTGCCTGTGGGTTGGGAATCTAATAAAGAAAATCGACTAGGAATCCTGCTGCTGGTCATGTCCAGTTTCCATTGTTGCAGAGAAAATTGCCTGATTGAACCATGAAGAATCGCACTTGCATGAAGTGTCAGGGATATTGAGTATGAGCTATAAGGAGAGGCTAGAAAAACTCAGGTTGTTTTCTCTGGAGTGGCAGAGGCTGAGGGAAGACTTGATAGAAGTCTATAAAATTATGAGATGTATAAATAGAGCTGACAGTCAGAATTGTTTTTCTCAGAGTTGAGATGTCTAATACTAAGGGGCATGTATTTGAGGTGAGAGGGGGCAAGTTCAAAGGAGATGTGAGGGGCAAGTTTTCTACACAGAAAGTAGTAGGAGTGTGGAACGCACTGCTGGGGTGGTGGTGGAGGCAGGTATGATTGGGGCATCTAAGGGGGCTTTTAGATAAGCTCATGGATATGCAATGAATGAGGGATATGGACCAAGGGCATAAGGGATTATGCTATGCTGAACATGGTGTCATGTTCAGCACAACATCGTGGACTGAAAGGCCTGTTTTTGTGCTGGGCTATTCTATGTTCTATGATACACAGGAGTATGACAAAGGAGATATTTGGAAAGGACAAAAAAAATCTATTAACAAAATGTTGAATTTAATCTTGCCAGTATGGCAGAGAGTTGCTGCAGTTTGGAGCAGAAATTATAATTTTGCCTTTGCAAACAGTTAGGAATTAATCACATTTTGGAATGTAAGGGAGCCTGCTTTATTGCTCTGGATAACTTAATTCCCATACCAGATCAAGAACATTAGCCATCAGAGAGACCTTGTTGCTCTTTTCCCATCACTGGTTCAGTCTCAAACGGCCTGAGGCAGCTGCTAGTTTGTTTAAACACAATATCGATTTAAAACTAAAACAAAAGGGGGCATAACAGACACAACAGGGTCTATAGCTGAGGTGCAATATCGTGTTGTGCAGGACTCGTAACAGACAGTAGTCCTCCACAGGGTCATTAAATAATTTACTTATTGTTTCAAACTGAAAATAGTGTTAAGATCAGCAGAAACTCTCCAAATATCCCATGTGTGCTCCAAAAATTCCGATATGTGCAGCTTGACTTATTATTTGAAGATAAGCTGACCATCAGTCCGAGCTGGCTAAAGGTGATTGGATTTTCAATTACATACAGACACATAAATATAGTGTTTAGCAGCAGAGGAGACCATTCAGTCTCTTGAACCTGTTCTGTCATTTAATAAAATCGTGGCTGATCTGATTGTAATCTCAATCCACATTCCTGTCTACCCTCTTGATTCCCAAGAATCTGTTCATCTCTGCCTTAACAGTATTCAAAGACACTGCTTTCACCACGTTTGGATGAGAATTCTAAAGACAAAGACCCCTTTCTCCTCATCCCTGTACAAAATGGGTGACCTTTTATTTTTAAATATTGGCTCCTATTTCGAGATGTTCCCGCTCTGTCAAGACCCTTCAGGATCTTATATGATTCAATCAGCCGCAAGGTAGACTGGTTAGTGAGGTTAAATCACATGTAATACAGGGAAAACTGGCCAATTGGATACAAAAGGTAGAAGACAGAGGGTGGGAGTAGAGGGTTGTTTTTCGGACTGGAAGCCTGTGACCAGTGGTGTGCCACAAGGATTGCTGCTGGGTCCTCTACTTTTCATCATTTATATAAATGATTTGGATGTGAGCGTAAGAGGTATAGTTAGTAAGTTTACAGATGGTACCAAAATTGGAGGTGTAGTGGACAGTGAAGAAGGTTACCTCAGATTACAACGGGATCTTGATCAAATGAGCCAAAGGGCTCAGAAGTGGCAGATTGAGTTTAATTTAGATAAATGTGAGGTGTTGCATTTTGACAAATCAGGGCAGGACTTATACACGTAATGAGTGGGTCCTGGGGAGTGTCGCTGAACAAAGAGACTTGGGGTGTAAGTGTATAGTTCCTTGAAAGTGGAGACAGGATGGTGAAGAAGGCATTTGCTATGTTTGCTGTCATTGATAAGTGGATTGAGTATAGGAGTTGGGATGTCATGTTGCAGCTGTACATTGAAGCCAAAGTTAGAAAACTGACCAGTTCAGGTCTCCCTGCTGTAGGAAAGATGGTGTGAAACTTGAAAGGGTTCAGAAAAGATGTACAAGGATGTTGCCAGGGTTGGAGGGTTTAAGCTACACGGAGAGGCCCAATAGGTTGGGGTTGTTTTCCTTCGAGCGTTGGAGGCTGAGGGGAGACCTTATAGAGGTTTATAAAATCATGAGGGGCATGGATAGGGTGAATAGCCAAGATCTTTTCCCCAGGGTAGGGGAATCCAAAACTAGAGGACAAAGGTTTAAGCTGAGAGGGGAAACATTCAAGAGGGATCAGAGGAGCAACATTGTCATGCAGAAAGTGGGGCATGTATGGCATGAGCTGCCAGAGGAAGTGGTGGAAGCTGGTACAATTTTGACATTTCAAAGGCATCAGGATGGGTATATGAATGGGAAGGGTTTGGAGGGGCATGGACCAAGTGTTAACAAATGGGCTGTGATTAATTCAAGATGTCTGGCCAGCATGGATGAGCTGGGGCAAAGGTCTGCTTCCGTGTTGTATAACTCTGTAAATTGTCTCTCATTCCTCTAAACTGCAGTGGAATGAAACCTAACCTGATCAACCCACTCATTCCAGATATTAGTCTGGTAAACCTTCTCCGAACTGCCTGACACACATTCCCATCCTTCCTTAAATATTGTGCTTTCCTGCACTCAGGCAATACATGATGACTTTTCTCATTAAGGTTTGATGCTTGTTCAACACCAATGTAACTGGGTGTATATAAATAAAACACAGCAGTCTTGCGGTCTTTAGTCCTTTAGAATATATAATCAGCTGCAAATCTGCAATAAAGATTTGGTATCCATCTCACTTTTTATCAGGATTTGACAATTGTGATTCATTTGCATAGTCTTAAGAGGAGTATATGGTTCTGTTTACAATTGTCAGCTTCTCTCAGAACAGGAAGCCTAACAAACCCTGTCTCATTTGGACTGATAAATCTCATTTATTAACTTTGTTAACACATTCACACAACACTAATTCTTTCCAGAGGTGAATTATCTCTTGGTTCAATTTGTACTGTTTCAGGGAATGACTTGTGCTTGGTACTCCATTTATCTCTGGTGAAAACATTTCTTGAGTTCCCATTCTTATTCTTCACCTCGTGATGTGTGTGTCTGCTCCTCCCGCGTCTATGAACCCCTTGACACAATGAACAGTAAAGAATATAGAACATAGAATGTTACAGCACAGTACAGGCCCTTCGACCCTCGATGTTGCGCTGACCTGACGCCCATCTAACATACACAGTTCCATTATTATCCATATGTGTGTCCAATGCCCATTTAAATGCCCTTAACATTGGCGAGTCCAATACTGTTGCAGGCAGGCCATTCCACACCCCTACTACTCTCTGAGTAAAGAAACTACCCGTGATATTTGTTCTAAATCTATCACTCCTCAATTTAAAGCTATGTCCCCTCATGTTAGCCTTCACCATCTGAGGAAAAAGGCTCTCACTGTACAACCTATCTAACCCTCTGATTATCTGAAATGCCTCGATTAAGCCACCTCTCACCCTTGTCTCTCTAATGAAAACAGCCTCAGTTCCCTCAGCCTTTCCTCGTAAGACCTTCCCTCCATACCAGGCACCATCCTAGTAAATCTCCTCTGAACCCTTTCCAAAGCTTCTACATGCTTCCTATAATGCAGTGACCAGAACTGTATGCAATATTCCAGGTGTGGTCTTACCAGTGTCTTGTACCTTTGTTAAGACTCAAGGAGTCCATTGGGACTCGGGAAAGTCTTAGCCCATAGTTCCAACAATTTGTTCAGTACCCCTTCCCTGGTGATTGTAATTTTCTAGAGTTCCTCCATCCTTTCCATTTACTGGTTTATCACTGCTGATAAAATGTTACATATATCATCTACAGTGAAGACTGATGTCAAATATCCATTAAACTCACTTTTCTTATTTTACAGTATTAATTCTCCAACCTGATTTTCCGTAAAATCAACATTGCTTTGTTATCGCTTTGAAAAGAATTGTTAGAAACTCTTGCTTTCTCTTTTTATGTGTCTGGATAGCTTTCTCTTGTACCTTAATTCTTCCCTCTTCCTTAAGTTTTTGCACAGACTTCACAGTTTTTCATACTCTTTTGACCTACCCCCCCCCCCCCCCCCCCCCCCCCCCGCACAAATATTTAACTTTTCTAGTTAACTACGGATATTGGGTCTAGCCTTGTTGGAATGTGTCTATTCTGTGTATTCTGAAATATCCCCTTAAATATCTGCCACTGCAGTTCTGGGGACCTGGTGACATTTGCCAAAGTCCCACAAAGGAGATTATTGTGCAAGATTATAGTGCATGGGATTGGGGGAAGTGTATTGAGATGGATAGAAAACTGGTTGGCAGAGAGGAAACAAAGAGTATAAATTAATGGGACCTTTTCAAATTGGCAGGCAGTTACTAGTGGGGTGCCATAGGGACTGGTGCTGGGACCCCAGCTATTCATAATATACATTAATGATGTGGATGAGGGAGCAAAACGTAACATCTTAAAGTTTGCAAATGATTTCCAAGTTGGGTGGGAGGATGAACTGTGACAAGGACACAGGGATCCTTCAGCATGATCTGGACAGGTTGGGTAAGTGGGCAAATCAATGGCAGATGCAGTATAATTTGGATAAATGTGAGGTTATTGTTGTAAATTGGGAGAGGGAAGTGTGCAGTGGGACCTGGGTGTCCTTGTGTACCACCCGCTGAAGGTAAGCATGCAGGTGCAGCAGGCAGTAAAGAAGGTAAATGGTATGTTGGTCTTCATTGAGAGAGGTTTTGAATACAGGAGTAGGGATGTGTTGTTGCAGTTATGCAGGGCCTCAGTGAGGGGAAAATGAGGAGTGCAGATGCTGGAGATCAGAGTCGAGAGTGTGGGGCTGGAAAAGCACAGCAGGTCAGGCAGCATCCGAAGAGCAGGAGGGTTGACGTTTCAGGTATAAGCCCTGATTCTCCTGCTTCTCCAATGCTGCCTGATCTGCTGTGCTTTTACAGGGCCTTGGTGAGGCCATACCTAGAATATTGGCTGCATTTTTGGTCTCCTTCTCTGAGGAAGGATGCTCTTACTCTCAAGGGAGTGCAGTGAAGGTTTACCAGGCTGATTCCGGGGATGGGCGGATTGACATATGAGGAGAGATTGACTAGGTGAGGGTTGGTTTTTGCTGGTGTTCAAACCAGTGAGGGGGCATCTCATAGAGACTTATAAAATTCCACCAGGACTAGACAGGGTAGATGCAGAGAGGATGTTCCCAATGGTGGATGCATCCAGAACAGGGGTCACAGTCTGAGGATTCAGGGTGGACTATGTAGGACGGAGATGAGGAGACATTTCTTCACCCAAAGAGTGGTGTGCCTGTGGAATTCATTACCATTGGAAGTAGTCGATGCCAAAACATTGAATGTATTCAAGAGGCGGCTAGATATAGCACTTGGGGCGAATGGGATCAAAAGTTATGGGGAGAAAGCAGGATTAGACTATTGAGTTGGACGATTGGCGGAGCAGGCTTGAAGGGCTGAATGGCCTCCCCCTGCTCTTGCCTTCTATGTTTCTATGTCTCAATGACCTATTGCTAATTTGCTAATTCACTTTAGCCAGCTCTCCAGACATGCCCTTACAATTGTCCTCATTTAAATCTTTCAAACAGAGTCTCATACCCACTCCCACTCTTCCTCAAGCTGAAGATAAAATTCATGCATATTATAATCACTGCTACCCACGGATGCCTTCATTGCAAATGTCACATCTAGTGTAGCCTACTCTCTGGCTAGCTCCTGAATATACTGTTTTAAGAAGGTATCCTGAGATCACTCCATGAACTCTTTGTCTTGTCTTCCTTTGCTGATCTGACCATTCCAGTCAATATGTACATTAAAATCTCTGATGATATTCTTTCTTTCTGCTCTGTCCTCCTGGGTTGATACTATCAGTAACATCTTGCTTTTATCATTTCACACGGTTACCTAAACGTTTTCCACACTTTGGTTTCCTGAACTTAAATCCTCATCAATTTTTCTTGTTACTTTCTCAAATAAATTCAATCAAATTAGTTAGATTGGATTTTCCTTTAACCAATCTATGCTGACCATACCTGATTAATCTTTGTTTTTCCAAGTGATCTATCTGTTGGGATTGCTTCCAATTGTTAGTCCACTTCTGAGGTTGGACAGACTGATCTGTGATTATTCAATCTCTCTCTCGCTTTTTCAAAGAAAGGTACACCATTAGCAGTCCTCTAATCTTCAGGCTCCATATCTGTATCCAATGAGGATTGGAAAATTAGGCCTCTAATCTTCAGGCCCTGTACCTGTATCCAATGAGGATTGGAAAATGAGGTTCAGAACCTCTGCTATTTGCTCTCTGATTTTTTTTTAATAGACTAGTGTATTTCTACCTGATGCTGGTGATTTATTCAGCTTCACAAATACTAATCCCACTAACATTTGTATTGCTCGCAAGAACAAAACTTTTCACTGCCTCGGTACACGTGACAATAAATTCAATTCAATTCAATTTCCTCTGTCCATATGTTTACCACATCAATACTTTACACTTCTCTTCCATACTATAAAACCTGCATTGTTCCCTATTTTTGGTGAAGACACATGCAGAGTACTGATGAAGAATAATACCAACACATTCCGTCTCTACACATATACACATTGTTATCAGCTTTGCTTTCTGCTTGTTTATCCTCATACAATTAATGCATGGATAATTTGATTTGATTTGAAGTTGTCACCTGTACCTAAGTACAGTGAAACGTTCTGTTTTGCGAGCAGTACAGGCAGATCACAGCAAACAAGGACATACTGGTCACAGGAAGCTTAGACGGAGTGAGGCATACGAGCTAACAGTTGCACACGAGGTCCACAAAGCAAGATCAACATTATTTGAAGTTAGAGAGGTCCACTCAGCAGCCTAATTCCACCTTTGACTTCACCTTAAGGTTGCATGCCATATTCTTTCACGCCTTCTCTTTGTTTTCTTAATTTCTTTTTTGATTTCACCTTTCGTTTTGTGGCTTTTTGTAGTATTGAACTCTTAGGGTCAGACATGAGCTTTACTTTCTGCCTTATCTCTCCTGTAGGGTCCTTGATATCCAGTGGCTGTAGATTTGGCGGTCTAACTATTAAGCAACTTAACGTTCGCGCAGCACGAGTTGGCTTTTTAAAAATTCATTCATTCCTGGGATGTGGATATCGCTGGCTAGGCCAGGATGCATTGACCACCCCTAATCACACCGAGGGCAGTTGACTTTCCTTGCAGGCTGGGAGTTGTCTGGGGTTGGGGGGGGGGGGGTGGGGGGCACAGGGAGGGATGAGCAGTCCATCTTCCCCCATACAGTGTAGCCTACAAGGAAGGCCCTTTCCTTCAATGTACAATAGTTACTACTGAATCCGGTAGGGAATGCCAGAGAAATGTGCTCATTTGGAGAGCGGATAGAATGTCAAATTCTCTATTAAAAGAAATAGTTGAGGCGAGCAGTGCAGGGGAGGCTGCACACTGGCAAGAAGGGAAAGGAATGGGTGTTATTGGATAAAGAGGAGATTTGGGTGATACCTTAACCTGCACAGAATAGTTGGTCTGGCTGTCCTCTCCGTGTACTAAATTCTTTGTAACACATTTAGATGTGCACTTGCGATGCCAAGCTATACAAGGTGATAGGCTGAATGCTGAAAGATGGGATTAAAATAGCCAGGTGCTTGTTTTTGACTGGCACAGACTCGATGGGCCAAAGGTTAGATTAGAGTGGTGCTAGAAAAACACAGCAGGTCAGGCAGCATCCGAGGAGCAGGAAAATCGACGTTTCAGGCAAAAGCCCTTCCTCATTCCTGCCTGAAACGTTGATTTTCCTGCTCCTCGGATGCTGCCTGACCTGCTGTGCTTTTCCAGCACCACTCTAATCAAGTCTCTGGTTTCCAGCATCTGCAGCCCTCACCTTTGCCTCGATGGACCGAAGGGCCCTTTCCTGTGCTCTGTGACAGTGTAAAACAAAAATAGGAAAAGGACATACTAACTGACATGAATTGTGATGCTATCTCAAATAACTGTGGTTTTATTCTACAGGTACATAACATCATTTGTACACCTAGGTAATGTTTCAGCTCTTCGAACATTCAGAGTATTGAGAGCGTTGAAAACCATTTCAGTAATCCCAGGTAAGAATTCATTCTGACTTAGCTGCAGACAACAAATTGGGGCTTTACCTGCCTCTGACTCCCTCCCAGTTCCCTGCAGCTACTGCCTCAGCTGTTCATGGTGTTCTATTGTTGTTCTCCCATTCCTCTTGCATGCTACAGACTTGTGACTGAACTTGTTAAACTGGGTCATGTCTCAACATTATAAACATTTGGGAGCACTTCCAAATTCTGAAAGTGATCGCAACCACTCCAGGTGAGATGTTAAACACTAAAGCTTGCACTGAATTAACTCAATACAAAACTGTTGCACAAGTGTAGGGAAATAAAATAGATTATTGTAATAATAATTTAAATAATTACCAAGGAATGGATTTGATTCTTTTTTGAGCTGTCTGTAGGAGCAACTTGTCTATTTAATGACTTTAAGTTGTTAATGCAAATTTCCTTAATGCCAACAGCAGCTTTCTCATTTTTAATGACACATTCCTTTATTTAATCCCGACCCAATTAGTAAAATAATGAGAGAATCTGTGTTTATAGTGGCATTATCATAGCTTGAAGGGAGTGAACATGTTCCGAAGGCTTTGTATGTGTGAACATTTGAATTGGACACCTCAATACCAAGTTGAAGATTATTTCCAGGATTTGCATTTTAATTTCCAGAAACTGAAATTTCTTTTCCCTCCTGTCTGATTAGCAAGAATTAAGCTTCTGGTTGGGTGAACTGATTAAGTTACTGAGTAAATACACTGGGGGAATGTGTGGTCCAAGGTGTGGAATGAGCTGAGTGACTGAGAAGTCAATAAACTCTAACTACAAGGAAAAGGTGTCATAAATTCTGTTTTACCAACAGGCTTATATCCAAATTGACACACTTACATTGTTCAACGTACATGTGAAGTGTTTTTTTTACCAGACACTTGAAAAAAAACCTGAAAAATGTGTTGCTGGAAAAGCGCAGCAGGTCAGGCAGCATCCAAGGAGCAGGAGAATCGATGGTTCGGGCATAAGCCCTTCTTCAGGAATCCTGAAGAAGGGCTTATGCCCGAAATGTCGATTCTCCTGCTCCTTGGATGCTGCCTGACCTGCTGCGCTTTTCCAGCAACACATTTTCAGCTCTGATCTCCAGCATCTGTAGTCCTCACTTTCTCCTCCTTGAAAAAAAATCCAGTGCATGATAACATGAAGTTCTGGGCTCTGGGCTCTGGTGAGGTATGAGTAAGTACTTTATAACCACTGGAACAGTTTCAAAGATTGAATCCTCCAACATTGAATTAGTCTCTGACACAATAAGAAGAAACTGTTCTTAACCCTTTTAAGAAGATCAAAAGCAGCTTTCCACACGTTGCCAACCCACAGATCTGTGTAATTTAAAGCATTTTTTCAGATGTAGAATATTGATGATTTATTTTTCCAGCAAAATGGAAAGGTTTCATTCAATCGAATATTTATCATCTGTGTGGTAAATTAGTGCAGCCTGCTATACTTGCATGCAAAATGGATACCGGAGAGCAAGCCCCATTTCTCAGTCATATTGTAGGTGTGGCTTATATTAAATTAAATTAATGTCACTCTACGGGCTGCAGAACTAGGCTGGTGGGGAGGTCTATGTGCAGAGCTGTCTGACAATGCTATGAATTCCTAAATTTTGAATGCTCTTGGCCTAATGATCACTTAGCATTTTTTATGGTGTTCCCATGTCTGCTGTTTAACTCAGACAATTTTACCTGTTTCCAGTGGGTCATGTGTTGTGAACCAGACCAGACCAGACCCCCTCAAAATATTTTAAGAAGGTAGCCTAGACCCTCATTTTTTCTTATTTACAAAGGCAAACATAAAGTGCTCTGTTCCAGGTGCAATTGAACTGATTAGACTGTTCGATATTAAGCAAAACGCAATTTATTCAAATGCTTTGGTTAAATTCCAACAAGAGAGTAGTGAACTTGGAATAACTTAACTCTGTTGGAAAACTTAGCAGAATAATAGATACGGTAATTGTTACTAATTAATTTTTCCAATATAGGAGCATCCCATAAACATAGCATTTGGCAAAAAGACAGATTCAGAAATCAGATTTTCTCACATTCAACACCTGCAGTAGGAAGAGAAACTAAGCAAAAGTGAGGACTTCATATGCTGGAGATCAGAGTTTAGATTAGAATGGTGCTGAAAAAGCACAGTAGGTCAGGCAGTTTCCGAGGAGCAGGAAATTCGACGCTTCGGGCCAAAGTCCTTCATCAGGAATGAGCAAGGAAGAGAAACCCCAGCTTCGAGATGGAACTGAGAGATGGGAAAAAAATAGCTTCTACTTCTTGAAGACTCCAACAATTTTGGCTAAAAGCTAAAACAAAACTGCGAAATCCTGGTTTGTGAGAGCTGGCCACACCCATCCAGGCTACTTCTATTGTTCCAACCTTTAAAAAAACTTCAAGGCCCCCCCCTCCAAGCTGTTTACGTTATCACAGACTGCTCATTCAATCTCTGTCTTAAAAGAAACCAGGACAAAATACACTCTTAAAGCCACTGTATCGTCACACATGCTTCCACTAAAGTACCTGACAGGTGATGATGTTGGTGATAAATACAGAGTGGGTTTGCCTGGTATCTAACAGCGTCTGTTGTTACATGTTACAGGCAATGTTGTTCAGTCCCAGTAGCACCACAGATATATGGGTGATCCATCTATTGAGAGACTGTCGTCCTACACGAAGACAACTCCAATAAGCAGTGAACTGTGAATTTGGAAACCATTAGTTGACTCAGCCACAATCCATAGGACAGGTGTCAAATCATCTTGCCTTTCTAATCTGTGGGTAGTGTAGTGTCAGAGAGGATGTATCTGCTCCACACACTCTCACTCCAATGATAAGCACTGAGTTAATGCTCCCATTGACGGTAACAACTTGTAATTGCCCAGTATCATATTACCACATGTAAAGAGTGAACAGGCAATCAGCAGGGAAAGCCTATCTATGTGAAACTAGCCAAGGGGACTTGTAAGGGTCAGTTCTGGTTTTGTGTAACTGTGAGTATGGGGACCTATTATCCTGAGGAAATGGTCAGGAAAAGCTGAACATCCAAGTGGCTATTCAACTATCTTGTGATTCTTAATAAGACAGTAATCGATGTGGAAGATTCTCAATGCTAGGCCCACTGCTTTTGGCATTTACACACCATTTGGATCCTTAAAGGCAGTTTAAATTTAATAGGAGGTTGTTTAGCTTAGTTGGTTAAGATGTAGGATGATGCCAAAAGCACAGGTTCAATTCCTGTGTTAGCTGAGCTAACCATGAAGGTCTCTCCTTCGCAACCTCTCCCCTCACTTGAGATCTGGTGCCCTTCAGGTTAAACCACCATCAGTCGTCTCTCTCTCTCTCTCTAATGAATGGGACAACAGTGACTTTATAAATACAGAGTGAAACTTGCTGATGATGCCAAGCTTGGGGGTATGGCTCAAAGTGAGGATTGACTACAACTGGGCAGTAGTTTAAGAGGAGTGTTTTGTCCTGGTTTCTTTTAGAGACTGGGGACAGGTGACGATAAGAAGATAAACAACTTGCGAGGCCTTGGGATTTTTTTAAAAGGTTGGAACAATAGAAGCAGCCTGAGGAGGTGTGGTCCAGCACTCACAGACCAGGATTTCTACCTTTCTTTAGTTTTTTTCAGGTTTAGTTTTATACAGTTGCTGTGGGAGTCTCGACATGGTTGGAAGCTACAGTAAATGTCTCCTGGCTGTCACTGCCTCTGAGTTATCACTTGATATTTTTCTCTCTCTCTGCTGCCAGACTACATGGGAGACAATCTGTTTCTGACTTTGCCTTTTTGGCAAGGGGTGTGTTTAGGAGATGTTACTATAGTTAATTAGTAATAGTTGTTGCCTCGATTATTCTGTTAAGTTTTCCAATAGAGTTAAGTTATTCCAAGCCCTTCTTTATTTTGCTTGCACTGTAACTGTAGGGTTTGAATAAATTATGTGTTGTTTAATGTTGAATACTTTGACCAGTCGAATTGCATCTGGAACGCAGCACCTGACATTTACGTTTAAAATAAGACAAAGTTAAGGTCTAGACTACCTTAAGATATATTGAGGAGGGCTGGTCCATAACAATAGGGTGGTAGAATCAGCAGACAGCTGGCAAATAGAAATCCATAGCTGGGAGAGGCAATGTAGGTTTAAAGTGTATGCTAAAACAAAAGGGTTCTGAAGTGTGGGGGTGCTATGTTGGAAGTATGTGGGGGTGGGAGTGGTGGTTTCGGGTCCATGGTTTTTGAAGATGACATGACATGCCACCCTTTATTTGACACTGACCCAGCTCCCTCAGAGCCAGCTCTCAGAGTGAACAGAACCCCTGACACTCCTGTTATATCTGTCAGCCAGGGCTCCCCAATTGATGCAGATTAACAGCCCCAGTCAGGGAACTCATATTCTATGAGATCCACCTGCCGACCTCACTCCAATCCCCACTTCTGAGCTTATGATGGAGGGAAGGTCATTGATGAAAGCAGCTGAAGATGATTGGGCTGTGGACCCTACTCTGAGGAACTCCTGCAGAAAAGTCCTGGAGTGAGATGACTGACCTCCAACAACCATGACCGCTAGGTCTGACTCCAACCAGCGGGGAGACTTCACTTTGATTCCCTTTGACTCTGTTTTGTCCGGGTCCTTTGCTGTTACACAATCACATGCTGCCTTGATGTTAAGGGCAGTCACTGTCAAAGACAACTTGGGCAGACTTACAGATACTGGTCCAACCAGATACATCCACATCTTGTGAAGAATTAAAATTAAATAGCCAAGTCAGACGTGATGATTATAATCTGCCACAAGATCTCCCAGGTCCTGGTTGTTTCGACTCTATACAAAAACACATTCCCTTTGAGCTGCTTGGGCCCTCAGGTGTGCGCCAACATAGACGGGATTGTTGGCGCCTCTCCCATGCCTGTTAAAAATTGCAATCTTTGCCTCCTTGTCCTGCTAACCTGCTCCTCAGATTGAGTCATAGGGTCATACAGCACAGAAACAGACCCTTTGGTTCAACCAACCCATGCCTAACATAATCCCAAGCTAAATTAGTCCCACCTGCCTGTATTTGGCTCTAATCCATCCGAAACTTCCCTATTCATGGACTTACCGCAATGCCTTTTAAACATTATAACTATACCCGGATCCATGGCTTCCACTGGAACTGCATTCCATACGTAATCCATCCACTGTGTAAGGAATTCGCCCCTCATGTCTTTTGAAAATCTTTCTCCTCTCAGGATAAAAACGTGCTCTTTCGTCTTGAAATCCCCCACTCTAAGGAAGCGGCGTCTACCATTAACTTTATCTATACCCCTCATGATCTTATAAACTTCTATCAGGCCACTTCTCAACCCCCTACGGTCCAGTGAAGAAAGTTCCCAGCCTCTCCAGCCTTTCGCTAACGGGATCTTTCCTGTCACTCAATGTCACTTTGAAAAATGGGGCAGCTTTTCCTGAGCGGTATCTATCCAGGGCTGCCCTCTTTGTAAACCGCACGCTGACACATTCCCGACCCGGAAATCCTGTTGTTTGAAGCTCCTTTTCCCAAAATAGTTCATCAACAGAGCAAGGTTGTACAGTATTTAAAGGTTTCTGAAATGCACCATTACTTTGTGGGGAAGCCCTTACTGCTGTGGGGGGGTTAGTTTGTGACTTATATTACGTTTGGCCGATGTGTAACAAGGATAACATTGGAGCAGCTGCCATTTTCCTTCTAAACAACCTCTCCTAATTGTTAGTAACTCTCCGTGATGAATGCCCCGATGGGTTTTTTCAAACTTATTTTGCCTGGGTAAGACTGCCCCATGGTTTATTTGAAACTGCACATTCTAATTATTTGCAGGAAGCACATCGCCCTTTTGCTCTCCAGTCGAACCAAATAACTCCCACCTAAAATCTAAACCTCACTTCTGCATCTTAGCTGGTTTTGTAATGAGGGCAAAAAACAGGCGTCAAAGTAACTAAGACACTTTAGTTACCTTGTCCTCACCTATCATACAGCACAGAAACAGACCCTTCGGTCCAACTTGTCCATGCTGACCAGATATCCTAAATTAATCGAGTCCCACCTGCCAGCACTTGGCCCATATCCCCCCAAACCCTTCCTACTCATATACCCATCCAGATGCCTTTTAAATGTTGTAATTGTGACAGCCTCCACCACTTCCTCTGGCAGCTCATTCCATACACACACCACCTTCTGTGTAAAAAAGTTGCCCCTTAGGCCCCTTTTAAATCTTTCCCCTTTCACCTTAAAATTATACCCTCTAGTTTTGGACTCCCCTACCCTGGGGAAAAGGCCTGGGCTATTCACTCTATCTTTGCTCTTCATGAGTTTATAAACTTCTCTCCAGTCACTTTGATGCTCAGGGAGAACAGCACCAGCCCATTCAAGCTTCTCCCTATCGCTCAAACCCTCCCAACCCTTGTAAATCTTTCTATGAACCCTTTCAAGTTTAGAAACATCCTTCCTAAAGCAGCGAGACCAAAATTGAACTCAGTATTGCAAAAGTGGCCTAACCAAGGCTCAATCAGCTTCTGATTTCAGCAACTTATCCTCCACTGTTTCTGACAACTCTTCTGTAATGTTGCCAACAAACACTCCTTCCTCGGCCGAGCCTTTCAACTTTCCAAGAGAATCTAATCTTTCTGTGACACCCTGGTTGTCCTATCGTCAGTCATCTCCGACACTCCCTCCTGTTCCTGCAGCCATTCCCCTTTTGGGGGAGGTGATGGCCTGTTAATCCAGAAACACAGGTATTGCCTCAGGACCTGGGTTCGAATCCCGCCGTGGCAGATGGTGGAATTTGAATTGAGTCAAAATCTCTTAAAAATGTAAGAGTCTGATGATGATCATGAATCCATCGCTGATTTTCAGGTAAGGCCTATTTGGTTCACTAATGCCTTTTGGGGTAAGGGAACTGCCATCCTTACCTGGTCTGGCCTACATGTGACTCCAGACCCACAGCAATGTGGTTGACTCTTAACTGCCCTCTGGGCAATTAGGGATGGGCAATAAATGCTGGGCTTAGCCAGTGATACCCTCATCCTACGAATGAATAAAACAAGTTGTTGGAGATGGATCTTTTCTCACATTCCTGATGAGGGGCTCATTCCTGAAACATCAACTCTCTTGCTCCTCGGATGCTGCCTGACCTGCTCTGCTTTTCCAGTGGCACATTTTTTGACTTTACTTTGAACACCCTAACCGTGACATCCCCAACCATTCCTACCATGTGACCTGATTGTACTGCCTTCAGTTTAGTAACATTGATGTGGACTGGGGTGTTGGTTTTGGACTGGGGTGGACAAAGTTAAAAATCACACAACACCAGGCTATCGCCCTTCATCAGGCTCATGCCCGAAACGTCGATTTTCCTGCTCCTCGGATGCTGCCTGACCTGCTGTGCTTTTCCAGCACTGCTCTAATCTCGACTCTGGTTTCCAGCATCTGCAGTCCTTGGTTTTACCAGGTGATAGTCCAACAGGTTTATTTGGAAGCACTAGCTTTCGGAGCGCCACTCCTTCATCACATAGCTCGTGGAGTAGGTTCATAGGACACATTAATATGTTTCTTAAATTATCTCACGAATGTGACTTGAAAGAAGTTCTGGGATTAAATATTACTGAATCGAAATCTGTAACCCATTCGAAGAAATGAAAAACTTAACAGCAAACTAGGTTTGTTCAATACATTGTATCAGTTGTATGGCACGATGATCTTTTGCTATAAATTCTGTGTCCTACGATCCTGCCCCACTAGCTACCTGATGATGGAGCAGCGCTGTGAAAGCTTGGACTTCCAAATAAACCTGTTAGATTATAACCTGTTTTTATGCAATTTTTAACTTCAATTTAGTACTCTTTAATTGTTGCCTTTAATGCAGTCTCCTCTGTGCATTGTGGGATACCTTGGTTCAGTCTGCAAGTAGGGCCCTGAGTTCCCTGACTCTCACTATTGTAGTCCTCCCCTGAAACCGAGGGTCACCGTCGAAGGTCCTGAGATAAACCATGTAAGACTGAGACGAAGAGAAATTTCTTCAACCGGAGAATGGTGACCCTGTGGTGATCCTCTCAATCACAGAGAACAGTCCAGGGCAAACCATTGTATGATTTCAAGAAGATGCTGGATATATCATCTGGGGCCAAAGGGATTAAAGGATATGGGGGAAAAGCAGAAATAGTCGATTGAGTTGGATGATGAGCCCCGGTCATAACGAGTGACTGAGTAGGCTCAAAGGGCCGAATGGCCTACACCTGCTCCTGTTTTCTATACCTTTACGTCACGCCTCATCTTTCAACTTGATACCCTTCAGTTCTCAACCTTGTATTCAACGCCTTTCGATCATAGCCCTTTTGTTTCACATTGTTCAGTTTTTTTCCGTTACTCTCTCATGTGAGGTTCAGATGACTGTTATCCTGCCATTCACACCTCACCTGGATACATCGTTTGCTTCTTTACGTTATCCATTGCCAGTCTCTTTGGCTTCAGTACCATGAAACCTTTTGTACTAGCATTCCCCCACCATATCACAGGCCTTTTGTTTTGTTCCTTTTCCCTGTTTCTCTCATTTTAAACCTGTTAGAATTTCATCTTCCCTTCAATTCTGCTGAAAGGTCATCCACCTGAAACATGAACTCTTCTTTTTGGCCCTGATGGATGCCTAGTATTCCCAGCATATTCTATCCACCCATGTAGTCATGACCATTGAAATCTATATTGTGTTAATTGCCTGTTAGCTTATTGTCTCACCTGCACCAATGTCCTCACCACTGACTGCCCACACATTGACTCATTGCTAATTATCTCTGGGGTGGAAGTGCTTTTTTAATAAAACAGGTCAACGCCAGTTTTATTTGGAGTTATTAATTAGCAGACCAATGTCTTTGCAGCCTTAAAGATCTCAAGCCCATGGTTTGATTAGTCGGTCGTTAATGATGTAGTGAAGCTACTCGCTTTAATTAAAAATAGCATTCATCCCCTGGTCTTTCACACCTATATAAAGCTGGGCTCCCACATGCAAACAATTTAAATAATAATTATTTAGCATCTCTCCTACGCTGCTTTTCTGTTGCCTCTTTGCAATCACAGACTGAACCTTGCACACCCATGTCCAGATGCCAACTTGCATTGTCCTGAACCCGTTTTGTACGTTGCCCCCTCAGCCAGCGATACCAGGTTCACTGTCCTGATGCTCAGTGCCAGGAAGATCATCATGGCAGGCCCCTCAGGCAAGTGGGGCACGGCACGCTGGCTCAGTGGTTAGCACTGCTGCCTCACAGCTCCAGGGACCCGGGTTCAATTCCACCCTCGGGCTATTGTGTGGAGTTTACATTCTCCCTGTGTCTGTGTGGGTTTCTTCAGGTTGCTCTGGTTTCCTTCCACAGTCCAAAGATGTGGATTGGCCATGCTAAATTTAGGTTCATTCCTGATGCAGGGCTTTTGCCCGAAACATCGATTTTCCTGCTCCTCGGATACTGGCTGACCGGCTGTGCTTTTCCAGCACCACTTTAATCTCGACTCTGATTTCCAGCATTTGCAGTACCCACTTCTGCCTTTGCTAAATTTACCCATAGTGCCCAGGGATATGTAAGTTAGCCACAGGGAATGCAGGGTCACAGGGATGTGCTAGGTTTGGGTGGGATGCTCTTCGGTGGTCTGTGTGGATTTGATGGGCTGAATGGCCTGCTTCCACTCTGTTGGGATTCTAAGTCGAGAGAGGGAGCCTTGAGTTCGGTGGCCCCAGCCCCATTAAGTCAAGGATATGCTCAAATACAAGTCCAGGGTCTTGGACGTTGTTGGTCAGAGTCAGATTGCTCTCCACAATAAGGAGTGAGAAAACAAATGTCAGGTATCTGATCCCTGCCTTGACTCTCTCTGTCCTGTCATGAGCTGATTTCCCCCTGAAGTAAGAGAGGGAAGCATTAAAGCAGATGGAAGTAGGGGGCACAGCTGTTACTTTTGTTGCTGGTGGGAAGGTGTCCTGATCGAGTGAGCAGGCAGGGGGCACAGGGCTCGTGAAGCCAGTGGACAGGGTGGGCGAGAAAGAGAGAGAGAGATGTCACAGGCAATAGAACATGAGCCTCTCATATGGGAGCAGGAGAGAAGATGGTGACACTCACTCTGGTAGAGCGAGTATGTTCATTGATGTTGTTACTAGAGTGCTGGGCATTCCTTCAGACAGCTGGCACTGAGCTAACCCAGGCTGGCAAGGTCTCACATCATGTCCCTCTCTGCTGGTCCCCAGGGTGAGGAGGATATCCAATGAGATCTCCAGTACCCTGCCCACAAAATGGAGCACCAAACGTGCCTCATCCACCATGAGCAGGCAAATCTCAGAAAAAGTGCAAGGGGCAGCTCCGAATGTCTGGGAGCACATTGGGCTTTTAAAGATGGCGTTACCAGCAAAGGATGTGGTCAATCTGGGATATCCTGGCAGTGGTAGTGTCCCAGGAACAGCACGTGGTACGAGCAGGAGATAGAATTTGACATGAGGGATGCCATCGAGGGTGGAGTAGGTAGCTAACAAGGCTAACAGATTCCTGAGGAAATTTATATTTGAAACATCAACTCCCCTGCTCCTCAGATGCTGCCTGGCCGCCTGTTCTTTTCCAGCACCTCACCTTTAGACCCTGATCTCTAGCATCTACGGTCCTCACTCTCACCTTGCTAACAAGGCACATTTGGTGAGAAATCCTACTCGAAGAAAATCCATCCAAAAGCCTCGAGGTAACGCACACAAAAAAAAATTGGATTCAGTCCGTCCTAAACAAAAGCCCACAGCCGCAGCAATGCTGCGTCGCTCAGTCTGTAACACCCCTGGCTCTAGGTCAGACTGGGTAGTGAATCCCGACTCACGGATTCAGAGCTGGGCCGTACAATCATAATTGACGTCCCAGTTTGTTGAAAGAAATCAATAATTCATGTTCACTGATTTAATTAATAAGTAGTCTTGTTATCCAAATCCTAGTTAAATTAATGGCAACTTATCTGCCATTTTATACTGAGCACAGATGTGAGGCCAACTGAAATTGTAATTATTTATCTAATAAGAGCCACCCAGTGCAGCAGCAGCAGTTTTTAAATCTGCAACTTGCACCTAAGTTGGTTCTCCACACTCAAGTAGAAATGTGTTGCTATGGAGCGTTACCAGGATCCGGACTGGCTCCTCTTTATCTCTCAGAATGACCGGGAGATTGTTGTGGTGTTGATTGAGCTCTTGTAAGATTTCTCATGCTTCCCTCGTAAACTCCACTATCATGGAATATGCTGCGTGATTAACACATTCAGCACCTTACACCTGTTACCAATCTTCAGTTTGGATCATGGAGTCATAGAGGTGTACAGCACAGAAACAGACCCTTCAGCCCAACTCGTCCACGTCGACCAGATATCCTAAATTAATCTTGTCCTGTTTGCCAGCATTTGGCCCATATCCCTCTCAACCCTTCCCACACATATCCCCATCCAGGTGCCTTTTAAATGTTGTAATTGTACCAGCCTCCACCACTTCCTCTGGCAGCTCATTCCATACACGTACCACCCTCTGTGTGAAAACATTGCTCCTTAGATCCCTTTTAAACCTTTCCCCTCTCACCTTAAACCTGTGGCGTCAAGCTTTGGACTCCACTGCCCCAGGGAAAATGCCATGGCTATTTACCCAATCCATGCCCCTTATGATTTTATAATTTTCTATTAGGTTACCCCTCAGCCTCCGACACTCTTATTCAGACACTCCCTATCGCTCAAACCATCCAACCCTGGCCAGATCCTTATAAATCTTTTCTGAACCCTTTCAAGTTTCACAACATCTTTCCTATAGAAGGGAGACCAGAACTGAACTGAATGCAATATTGCCAAAGTGTCCTCAACAATGACCTTAGCTGAATGTCCATGCCTCTGTTTAAATTCCTTGGTACTCATCTTTTTTTGGTATTCATTCATGGGATGTGGGCATCACGGCCAGGCCAGCATTCATGGTCCATCCCTAATTGCCCACTGGGCAGTTAAGAGTCAACCACATTGTTGTGGGCCTGGAGTCAGATGTAAGTCCTTCCCTAAAGGATATTAATGAACCAGATGGCTTATTATAACAATATAAATTGGACTAGCTTTTTATTAAATTCAAATGTTGCCAGGTGCCATCTGAACCCCTGTGTCCAGAACGGTAGCCTGGCCTTCCTGATGGTTAGTCCAATGATATCACCACTATGTCATCATCTCCCCAGCATCATGGATTCCAGCATTTGCCATCTTTCTGGGTTTCCTTCACCCTTTGTTTGAACTTCCTGATTTTAATCTGAGCCTGCCCCAATTCGAAACTTAAAATGAAAATTATCCTCATTCCAAATTTCTTTCCAGAAGCAGATTCTCTGTGTCGACCCTTAATCATTTCAGATATTTCGATTCAAACAGCTCTGAACTAAGCAGATAGGATCTGAGCAAGTGTTATAACTGTACCATCACTTCACACCCGTGTGGGAAAGGCCAACGTTTCATTAGCCTTTCTGATTACTCCTTGTAGCTGTGCGCTAGCTTTAGTTATCGTGTGCAGTTAAATCCCTTTGCTCTTTATCAGCTGCTGTATCTCTCAACATGATGGAAGTGCTCTCACTTGTCTTTTTCAGATGCACAGTGCATCGCCTCACATCTCGCGCATGGAATATAATCAGACAGCTCGCTTACATTGCAGCCTCCTCCACCTCCCACACGCCCTGACTCAATATCTCTTTGCATAAATAAACATTCATTCATCTTTCATTCATTCATCCATTCGGGAACTCTAAACTTCTGGACTCAATGATGGGTTCAACAGTTGTATAGCTTGAGACACCTTCTCCTATGTCCTTACACCAACCGCCACACTTCAGGCCTCATTATCACATAGTTTGCTATTACACACAACTCATTGCTAGCCGTAAGAGGCCCCATTTGGAGCTATTCATTCTCCCCAGCTGATTCTTATCCACTCCTTTGTCTGTCCAACTGTGTTTTTCTCTCTTTGGACTCTACCTTCACCTATCGTCACTCCTTATCCTCTCCCCCGACCCTAACTTCTGCATTAAAAACATCTTTTTCTCAGCTGCCATCAGTTCTGAGGAAGGGTCACTTGACTTATAATGTTAACTTTGATTTCTCTTCAAGGATGCTGCCAGACCTGCTGAACTTTTCCAGCGATTTCTGATTTTGTTTCTGATTTCCAGCATCCGTGGTTCTTTCAGTTTTTAATTGATTAGATTAGATTCCTGGCAGCGTCAGTGAGAGAAAATGGAGTTAATGTTTCAACTCCAGTGATTCTTCTGCCAAAACTGAAGGGTCTGATTCATCCAAGTCACCAGGATACAAGAACACCAACTAACCACAAAAAGACATGACCCTCTCTCACTAGTATCCTCACATACAGATGAGGAAGGACACCATTTTGACTAGGACAACACATCCATCCTAGGACAAGCCAAACAAAGACACGCATGAGAATTCCTAGAAGCATGGCATTCCAACCGGAACTCTACCAACAAACACATCGAGTTAGACCCCGTCTACCATCCCCTGAGAAAAGGAACAGGAAGTGACTTCACCACAGGAAATAATATCACCACAGGAAATGGCATCACCAACCCAACAAAACCCAAGCATATAAATAGGAAGCAGGAATTTTTCAGCATTACTTCACCTGAGGCCCACTGAAGATGTTACCTAGTAGGGTAACGAAATATCTGGAATTGAACCTTCGAGCTCAGCGAGCAAACCTACAGCCAAAACCTCAACTACAAATCTTCTCAAAACTCACTAAGACACAGACAGAATGTGCAAACTCCACCCAGACAGTCACCCGAGGCTGGAATCGAATCCAAGTCCTTGGCGTTGTGAGGCAGCAGTGCTGACCACTGAGCCACCAGTGGTATTTATATTTATTCCTTTTACTGACCTCCCAACTTTCATCATGCTGTTCCCTCTCCTGCTGTCCATGACCAATAGTTCTCGGAATCAAGCATATGGACTGGTTGGACCGAATGGTCTGTCTCTGTGCTGTTTCACCCAATGGTACCCTCCCGCCTCTCACCACCACCCCCATGCCACCCCAAGTCCAGCCTCCCCGCACTCTCTACGAGAGTCACTGCACTTCTCTGGCCCTGGAAAGCAGGGGCTGGGATTCCAGGGGCTGCTTGCTGACCAGCCCTGGCCACTGCTATTGCTGGGGATTCAGGGCTGCAGCCAATCTGCATTGTCTGACAGCTCTCTGACATGGAGCTCCTCCCAAAGAAGGGCCAAAGGGCCACCGATTGCCGACTGAGGCTTCACAGAGAGATGCTGTGGCCAGTGGGGATATGCTCCACAGTCACTGGCTGAGAAAGCCCTTTCATTTGAAAAAAATCCCAATTTATTATAATTTTCCCTTCTTCCTCTCAAATCGAATATGGAATTCCATACCGTTACAGTTATTGTTTACAAAACACTCCCTTACAAGTTGTTAACAAATCTTGCTCCCTTACCCATCACTATATTTAGAGTAGGTAGATTCCTTGATAGTAGTGTTAAAGCATAGAATGGTTAGACAATCATAGGATAGCACAGACAGAGGCCATTCAGCCCATTGTATTTGTGCTAGCTCTTGACCAGAACAACTCACCCATTCCTTCTCTCACAGCCTTTTCTTTCCTCAGCCTAGTAATTTTTTTATCTCCTTCAAAATAACTATTTAATTCTCTTTTGAATGCTGCACTCTCAGGCAATGCATTCCAAATCCCAACACCTCATTACACGAAAACAACTGTCTTCTTTGCCACTTTTCTTTTTTGTCAATCGCTTCAAACTGGTGTCATGTGTTAATTGATGCCTCGCCGATGTAAATCTCAAAATTATTTGTCTTGTAAAATACCCCACCACGGAATAGAAAGCTAGTCTCGGGCAATAGCGACCATAAAATCCACCCCGATTTGTCTTAGAAGCCCCATCAGATTCTCTAAAATCCTGCAGGGATAGAATTCTTGCCTGGCTTGGCCTACATGTGACTCCTGACCCTGTTTTTGACTCTGAACTGCCCTACAAAATAGTCCAGCAAGCCACTCAGACCAAGGGGAATTAGGAATACACAACAAATGCTGGTCCCACCTACAATACCCACATCCCAGGACAGTGACAAAGAAGCAAAAGCTGTTCTGAATACATTCTAACAATTTATTACTGTTCTACCTGCAACTCTACTGTGCTTCACCCAGTTGACATGAAAATTAAATTCACTTTTTAGAACCACATGTTTTTTTTTCTCTGTTCCCTGATGCTTGCCTGATCATTATTTAGCTAGGGCTCTGTATTTAAATTACCTCCACCCCACGCATAATCATTTTGTTTGCATAAGAGGAATTGCAGCAAAGTTTTGAAGGGGAGAAACGTGCAGACTGCAGCTGAATCCAGCAAGATTGATTTTGCAAACAGTATATATTTTTACATGGTGAGCAGAGTGCAGCTTCTGTAGCTTTGACAAATAAATTGAAAGACAAAGGCCGCGTGTAACATTTTAAAGGAAATGTCTCCTTATAGATATTAACACTATTTTTATCACTTAGTTTACACTTCAATGATTCCAACTAAGACTCTCAGCTATTCCTTTAATGCTTGGAGTCAACCTATTATATATTTGATCTGATGTATTATTGTCACATGTCCCTAGATGAAGATCTGAACCCCGGGAGTGGGAAGGGGGGGGGGGGGGGGGGGGGTGGGGTGGTGTCTCTCGGTTCCGTGATTGGTTCATAAACACACCTGTAAAGGACCCATTGTCAATCACACAAGCAATCATTTATTCTTCGATACGGCCAAGTCGGGAGATTCTGATCAGCCCAAAAGAATCCGACGACTTACAGAGTTCGCAGAGGGTTCATATATGTTGTTCTTAGATAGACATGGAGCATGATCAAATAGTAACAATCAATCAAACTCTCCAAAGACTGCGTGCCCTTTTTGCCTTAGCCAATTTCTTGTTCTCAGAATTGTATTTGTCTTGTCTTGTGGTTAAGTTTAAACCGTTACTTCTGAAATTAATTGGATCTACATCAGTCTGCAATTTCTGGTTTCTGTCTGGTTCAGTGCAATTGAACAATGCAGAAACCATTTTGTGCAGCTCCTTCAGCCATTTTGTCCTACCTCCCAAATGCCCAAATCCTCATAGGTGCAGTGCAAAGTTTTGCTTTGCATGCAGTACAGGTAGATCATGCCATTCAGAGCGCATGAAGGTCATAGAACAGAGCGAGGGATGCAATGTTAGGACTACAAGGAAGGTGCATAGAGAGAGAGAGAGAGAGAGAGACCAACATTAAATTTAAGGAAGAGGTTGGAAGAGATTATGACAGCTTTGGGGGGGGGTTGGTCTTTGGTGATATTGGCTGACTTTCCGAGGCAGCGAGAAATGTAGTGGAAGGTTGCTCGCATGACGGTCTCACTTGTGTTCACAATTCTGTAGTTTTTTTTCTGGTCCTGGGCAGAGCTATACTAAGCCGTGATGCATCCAGAGTGCTTTCTATGGTGCATCTATAAAAATCGGTAAGAGTTCTTCTGGACATGCCGAATTTCCTGAGCCTCCTGAGGAGGTAGAGGCATTGTTGTTCTTTCTTGACCGTTGCATCAACATGGGTGGTCCAGAAGAGATTGTGAGTGATTGTCACTCCTTGGAACTTGGACCATCTCCACCTCATTATCATTGATACATGGTATAAACCCTAAGTGATATTTTAAGTAAGATGGGACTGAACTTCTAGTTATAATACCTGCTGATCATACTCAGCAATAAGGTAAACGCCATTCCCGGGTTTTAATCAATATCAGGCAGGGGATCAGAGAAATGTACTAGTCAGTTTATGCCAGCTCCCCACAGACAGTGATACAATAATGATCAGATAAACTATATGATTAGATTAGATTACTTAGTGTGGAAACAGGCCCTTCGACCCAACGAGTCCACACTGACCCAGGGAAGCGCAACCCACCCAGACCCATTCCCCTACATTTACCCCTTCACCTAACACTATGGGCAACTTAGCATGGCCAATTCACCTGACCCACACATTTTTGGATTGTGGGAGGAAACCGGAGCAAACCCACACAGACACGGGGAGAACGTGCAAGCTCCACACAGTCAGTCGCCTGAGGCAGGAATTGAACCTGGGTCTCTGGTGCTGTGAGGCAGCAGTACTAACCACCGTGCCACCCAATGATATATTTCTCTGAAGACTGTTAACATCTGAACATGGAGATATATTTTTTGACTTGAAATGTACACTAAACATGCTGCTTTTGGACACCTAGCTAACCCCAAAACAGTTGCAATAGCAGATAAAATTGGTGATATTCAGCAATGGTGTTAACGTTGTAGGAGTGGGATTTCCAGTTGAAACTACCCATCCCCTTTAGAATGTCATATTTCCATGTGATCACCTCTCACTCTGTTGGACTCTGGCCAGTCAAGGCCCAAGTTACTGAACTGCTTGTTCTATATCATTTAAGAGGAGGCAATGGGCTAATAATCTCAGGTAATGTTCTGGGGACCCGGGTGCATCTCCCACTAGAGTAGACAGTGAAATTTGAATTCAATAAAAAAATCTGGAATTAAAGTCGAGTGATGACCATGAAACCATAATCAGTTTGTCATAAAAACTTATCTGATTCACTAATGTCCTTGTTGGGAAGGAATCTGCTATCCTTACCTGGTCTCTGGCCTACAAATGACTCGAGACTCAAAAACATGTTGACTCATAACTGCCCTCTGCAAGGGCTGAGAATGCTATTCCATTGATTCCAAGGGCAATTAGGAATGGACAATAAATGCTAGTGATGCTCATATTCCATGACTGAACAAAATAGGTTAGTAGAATCATAGAATCCCTACAGTGTGGAAACAGGCCATTCAGCCCACCAAGTCCACACCGACCCTGCAATGAGTAACACGCCAGACCCCTTCCCCCTACCCTATTATTCTACATGTACCCCTGACTAGAGGACTACTTCCCTTCCAAGGGATGAACGCCCATAGACAAGATCCTAGTTTACCCCTTCGTCGGAAGGTTATGAACATACGAGCAAAGGACCATGCTAATTAGATTGATAAATTCTTGATGTGACAAGGAATTAAGGGCTACGGGGAGAATGCTGGTAAGTGGCGTTGAAATGGCCATGATTGAATGGCGGAGTGGACTCGATGGGCCGAATGGCCTTACTTCCACTCCTATGTCTTATGGTCTTATGGACAAGAGCAGACCACTTGGTCCTCCGAGCCTGCTCCACCACGCAATACGACCAGGGCTGATCTGTTTTTTAACATCAACAGTACATTCCTGCATAGCTCCCAGTAATCCTTCAGGTTTGTTAAGAATAGAAGGAACAGGAGCAGGAGTAGGCCATTCATTAAGATCACGGTTGACTCAGCTCCATGCACCCGCCCACTCACCATAACCTTTTACTGTTCAATAAGTTATCTATCTTAGCTTTAAAGATAGTCAATGCAGAAGCCTGAACCACTTCACAGGGCAGGGAATTCCACAGTTTCACATCCCTTTGGGAGAAGAGGTTCTTCCTCAGCTCGGTCCTAAATCTGCTTCCCCTTATTTTGAGGCTGTGCCCTCCAATTCTAGTTTCGAGAAACAACCTCTCTGCTTCAAAGGGATGTGCTGTCCTCCCTCCCCAAGAATTTACATTCACCGCTCTGTGAAGGCTAGGCTTACCTTCTGGAATGGCATCTACTCGGTGTAGTTCAGGGGAAGATGGCAGCCTGCAGTTCACCAGCTAGATGAAGGCATGGCAAATAGCTGCGAAAGTGGATAATTGCAAAGCATCATGAAACATGGCCACAGTATTTATGGTGAAAGGTTTCATTGATTGTTTCTGCAATGTTTGCCTGTCAATATGTGGCTGGCATCAACTGTACTAGCTGAGCGTTACTGAGCTGCATTGTTAGCTTTGTAACTGAATATCGAGGCATCATTTTATCCCTTATAATTCAGCAGAAAGACCACTGTTCGAACATCATAATATTCAAGGGTATGGGACAAGTGCAGGAAATTGGGATTACCACACTTTTAGTGGTGATTATGTTGAGGTGTACACGATGGGCCGAAGGGCCTTTTTCCATGCTATATGAATCTATGAATATTAAACACCATAAACACATAGATGGAAACAAGGATTGAATTGGTTACTTGACTCCAATTGTAGAACAAGATATTGTGAAATTTGAAAGGGTTCAGAAAGATTTACAAGGATTGTTCCAGGGTTGGAGGGGTTGAGCTACAGGGAGAGGCTGTGGCTGTTTTCCAGGAAGCGTAGGAGGCTGAGGGGTAACCTTCTAGAGGTTTAGAAAATCATTATGGGCATGGATAGGGTCAAAAGACTAGGTCTTTTCCTGAGGATGGGAGAGGGCATGGGTTAAAAGTAAGAGAGGAAAGATGCAAAAGAGACCTCAGAGGCAACTTTTTCACACAGAGGGTGGTGGGTGTGTGGAATGAGCTACCAGAGGAAGTGGTGGAGGCTAGCATAATTACAGCATTTGAAAGGCATCTGGATATGAACAGGAAGGGTTTAGAGGGATATGGGCCAAATGCTGGCAAATGCGACAAGATTAATTTAGGATACCTAGTCAGCATGGACAAATTAGACTGAAGGATCTGTTTCTGTGCTGAAAGTCTCTATGACTCCATAACTGGACTTTAAAGATTAAATTATATTTGATAGTTTTCTGAAATGCAGAAGAAAGGGGCATAACCTTAAAATTGGAGCCGAGTCATTCACCAAGGTGATATCAAATAGGAGACGCAACCAGCAGCTCTCCTGAAAAACTACAAGCTGTTAAGGCAAGCAAATGGAGAATGTTAGGATTGAGTTTGGTAAATTTCAGCTGGGCACCAGTCATAGAGTCATAGAGCTGTGCAGCATGGAAACAGACCCTTCGGTCCAACCTGTCCATGCCGACCAGATATCTCAACCCAATCTACTCCCACCTGCCTCACCCGGCCCATATCCCTCCAAACCCTTCCTATTCATATACCCATCCAAATGCCTCTTAAATGTTGCAATTGTACCAGCCTCCACTATTTCCTCTGACAGCTCATTACATACACGTACCACCCTCTGTGTGAAAAGGTTGCCCCGTAGGTCTCTTTTATATCTTTCCCCTCTCACTCTAAACCTATGCCCTCTAGTTCTGGACTCCCACAACCCAGGGAAAAGACTTTGCCTATTTACCCGTGTTGAGGGATAAGAAACCAAGGGGGACAAAAAGGGTTAAGGGACAGAACATCGGTGGAACAGGCTGGAGGGGCTGAATGGTCCTCCTATGTTCTTGAGAAAGGAATGCTCATGTCAGAATCAGAATCAGGATGGTGAATTCAAATTCATTAAAACTTGGAGTTAGGAGTCTAATAGTGGCCACTCAACTGTTGCTGATTGTCAGAAAACCCCCTCTGGTTCACTAATGTCCTTTAATGTAGGAAACTTTACCTGGTCGGGCCTACATGTGACTCCAGACCCACAGCAACGTGGTTGACTCATAACTGCCCTCTGGGCAATTACGGATAGACAATAAATCCTAACCTAACCAGTGACACCCTCATCCCATGAACAAATAAAAGAAATTGTAGCATCAGATGCTGTTATGGAAGACTTTGCAGGGACAACACAGCCTGATTTACTGTTGTTCTTTCTGGCAGTTAGATCCCTGCAAAGTCTTGTGATGGCTGGGGCTGCAAATTGTTTTATTTGTTCATGGGATGGGGACTTCTCTGGCCAGGCCAGCATTTATTGCCCATCTCTAATTTCCCAGAGGGTAGTTATGAGTCAACCCACATTGCTGTGGGTCTGGAGTCACATGTAGGCCAGACCAGGTAAGGATGGCAGATTTCCTTCCCTAAAGAACGTTAGTGAATATTAGTGTGAGTTGAAAAATTTGCCTCATATAAAATTGCCTGAGGAGACTCCATGTGGAGCATAAAGAGTTGCATGGTCCTGTTGAGTTAAATGGTCAGCAACTTCTCAGCATGTTTGGAGTCATTCATATTTTCAAAAAATAACAAATAGGAATGTATCCATCTGGTTTGTTAAGCTCAACCCTGTTATCCCTTCTTCCCTTCTCTTTCCTCTGTGTTTGACGATATTCAGTGTTGACAGTGTGTTCTCCAGATCCTTGCCTCATCCCTTCCTATTTTCTTCTCTTTAGTTTGGTTCTTAAATCCATTTAATGGACAGCACTGTTTCTAGACACACTTCTAGTACTAACCAGGCTCTCTGAGTGGTGAATTAGAAATGGCAAATTTGTTCATTCCAAACTTGCTTTGATTTTGATATATGGAGTGAATCGTGCTCTTCGCTTGTACCTTGACTCCTTTTTAAAAAGAGAAAGATTTTTCAGGAGGATCATAGAACATAGAACAAAGAACATAGAAAAGTACAGCACAGAACAGGCCCTTTGGCCCGTGCTGAGATTTAATCCTAATGTAAAATATAGTAACTTAACCTATGCACCCCTCAACTCACTGCTATCCATGTGCATGTCTAGCAGTCACTTAAATGTCCCCAGTGACTCTGCTTCCACCACCACTGCTGGCAACGCATTCCATGCATTCACAACTCTCTGCATGAAGAACCTACCTCTGACGTTTCCTTTACACCTTCCTCCTAATATCTTCAAACGATGACTCCTCGTACCAGTCAATCCTGCCCTGGGGAAAAGTCTCTGGCTATTGACTCTATCTATTCCTCTCATTACCTTGTACACCTCGATCATAAATCATAATCCAGAGCTGTGCGATACTGAAGGGTCAGGGTATCCGAGGGCAGGAGTCACAAGTACAACAAGCAATTAGCAAAGTAAATGAAATGTCACCAGTCATCATGTGGGAGTTGAATACAGAAATATGAAAGCTATGCTTCTGTTGTATAGGGCACTGGTGAAACTATACTGGTGTACTGTGCACTGTATTGATTACCTTATTGAAATTTAGACATAAATATGTTAGAAAGCGTGGTGCCGGAAAAGCACAGCAGGTCAGGCTGCATCTGAGGAGCAGGAGAACGACGTTTTGGGCATAAGCCCTTCATCAGGAATCTGACCTCCTGTGCTTTTCCAGCACAACCCTCTCGACTCTTTTTCAGCATCTGCAGTCCTCACTTTCTCCTAATAGATATGTCCGAAGCAATCCAGAGAAGGTTTACTAGACTAATACCTGGAATGAGTGTGTTGTTTTATGAGAAATACTGAACAGGCCTGATTCATATCTCCTGAACTTTGGAGACTAAAAGTTGAATTAATTGAAGCATATGAGATCCTGAGGGGCTTTGGTACAATGAAAATGGAGAGAACATTTTCTCTTACTGGAGAATTAAAAGAGATAGGGTGAATTTTGTTTCTGTCAGTGGGTTGTGAGGTTTAGGCACCCGCTTCCTGAAAAGATGTTGGAAGCAGACACCTTGCCTACCTTTAAAACCGGAGTGGATAGATTCTTGTGAAACCAAGGGGTGAAAGGTTATTGGGAGGAGGTGAGAATATGGGTTTGAGTTTACAATCAGACTGGCCATGATCTTAAGGAATGACAGAGCAGACTTGAGGAACTTACAGCTACTGCTGACTCAGACATGCACATGAGAATGCACAATTTTGTTCTTGATAATTACTCCCAAAATTAGTCAACGCATGTGGAAAAGGTGGAACTTGTTACTGGGGGGGAGTGGATGAGTTGTTTGGTATTGGTGCACTGAACGAGGAATCTCGATGAGGACAAAAGGTGTGACAAGGTCAGATGAAGTAGCGTGGAAGACGGCTTGTATAGAACATGGAGCGCTTGGGGTGAATGGTCTGCATCTACATGACAATTTCTATTGGGTGCGATTTTGTTGGTTCTGAGTTAAAAATTAACATGCCATCCCCGTCACCCAGACCAGTCATTCACCAATCAGTTCACTACATACTGACAAGTGGGTTTCTTGGCCTATCACAGGCCGCAACACCGGGTCACCACATTCAGGGGTCATCAGCATCTGGGTCCTGAGGCCCACTAATTGAGGCCTACTCTTCGAAGGCCGCAGTAGTGAGAAATCTTCTAGACTCTTGTCATGGGTTCGGGGTTACAGGATGAGAGACATTTGGAGGAAAAGGCATGGGGTGGCTTTCTGAGTCGCCCCCTCCCCCAAACCCCATCTCTGATTAGCCCCAGAATCCCCCTTTCTAGCCCCAGCCACACCAGCAGGCGGCGGGGGTTGGGGTGGGGGTGGAATGGGGTCACCCTGGTTTCTGAGTCAGGGAATTAGCCGCAATCTCACAGCAGGTGGGCTGAGGTGGGATGGTTGATGCTCTTGAGGAGCCAGTAACGGATTACTTGAGGCTCTTAACTGGCAGAGATGACTGCCCCTGGACCTCCATGCTCACAAATAATTTGGTGAGATGGCGAGAAGGGGGTGAATATCTTGTCGGTGGTGGTGTGTTGGTGGGGGGGGGGGAGGGGTGGAAATCACGCCTGTTGCAACGTAATAAAAATGTGAGCTTTTCCACTCTTATCTTTTTTTTAAAAACGGTGTCTGTCACAATGTAGTGGATAGAAACACTACATCATCAATCAGTTTGAGTTAATTTCCTGATAACGTTGACTGCGTGCTATCTCCATCGAGCTAAATATTCTAATATTTCCTTGCAGGCTTAAAAACCATTGTAGGCGCATTGATACAATCCGTGAGGAAGCTAGCCGATGTCATGATTCTGACTGTGTTCTGCTTAAGTGTCTTTGCACTCATTGGTCTTCAGCTTTTCATGGGGAACTTGCGTCACAAATGTGTGCGAGACTGGCGAATATTTGGCGAGACCGTGATTAATGAGACAGGGGAGTACGTTTGGCCCTGGAATGAACCCTTCGAAGAATTTATTAACAATAAAGGTAAGCCAGAGATGTCAAAGCTGTTTACGGTGTGATCAAGATCCATTTGAGATGTCTAGGATCAGGGGAAAGCCAATCTGCTCCTTGACACGTTTTGTCGCACAGTTGAGAACGTTTTTGTTTTAGAAACGATTCTTTCACAGGATGAGGGGGCCACAGACCAGGCCGGCTAATTACCCAGAGGGCAGTTAGAGTCACCCACATTGCTGTGGGTCTCGAGTTGCATGTAGGCCAGACTAGGTAAGGATGGCAGTTTCCTTCCCTAAAGAACCTTAGTGGAGCAGATGAGCTTTTCCCAGTAATCGACATGGTCATCAGTAGATGTTTAATTCCAGATTTTTATTGAATTCAAATTCCACCATCTGCCAAGGCAGGATTTGACACTGGGTTCCAGGGAACATTACCTGGGTGTCTGAATTAACAGTCCTGCAATAATGCCATGAAGCCATGGTCTCCCATATGGTTGATTTTGACAAGATCATATGATATAGGTGCAGAATTAGATCATTCTGCTTATTCAGGTGGCATGGTGGCTCAGTGGTCAGCACTGCTGCCTCACAGCTCCAGGGACCTGGGTTCAATTCCAGCCTTGGGTGACTGTCTGTGTGGAGTTTGTACACTCTCCCCGTGTCTGTGTGGGTTTCATCCCACAGACCAACGATGTACAAGTTAGGTGGATTCAGCATAGTAGATGTGAGGTTAGAAGGAAAGGGTAGGGTGCTGGCTCTTTGGAAGGTCGGTGTAGACTTGATGGGCTGAATGGCCTGCTTCCACACTGTAGGGATTCCATGATTAAGTCTGTCCTACCATTCAGTGAGACCACTGGCGATCAATTCTCCCAACCCTTGATTCCCTTCCTGATTAAATATCTACATGACTGACTCTTAACTGCTCTCTGGGCAATAAGCACTGGGCCAGGTGGTGATACCCACATCCCGTGAGTGAATAAAATACATCTCTTCTTCAGATCCGAAAGGAGTTGGTAAATGGTTTTTATACTTTTGACAGAGTTGTGCAAAGAGGTTGTTAATGGTGCAGAAAGAGAAAAGGGGATGTGAAATGGAGGTAAATTGAAATGTGAAAGTGTCGTCTCTACTCAGAGCAAGGTAAACGATGTTTGCGTCTTGCTTAATCATCGACTCTGGGACCTTTGGTTCAAAATCCACTAGAGCCCCACTCCAAACCCAAGCCCTCGTGACCAGGAGACATTGCACGTGTCCAAATTTGCCAAGAGGTGAGGCCAACGTTTGGAGGCTGCCGGACAGTTCCTGTCTTAACTAGGCAAAGAATGATTGAATACATTTGGATTGTCCTTCCCTCTAGCCTACTCCTCTTCCCCTCTCCCCCCCCCACCCCCTCCACCCACAACCTAATCCTAATGAACATATGGGTTATCTGGTTACTTCATCCAAATATTGATATTGCTAAAGCAAATAGGCGCTCGAGTGAAATTAAATTTCATGCTTACAGAGGATTTTCTTGCGGCAACCGCAAGGTAAGCTAAGCAGCAGTCAGTGATATCTGAATGCTGTATTCTGGGCCCTCTCCCCATTATCTTTCGAGTACAGAGTGTGCCTGTTCCTAGCACAGGAAGGCAAAAAAGAGAGGGTCACCAAAAATGCTTCACCCAGTGAAGCCCCCCCCTTGCTGTGGCCCATGTACTGCAAGTTTTTGCTACCTTATGTGGGGCCGTGTACGTCAAGAGGCCATCAGTTCCTGAAGATATTCATTCGTGTTAAATCATATTGTAAGACTATGAGGTGTAGGAGCAGAATATAGGCCATTCAGCCCATCGAGCCTGAAGTGGGTACTGCAGATGTTGGAGATTAGAGTCAAAATTAGAGTGGTGCTGGAAAAGCACAGCAGATCAGGCAGCATCTGAGGAGCAGGAAAATCGACGTTTCAGGCAAAAGCCCTTCATTAGGAACTCCTGATGAAGGGCTTTTGCCTGTAACGTCGACTTTCATTCAGCCCATGGAGTCTGCTCCACTATTCAATCAAATCGTGCTGGTCAGATAACCCTCAGCTCCGCTTTCCCCAGAACTCTTCATTCCCTTTCCTGAATCTCTGCCTTAATCACCCAACCACAGCAACCCATCTGTTGTAAAGAATTCCACCGATTCACTACCATCTGGGAGAAGAAATGCCTTCTCATCTCAGTCTTAAGTGAGCAACCCCTTACTCTGAGATTCTGTCTTCTGGTCCTGAGCTCTCTTCCAAGGGAAAACAACCTTTCTCATCGACCCTGTCAAGTTCCCTACGACTCTGGCATGTTTTAATAAAGTTGCCTGCCACTCCTTTATATTCCAATGAGTACAGGTCCAATCTACTCACAGTCTTCTGCTTTGTAAAACAATCCCTTCATACCCAGTATTAGCAAAGTGAACCTGTTTGGGTGGCTTTTAACCTTTCCTTAAATAGGGGAACCTGAATATTCTGACAAGTGCTTTGTGTATTTCTAGCAAACATGCCCACCGCCAACCCCACTTTTATACTCCATTTCCTTTGAAATAAAGATCAATATTCTAATTTGCTTTCCTGCTGAACTTGGATGCTAGCTTTTTGTGATTCATTTCCCATCTTCCAGTGTTTTCCCAAATAGTATTGCTCCCCACACCCCCAACTCCACCACACTTCCTCCCTGGCTCTGTCTCCCTTCATTTTCAATATTCTTAGTAGTGAAAAAAGAACATTCAAAGACAATACCAAAACAACGCAATGGTTCTGATGCAGAGGTTATGCTGCAGTTATACAAATTGCTGGTTAGACCTCACTTGGAGTATTGTGAGCAGATCTCGGCACCATACCTCAGAAAGGAAATATTACCTTCGGAGGGAGTACAGTGTAGGTTTACAAGAATGATGCCTGGTCTTCAGGGGTTAAGGTTTGAGGAGCAATTCTACAAATTTGGCCTTCCTTCTCTAGAATTAAGAAGTTTAAGGTCAAGGTCTTCAAGATATTAACAGGAAAAACCAGAGTAGATAAGCTTTAGCTATTTCCACGGTTTGGAGATTCTAGAATTCCTGATCCCAAACATGGATGAAAGAGCTGAATTCTAGAGGTAGGGTGAGAGTGATTGCCCTTGAAATCAAGGCCACATTCAATCGAGTGTGGAATCAAGGAGCCCTAGTAAAACTGAAATCAGTGGGTTTCAGGGGACAAACCCTCAACTGTTGGTGTTCTACCTGGAGATAGGAAGGTGGTTGTGGTTGTTGGAGGTCAGTCATCTCAGCTCCTGGCCATCTCTGCAGGAGTTCCTCAGGGTAGTGTCCTAGGCCCAACCATCTTCAGCTGCTTCATCAATGACCTTCCCTCCATTGTAAGGTCAGATGTGAGGATGTTCACTGATGATTGCACATTGTTCAACACCATTCACGACTCCTCAGACACAGAAACAGTCCATGATGAAATGTAACAAGGTTTGGACTGACAAGCGTCATGTAACATTTATGCCACAAAAATGCCAGGCAATAACCTTCTTCAATAAGAGACAATCTAATCACCACCACATGACATTAATTGGTGTTACCACCACTGGATCCCCCATTACCAACATCCTGGGGGTTACTGTTGACCAGAAACTGAACTGGACTCAATCATATTAATACAATGGCTACAAGAGCAGGTCAGAGGCTAGGAATACTGTGGCTAGGAACTCATCTCCTGACTCCCCAAAGCCTGTCCATCACCTACAAGTCAGGAGTATGAAGGAACACCCACCCACTTGCCTGGATGGTTGCAGCTCTGACAACACTCAAGAAGCTTGACACCAACCAGGACAAAGCAGCCCACTTGATTAGCCCAAGTATCCACTGTCTCCCTCTCTTGTGCTCAGCAGAAACAGTGTATACATGTAAAGGATCGTTTAACTGAACACTCTAAAATCGGAAGGTTTTGTTTGTGAAGTTTTTTTCTCATTAACAAGGTTGTTTGGTGAGCAAACAGTTAACCCAAGTTGACACCCACTTCCTCCCATAGTCCAAAGATGTGCAGTTAAGGTGGATTGGCCATGCCAGACTGCCTGTAGTGTTAGGTGCATTAGTCATGGTGAATGTAGGGGAATGGGTCTGAGTGGGTTGCTCTTCGGAGGGTCGGTGTGGACTTGTTGGGCCGAAGGGCCTGTTTCCACACTGTAGGTAATCTAATCTAATATAATCAGGTGTGACGTGGGGGTTAGTGGCCAAGCATGTTCTTACTTAGAAGTCTGCTTCTCCGCTAAGATGGTTAAAAATTTCACCATTATACTTTCACTTATTCTGAAAATCGAAAAATTCCGAATTCCGAAAAACAGCTGGCCCCAAGCGTGTCGGATAAAGCATCTTCTACATGTACTATCCATAAGATGCACCGCAGAAATTCACCCAAATACCCTTAAACAGAACCTTCCAAACCCACAACCACTCCCATCGAGAAGGACATAGGCAGTAGATAGGCAGCAGAACACCATCACCTGCAAATTCCCCTCCAAACTCATCACCATCCTGATGTCGAAATCTGTCGCCATTCCTTCACTGCCTCTGGGTAAAAATCCTGGAGTCCCCTCCCTAACAGCATGGTGGGTCAATCCACAGTACATGGACTGAAGTGGTTTAGGAATGCAGCTCACTATAACCTTCTCAAAGGCAACTCGGGTTGGGCAATAAATGCTGACCAGCCAGCAGTGTCCACAAGTGAATTAAAAAAAAGTTGGCACTTCGGAAGGCGAATGCGATGCAGATATTTTTGAGAGGGTTGGAATCTAAGAGCAGGGATGTACTGCTGAGGCTTTGTAAGGCTCTGGTCAGAGTGCACTTGGAATATTGTGAGCAGAACATCCTGAGATTGAAGGGATTGTCACATGAGGAACAGTTGAGGACTGTATTTGATGGAGTTTAGAAGGATGGGGGAGGGGGGAGTGTTCTGAATACTGAGTGGCCTGGATAGAGTGGATGTGGACAAGGTGTTTCCCCAATAGAAGAGACAAGGACCTGAGGGCGCAGCCTCAGCATGACCCTTTGGAACTGAGATGAGGAGGAATTGGAACTCTTTGCCACAGAGGGCTGTAGGGGCCAAGTCATTTAAAACAGAGATAGATAGGTTCTTGATTAGCAAAGGGATCAAGGGTTATGGGGAGAAAGCAGGAGAAGGGGGTTGAGAACCTTATCAGCCATGATAGAATGGCAGACCAGACTCGATGGGACGAATCTTTGCTACTATATCGAATGGTCTTGCAAAAGGTTATATTGCAGGGGAGAAAAGGAGACCATTGGTTAACAAATCACCTCTGAATGGCCAAGGAGATGCTTTTGTCACGGAGAATAAATTGCTCTGATTGTATGAAATTTGAAATTTTTGCATTTGTCCTGAAAAAGGAAGTGAATAAAAATGACAAAGCAGCTTGGTTTTCAGAAGGTTTATGCTCATTCCTCTTTCCATTAGAAGTTCCTTCCCAGTTGCCTGTGCTATTTTCAGTCACCCTCTCAACACAATAGGATCTTTGGCACCCTTTACTGACATTTCAAACATTGTAACAGCATTGTATCGGCATTCCTGGAGACCTTCAATAAAGACTGTTGGGGGGGGGGCGGGGGGGGGGGCTCAGGGGGCAGGGATGTTGGGAAGGAAAATGGGGGATGGGATGGCTGAGGTCTGCCAAGCTGAGGATTGACCGACTGCAGGAAGGGGGCATTGAATGACCTTGTCAAGGGCATTAGCCTCAGAATGTGATGGATATTCCAATACCTTGTCATGTAGATAGTCCGATTCTCCAGAGCTTCTACACTGGCCCAATCACCTCCCATTAATTACAGGCGGAGTGATCTACATCCTGCTTGGTGTAGTGTCTAGTGTGTAACATGTTCAAAAGGTTGGTTTGTTGTTTCTTCCTGTGCCAGGGGAGGAAACATCTTTGGAAGTCCCATAACCACAGTTGTTTTAAAATGTTTGTGCCCTTTGTGTGACTGTTTCAGCTTCAAATCTGTTGCAATAAATCATGACACAGAACCTGATTCTGAAAGGAAATCAGAATATCAAATGAAACTAAGTAATCACCATATTTCTTATTACTGTTGACCACAGAGGTCACAACAACGTGTGCACTAGATGTATCTGCCTGTGAATGTATCTATGCATGTGTGTGAGTGTGTGTATTTGTATCTGCGTGTGTGTGTGTGCATGTGTGTGTGCGTGTGTGCCTGCGCGTGTGTATGTGTGCATGTGTATGTGTGTATCTGTGTGTATCTGCGTGTGTGTGCACGTGTGCGTGTGTGCGTCTTAGTGTCCGTGTGTTTGTATCTGTGTGTGTGTGTGTGTGACTTAGTGTATGAGTGTGTATGTTTGTATCTGCGTGTGTATATCCATCTGATTGTGTGTGTGCGTGTGTGTGTGTCTGTGTGCGTGTGTGTGTGTATCTGTGAGTCTGTGTGTGCGCGTGTGTATATCTGTGTGTGTCTGTCCATGCAATTGTATATGTGTGTGTGTGTGTGTATCTGTGTGCATGTCTTTATATGTGTGAGTGTGTGTGTCTGTGCACGTGTATCTGTGTGTGCATCAGTGTGTCTGTGTGTGTGTGTGTCTGTGTGTCCGTCAGTGTGTATGTGTGCGTCTGTGTATCTGTGTGTGTGTGTCTGTCTGTGTATCTGTGTGTGTGTGTCTGTCTGTCTGTGTGTGTCTGTGTATCTGTGTGTGTGTGTGTGTCTGTCTGTGTGTCTGTGTGTCTGTGTATCTGTGTGTGTGTGCGTTTATATGAAAAAGAACAGAAATAGTTGATTCCGGTCCAGAGTGGGCCTGTGATTTATAGCCTGACAAGTGACAATGGCCAAGTGAAAATCCTAACACGCCAACATTAGCCAACACAAATTTCTCATGTAGGGAATGTCAAAAAAACAAATCAAATCACACTTCATTTAAAAAAAACATTCTGGAACAGCAATCCAGCTTGCCAAAGGCCATTGATTTTAGCTGAATAATTGCAGAAGAATGTGACTTTAATCAGAGTATAAAAATAAATGCACTGATCCACACTGACTGACAACAGTTGATGCATACTCATCCATCGGCAAAGCTATGCGATAAATCAATGGATTATGGCATAAATTGAAACCTTATCAAAATGCCCCTAATCTGTTTCCATAGCTGATTGTGTCTTACATGTTCCCTGTGGACAGGTATCACACTATTGTGATTATCCCAATATTGTCAAATACTGTCAATCTCATCAGGATTTTCACTGATAAAAGCCTGTGTGTTCAAGGGTAAAAGCAGGGTGGCACGGTGGCTCAGTGGTTAGCACTGCTTCCTCACAGCACGAGGAATACAGTGTGGAGTTTGCACATTCGCCCCATGCCTGTGTGGGTTTCCTCCAGGTGCTCTGATTTCCTCCCACAGTGTAGGCTGGGTGGACTGCTTAAGCTCAATTGTCTGTAGTGTGCAGGCTAGGTTGGTTAGTCATGGGAAATGCAGGGTTACAGGGAGTGGGTCTGGGTGGTGTGATCCTTGGAGGGTTGGCGTGGGCTGAATGACCTGCTTCCACACTGTATAGATTGCATGAAATGCTTGTGCAGTGGTTCTCTTACCCAGTTCTTTGGTGATGGTCTGTCTTTAAGGCAATGGCCGAGTGAGCTGTGCAGGTGACAATGTATTTGACTCAGCAAACACTGAAACCACTGGGGATACAGTTAGCACTGTCAGAAAGGGGAAACTGGAATGGCCATTGTGTCTAAACAATATATCCTACTGTTCATTTGAAGCAAGATGGGGGTGAAGCCCCTTGAGTAGATCAGCAAGCCATTTGAGCAAAGATTGAAGTTCCTTAGCATTAAATCTCGACTGGGACAGAAATATGACCTTAACTCACTGCTGACCATTCCCAAAGTTTTCTTCAGTGAACTGTTACAGGTGGGATCAGGGTTAGCTTTTCAGGTGCCTTCGCTCAGGATAGCTTCTGTGATTTTACAGTTTGATTATAGGTCCCATAGCAGGGCAAGGGCAGGACTCGCTGCCTCTTCTACTGTACATTCAAAGTCATGACATAGTTTAGGACTGGAGTCAGAAGCAAGCTGGGCCAGTGAGAATGTTCCAGAAGACTGTATGTGGTCTGATGAAAAGGCTCGATTGATTCAGTGACCTTTTTTAGCACTACAGGATGTTTAAGGCATAGAATTAGGCCATTCGACCCCCTGTGTTTATGCTGGCTCTCTGCAAGACGCTCAGTGTATGCCACTTATTCTGCTTTGCTTGACATTGGGATTACATGCTCTGAAGGGCAGTGAACAGGTCAAAGCCCTGGGATGGTCACATCTGATTCAAGGAAGGAATGATAGTGCACACACATGAGCATGCACACACATGCGCGTGCACACACACACACACACACGCACAAACACAGACAGACATACACAGACACATGCGTGCACACACACGCACATACACTGAACATTTGTGCACACACACACGCACATACACAGCCAGACATACACAGACACATGCGTGCACACACACACACACACACATGCACATACACAAACAGACATACACAGACACATGCGTGCACACACACGGACACATGCGTGCACACACACAGACATACACTGACACATGCGTGCACACATACAGACATTCACAGACACATGCGTGCACACACTGACAGACACAGACACTTGCGTGCACATACACAATCATGCACACACACAGACGTACACAGACACATGCGTGCACACACAGGCAGACACAGACATATGCGTGCACAGACACACAATCATGCACACACACAGGCACACATGTGCACACACACAGACACAGACATATACTGACACATGCGTGCACACACACACAGACATACACAGACACATGCGTGCACACATACAGACACAGACATACACAGACACATGTGTGCACAAACACAGACATACACAGATACATATGCACATACACAGACATACACAGACACATGCGTGCACACGCAAAGACAATTGCGTGCAAACACACACAAACATGCACACACACAGACACATGCGTGCACACACACACAGACACAGACATACACTGACACATGCGTGCACACACACACAGACACAGACGTACACAGACACGTGCACATACGCAGACATACACAAACACATGCATGGACACACACACAGACACATGCGTGCACACACACACAGGCACACAGATATACACAGACACATGTGTGCACATGTGGCAGGGTCATTTGGAGCATTGTTATACAGAGGAATCTTGAGGTGCAAGTCCATAGCTCCTTGAAAGTGGCACCACAAGTGGATAAGGTGGTGAAGAGGGCATACAGCATGCTGGCCTTCATCGATTGGGGGCATTGAGTACAAAAGGGGTTTACCAGAATGTTGCTGAGATTGGAGTGTATTAGCTATAAGGAGAGGTTGGCCAAACTTGGATTGTTTTCACTAGAGCGTCAGAGGCTGAGGGGTGATCTGATAGGGGTATATAAGTTTGAGGGGCATGGACATGGTAGGTAATCAGATTCTCAAAGTGGAGATGTCAGCTGTTAAGGGGCTTAGGTTTAATGTGAGAGGGGAGGGTTTAAAGGAGATGTGGGAAGATAGGGCTAGGTGCCTGGAACTTGCTGCCGTGGGAGGTGGAAGAAGCAGCTATGACAGCAACATTGGAGAGTCAGTTAGAAAGACCTATGAACAGACAGGGAATAGAGGGATACAGACTTTGTGCAGGCAGGTGGGATGAGTTTTGAATGACATCATGGTCAGCACAGGCATAATGGGCTGAAGAGCCTGTTCCTGTGCTGTACTCCTCTGTCTTCTATGATTTATCATCCAAGTGTGGAGGTGCTGGTGTTGAACTGGGTTGGGCAAAGTCAAAACTCACTCCACACCAGGTTATACTCCAGCGGGTTAATTTGAAACCACAAGCTTCTGGAGCCCCTGCTCCTCCCTCAGGCTCTGAAAGATTGTGGTTTTAAATCAACCTGTTGGACTATAACCCAGTGTGGTCTGATTTTTGACTTTATCACCTTAGCATCTACAGGTACATTGATTCCAAAGCTGCAAGCTGAGTTCAGTTTGAGATGCAATTGACTTTACAAATAGTAGAATTCTCATTTCCAGATGTATAATAGGACAGTCTGACCCATTGTCCACCATCTTACAGCCTCTCCTAAGCTGACAGTGGGTTCCTTTATATCATTACGCAACTCTGCAATCATTTTGAAAATAGCTACTGCTCTCCCTATCTCTGTAATCTCCTGCTGCCCCTCCAAAATTCCCCATCTTTATAACCTCTTCCAGTTCTTACAAGCCCATCTCAGAAACCTCCTCCAGCCCCTATAACCCCTCTATCTCTGTAACCTCCTCCAACCCCCAGAACCCCTCTATCTCTGTAAACTCCTCCAACCCCCAAAACCCCTTTATCTCTGTAACTTCTCCATCATTACAATCCTCTGTATCTTTGTAGCCTCCTCCAGCCCCCACAACTCCTCTTCTCTGCAACATCCTCCAGCCCCAATAACCTTCCATCTCTGTAGCCTCCTACAGTCCCTACAAATCCCTATCTCTGTAACCTCCTCCAGTCCCTACAACACTCAACCACCTCAGAAACATCTCCATCCCTCCAATCCTCCCCATTGCTGTACCTCCTCCAGGTATACAGTGCTCCCTTTGCCTTCAGTATCTTTAATGCTCCAATTCTTCAAACAACTGGCCTGTAGTGACTCACTGATTTTAATTGCCGCACTTTTGGGCACTGTTCTCTTCAGCAGTCCTCTGCAATTCCCATTTCCACCTCTCTACCTCTTCCTCCTCCTCTTAAGTAGTTTCTTAAAACGTATGTCTATGACCCAAGTTGTTGTGGTTCTGTTCGCCGAGTTGGGCGAGCACCCGAGCTACATATCTTCTCACAAACTTTGAATGTCCCAGGTATTGGACACTGTCCTGTTACCTGCTTATGTGGCTCAGTGTCAACGTCTGTCTCATAACACTTCTGTGAGGCATTGAATGGTGAGATAGGTGCTGTATAAATGCAAGTTCTCATTGTTGTTGCTATGATCAGTCCAGACCGGTGCCTGACAAACAAAATAAATAAAATGCAATTTATTTGATTTAAGTTTAATGCTGATCTCGCTCTCTGTTACAGGGCGGCACAGTGGCACAGTGGTTAGCACTGCTATCTCACAGCGCCTGAGACCCGGGTTCAATTCCTGACTCAGGCGACTGACTGTGTGGAGTTTGCACGTTCTCCCCGTGTCTGCGTGGGTTTCCTCCGGGTGCTCCGATTTCCTCCCACAATCCAAAGATGTGCAGGTCAGGTGAATTGGCCATGCTAAATTGCCCGTAGTGTTAGGTAAGGGGTAAATGTAGGGATATGGGTGGGTTGCGCTTCGGCGGGTCGGTGTGGACTTGTTGGGCCGAAGGGCCTGTTTCCACACTGTAAGTAATCTAATCTAACCATCTCTGCACCTTGAACATTATATTCCTCACTCTGTTCTATTAGCCTCGTGCGCTTTGTATAGTGTGATCTGCCTGTATTGTACACAAAACAAAACTTTTCACTGTACCGAGGTACATGTGGCAACAATAAATCAAATCAAACAAACGTTTAGATCGTGTGTGTGTATATATATATATATATATATATTGCTTGCTGGGGGGGCCAAGATAAATGATAAACTAACACTGCTTTCAATTTTGTTTTCATTCAGAAAACCACTTGCATCTCGAGGGCAAGAAGGATGCCTTACTTTGTGGAAACAACACAGATGCTGGGTGAGTGCAATAATTACACTGCCTTCTGAGATTTATGCACCAGATAATATCCAGGCCATTGCTGGTCCCAATTACCTCTTTATGCTTCAATGGTCTGTGTAATGGTCTATTTTCTCTGAGAGGGTGGTCCCTTTAAAGTCATGTGTCCACACCTGAGCAAATAGCATTTATCACAGAGCATGGCCCATGCATTTCCTTGCAGGCTGATGCCTGTCTTTGTCAGTCATGATGTGGATTATAAAAGTAGGGACATTACGTTAGAGCTGTACAGAACTTTTTTTTGGTCACAGCTGGAGGACTGTGCGCGGTTTTGGTCAGCCCACATGAGGAAGGATGTGATTGCACTGGAAGGGGTGCAGAGGAGATTCACCAGGACGTTGCCTGGGACAGAGTGAGGCAGGAGAAGCTTGGGCTGTTTTCTATGGAGCAGGGAAGGTTGTTAGGGGAGGGGGGGGGGGGGAACATGATCAAGGTGTGTAAGATTATGAGGCACATGGACATGGTGGATGGAAAGCAGCTGTTCCACACAATCAAATGGTCAATAACAAAAGAGCAAATTTTAACGTGAAAGGCAGGAGGTTTAGCGGGCATTGGAGAGAATGCCTTTTCACCAGAGAGTGGTGGCGGGATCTGGAATGCACTGCCTGGGAGTGAAGAAACATTACAACTTTTAATAAGTCCTTGGATGAGCACTTGAAATGTCATAACAAAATAGCTACGGGCCTAGTGTGGGAAAGTGGAAACTGACTAAATTAGGAATCAAACTGTCAGTTGATTGACTTTGGAAATCCAGCTGTTAGTTTGAAAAGTGGAGAAACAAAGAATAAAGAGCGATACAGCGCAGGAACAGTCCCTCCGGCCCCCCAAGCCTGCACTGACACATTTTGCATACTAAAGCTGTCTTCATTTCCAGGATCCACATCCCTCTATTCCCTTCCTAGTCATGTATTCATCCAGGTGCTTCTTGAATGCTTCCACCTCTGTCAGCATGTTCCAGGCACTCACCACCCTTTGTGTGAAAAACCTGCCTCACACATCTCTTTTAAACTCCAGCTCCCCCTCCACCCCCCCAACTCGATGAACCTGTGCCCCCTGGTGATTGACCCTCCCATACTGGGAAAAAGCCTCATACTTTCCACTCTATCCCTGCCATACACAATCTTATAAACTTCTATCAGGTCACCCCTCTAGCTCCTGCGTTCCGGTGAAAACAAACCCGGCCTATTTAACCTTGCTTCATATCTTAAATCTGAAAACGTGTTGCTGGTTAAAGCGCAGCAGGTCAGGCAGCATCCAAGGAACAGGAAATTCGACGTTTCGGACATAAGCCCTTCATCAGGAAAGGGGCTTATGCCCGAAATGTCCGAGTTTCCTGTTCCTTGGATGCTGCCTGACCTGCTGCGCTTTAACCAGCAACATGTTTTCAGCTCTGATCTCCAGCATCTGCAGACCTCACCTTTTACTCATATCTTAAATCCCCTAGACAAGGCTACACCCGAGTAAACCTTTTCTGTACACTCTCCAAAACATCTACATTTGACTGGACAAAGTTCTTCCTTTTTTGTGCAGCTCTTTGACCAGGGTAGGCCAGCACTTATTGCCCATCCCTAATTGCCCCAGGGGGAGATAGTGGTGAGCTGCCTCTGGGTTCTGTTGCATTCCGTGCGACTGATCGATTTTCCTGATGTGAGTACCTGCAGCTCTCAAATAAAACCAGTTGTCCAATCAATCTCCGGTCTCCAGTTGTCAACAGGTTCCAGTTCGGCTGCCGTTCCTCCCAGACTCATGTGAACAAATGAGTCCTATTCATTGTGAACACATTGAGATGTTACTGCCATTGTACAGTGCAAAGTATACTGCAGCCACTTTAAAATCCCTTGCCTCTAAAATCCTTCCATCACTCAGAAAGGCAGGGATTTCTGATTATTGTGAAGCACCAAATTCAATTACCCTCATCAGCTTGTAATATAAACCAAAAATGAATGAGTGAGGCCCCTATTCAATCGCAGTATAAGCTGACTTCACGTAGGTTTTGTGAAATACGTACTCTCTTACCAGATATCAGTGCTTCCGTTGGGAATCGGTAGCGTCCTGATGAGAAACAGAACTGAATGTTTCATAAAATACAATGGCTGCAAGAGCAAGGCGGGCACATGGACTGAAGTGGTTCAAGTTGGCAGTTCACCACCATCTTCTCAAGGGCAACTAGGGATGGACAATAAATGCTGGTCCAGCCAGAGACACCCTCAACCCAGGAGTGAATAATAAAAGGCAATGAATCCTGCACCTTCCGACACCCCAATGCCTGTCCACAATCTCCAAGGCACAAGGCAGGAGTGTGATGGAATACTCCCCAGTTGCCTGGATGGGTGCAGCCCAACAACACTCAAGAGGTTTTATACCATCCAGGACAAAGTAACCTGCTAGATTAGTACTAACATCCACAAGCAGTCATTCCCTCTGCCACCAATGCTCAGTAGCAGCAGTGTGTACTATCTACAAGATGCACTGCAGAAATTCACCAAAGGATCCTCAGACACCACCATCCAAACCCATGACCACTTCCATGTAGAAGGATAAGGGCAGCAGATACATGGGAACACCACCCCCTGCAAGTTCCAAGCCAATCTCCTTTTCTTCATTGATTCATGAGATATCGGTGTTGTTGTCCAGGCAAGCATTTTCTGCCCATTCCCAGCTGCCCAGAGGGAAGTTAAGAGTCAACTACATTGCTGTGGGCCTGGAGTCTGACCGGGAATTTCCTTCCCTTGAACACAATGGGGTTACTTTTGTAACAATCACCAATGATCACATAATTTTTATTCCAGGTTTTATTGAATTCAAATTTCACTGTTTGCCGAGGTGGGATTTGAACCCTTGCCCCTAGAACATTATCCTGGTCTTCTGCATTATTAGGAGAAAGTGAGGACTGCAGATGCTGGAGGTCAGAGCTGAAAAATGTGTTGCTGGAAAAGCACAGCAGGTCAGGCAGCATCCAAAGAGCAGGAGAATCGATGCTTCAGGCAGAAGGGCTTATGCCCGAAACGTCAACTCTCCTGCTCCTTGTATGCTGCCTGACCTGCTGCGCTTTTCCAGCAACACATTTTTCAATTCTGCATTATTAGTTCATTCACATGGTCATTATGCCACTACCTCCCTCAGAAGTATATTGGTGTTTCTTCAGTGTCACTGGGTCAAAATCCTGGAGCTCCCTTACAAACAAACAAGGTAAATAGTTATTGACATTAATAACTTACAACACATGGACTGCAGCGGTTCAAGAAGGCAGCTCACCATCACCTTCTCAAGGGTAACCACAGCAATGGGCCCAGCCTGGGTCACCCATATCCCAGGAATGAATAAAAAACAAACTGGCAGCAGTGTGCACTGAACAGTATTTGAGCTGATCAGATTCAGTGAGGCATCTAATGTGTGAGAATATTAATTGACCATTGGTCAATGTGACGTTGTTCGGAACAGGGACTGAGGCCTAAAGGTTGTGGTTTGCAATCCTCATCATTGATGAAGTATTTCTCCATCTCTCTCTGTCTCTGTTTGTGGGAAATGGTGGTGGTTTCTCCCTCATAAATGCTCTATCTGACCAGAGAAGGGGTGAACAGACTTCACATATAGAAATTTTCACAAGCAGCAGCTGCCTTCGTTGGTGTTGCCATGGCGATGACAGCTACCTTCATCCATGCAGTGATTATGGGCTACTTAAGCTGTCTGCACTATGGAGAAAAATAAACAGATTCTTATCGTGGCCACCTCAGTTTGCCTTTTTTGTGTTGGAAAAGATTTTAGTTACTTGAGTTTTGATTCCTATGATGATGCTTTACTGCTTTTTAAGGAGCTGAGCCAGATAACGTTTTTTTTTAAGACTGTTTTATATTGTTAATTGGAAGCCTACTCCACCAATCACATAGCTGGTCCAAGAGAGTCTTTGACTCCACGTACCTGAGCTCCAAGTGCCATTGATAGCAATAAGCAAACTATCACTCTCAGTCTAGAAAGTTCCAGCCTCCACTGGGAATGAGATTGTCACCACCTCCTCTGGGAGAAAGTGCTTCCTCCTCACTCGAATCATGTGCCTTTTTGTCCTGGGTTTCCCCTCTGAAGGATGTGGTTTCTTTGCCTCTGCTCTATCCTGATGTGGATTTATATCCAGTAAGGTGTTTTTACCTGAGGCAACACTGCTCATGTCTTCTCTCACAACATAAGAAACTGGGAATGGATATTTATTGAAAACTCCAAAAAGATGTTTATTGTAATTGCCTGTTAAATGCAAGCATTATATTCCTCAGACCTGTAAGTGTCCGGGCTGATATTATGTTATGAGGTTACAACAGGAGTATGCTCCTAGCAAAATATCATGTCACAAATAATTATAGAAATCCCTACAGTGGAGTTGGAGGCCATTTGGGTCATCCTGTCTGCACCAACCCTCTGAAGAGAATCATGGAATCCCTATGGTGTGGAAGCAGGCCTTTTGGCCCATTAAGTCCACACCAACTCTCCAAAGAGCATCCCACCCAGATCCACACCTACCCCACTAACCCTGCATTTCCCATGGCTAATCCATCTAGCCTAAACATCCCTCGACACTATGTGTGATTTAGCCTGGCCATTCCACCTAACCTGCACATCTTTGGATGGTGGGAGGAAACCGGAGCACCCGGAGGAAACCCACACAGACACGGGAAGAATGTGCAAAGTCCATAGAGACAGTCGCCCGAGGCAGGAATTGAACCCTGGTGCTGTGAGGCAGCAGTGCTAACTACAGAGCTGCTGTATGTCCTGTGAATCCTACTGTTTTTCTGTAACTCCACATTTGCCACAGTTTAGCCACCTATCCTGCTCACTATGGGAAAGTTCAGCATGGCCAATCCACTTAACGTTAACATGTTTGGACTGTGAGATTTTTATACCCTCAGGTCACTATGCTAAGATAGAGCGATGATGCAGTGAGTATGTCTCTTAGAGTAATGTTGATATGCTGACCATGAAACATGACCCAACATATCCCTTTCACAAATCACCTGAATCATCCCTCAACCCAACTGTCTCCTTAATGTCATCCTTTAAGCTCTAGGTTTGGTCTGCATCCATCCCTGCTACGTCAACTCACCATGATGGAGGACGTAACGCAACATTGTAAGAAACAGGAGGGGGAGTAAGCCCACTGAGTCTCAGTAACATCCTTGAAAATCTTTTTCACACCCTTTCCCGGTAAATAAAATCCTCCCTACTGCAGGGTGATCAGAATTGTAGTCGAAGAGTGTGGTGCTGGAAAAGCTCAGCAGATCAGGCAGCACCTGAGGAGCAGAAGAATAACATTTCGGGCATAAGCCCTTCATCAGGAATGATCATAATTGTACACAGTACACCAAATGTGGCCTCACCAATGTCTTGTACATCTACAACATGACTCCTATACTCGGTGCTCTGACCGATGAAGACAAGTGTGCCAAAAACCTTCTTCACCACCCTAACTACCTGTGACACCGCTTTCACGGAACTGTGTGCTTGCATCCCTCGGTATCTTCTCTTGACAGCATCACCGAGTGCTGTACCACTAACTGTGTAACTCCTGCCCTGGTTCGTCGTACCAAAATGCAACATCTTGCATTTATCTGCATTAAACTCCACCTGCCATTCTTCGGCCCACTGGCCCAGTTGACTGAGATCCCATTTTACTCTGAGATAACCATTCTTCACTGTTGACTATACCATCAATTACGGTGTCATCTCTTGTGACGGTGAGGATCACAATTGTTGGCCACGTGATATGGGCAAAGAATCGAATGAATCCTGTATCAACTTCACAGAAATGAATCAGGGTTGAGGGAGGGGACTGGAGATGAGCAATACACTGAGCCAAAGCTGCACTGTGACAGTAGCTCAGTGAGACAACATGCTTCATAATAGCAGCTCATCACTACATAGCGATCTGTCTAAAACACTTCAGTTTCCCTTCTTTCAACAGAGTCTTCTTTTCTGTAATAGAACAGACACACAGGTATTAATGTTGAAGATTGATTAATTGAAAGTTTGTTTGACAAATACCTGGAATGGGTGGGTTATCTTCTAAGAAAAGGTTGGACAGGCTAGGCCTGTATTCACTGGAGTATGGAAGAGTAAGAGGCAACTGAGAGTTACCGTCATAAGGTTTTTATAGCACAAAAAGAGACCCTTGTGTCCGCACTGGTCACCAAGCATCTCTCTGTTTTAATTCCATTTTCCAAAACTTGGTCCTAACCTTGTATGCTATGTCATTTCAAATTCTGGATTCTGAAGAAGGGTTACTGGACCTGAAACGTGAGCTCTGATTTCTCTCCACTGATGCTGCCAGACCTGCTGAGCTTTTCCCAGCCATTTGTTTGTAATTTCTAGTGTCCATTGTCATCGTTATAACGAGGTCAGCCAAATGGACCTCGTTGAGTATGGGTTCCCTGATTGGGGCTGTTAACCTGGTTCAGTCAGGGAGCCCTGGCTGACAGATACAAATAGGAGTGTTCGAGATTCTGTTCACTCTGAGAGCTGGCTCTGGGGGAGCTGGATCAGTGTTAAGGACTTTCCGTGTGTAAATGAAGGGGGACTTGGTGATGGCATACTGACCTCTGTAGAGTTATTTCATTCAGCTAAATAGTTGTCAAATGTCTTGAGGGTTCCAGCCTCTCCTACATTTTTTTGTCAGAGAGATTCAAGTACCCATCACTGTCTGGGAGAAAGAATATTTCCCCAAATCCCCTCTAAACCTCATGCTCCTTATTTTAACATTATGCCTACTGGTTATCAATCCCTGGACTAAGGGGAAATATCTTCTCCCTATCTCACTGATCTACCTCCTTAGTATACCTCAGTCAGCTCATCCTTCCCTGCTTTGAGGAAAACAGCCCCGAGCCTATCTAGTCTTTCTTCATAGCTGTCTCACTCCTGCCCAGGCAACATGCTGGTGAATCTCCTCACGGTTAGACTCTTGTCTGAAACATATCAGAACCTGAGGGGTCGTGAGAGGACAAGGAAATGATATTTCTTTTAGTGGGGGATTTTTGAATGAGTGGTCACAGTTGAAGAATAAGGAGATGAAGAGAATTTAATTTCTCACAGTGGGTCAAATGTTCTGTGGAATTTTCTCCTGACTCAACAATGGAAGCAGAATCTCTGAGTATTTTTAAGGCAAAGACAGATAGGTTCTCCAGAAACAAGGGGGTGAAAGGTTATCGTGAGTATGTAGAAATATTGAATGACCAGATCAGCCATGACCTTATTGAAAGATAGAACCCACCTGAGGGAATGCATGGCCACACCCCCTCCTAATTTGCATATATCTATCGCTGATATGGCGATTTAGAATTTTTAAGAAGTGCTGGAGAATCCCAGCAATGTCTGTGGAGAGAGAAACAAATTTGATGCTTTGAGCCCGATATGGAACCGACAGTTCAGGAAAATGGTGATTTTATGCGGTTGACAAAGAGGGGGAAGGAGCGAGTGGAACACATGGTGAAGAAGAGGACAAATGGAGTGCTAATGGTGGTTAAGGAGAGATATAGGCACAAAACAAGTGTGACTGATAGGTGTGAATAATGAAAAATGGATTGCCCTTGCTGGGAGCAGACATTGTGATGCTGTTCCTCCAGTTTGTGTAGGTTTTCACCGAAACACTGCAGCACGAACACTATCCTCCATTTTGATTAAACCCGCCCACCCCATTCCTTGTGTTTTATTAACATGGGCCTGCTCCCAGCAAGGCCGAGTGATTTTTGACTGTGTCAACCCTGTCAGAAATAACAGTCTGGTGTGGGATTTTATGGCTCTTAATGCAACTTGAGGCCAGATCTCTCAGTAACCCGTGTTGCACGATGGTAAGGTGTTGGAACAGCAGCCTCAGGGAGATGGAAGGTCCGTTCAGTAGAACGCCGACAATAGACTTACAGAGCTGACAGTAACTTCAGATTGACTCAAAACCTTTTCAGTCAAGTGTATCTCTACAACAGGACAGGACTCCACTCCTTTACTTACCTCTCTCCCTCAACCTCTGTCTGAAATAGTTGGAAATTTATTTGAACTGAGTGTAATTTATTTTACTTTGGGGTGTCCTTTCGGTTTTGGCAGGAAGTGCCCTGTGGGTTATACATGTTTGAAAGCTGGAAGGAACCCGGATTATGACTACACCAGTTTTGATAACTTTGGCTGGGCCTTTCTCTCGCTCTTCCGTCTGATGACCCAGGATTTCTGGGAGAATCTTTACCACCAGGTTAGTGGCGTTGCTGCCAGCTTGTCCCATTCCTGTGACCTCTCTGTTATGGACCAGACCAAACCCCTTTTTCAAAATATTCAGAAGATACTGTAGACCTAAAGGTGAATGTAAGGTGTTCTATTCTAGATCCAATTCGACAGGTCAAGCTACTGGATTTTAAAGCAAAACACACTTTATTCATACACTATACTTAAAATACAACAAAAGGAAAGAAGAAATTGGAATAAACTAACTCCATTGGGAAACTTAACAGCATAACTGAAATGAGTAGCATTCTGGCTCAGTGGTTAGCATTGCGGCCTCCCAGCGCCAGGGACCCAGTTTCGATTCCAGCCTCGGGCGACTGTCTATGTAGGTTACCGGGTGCTCCGGTTTCCTCCCACAGTCCAAAGACGTGCAGGTTACGTGGAGTGGCCATGCTAAATCGTCCACAGTTTTCAGGGATATGTTGGTTGGGTGCATTAGTCAGGCATTAAATGCCAGTGAATGGGTCTGGGTGGGCTACTGTCCAAAGGGTTGGTGTGCACTTGTTAGGCCGTAGGGTCTGTTTCCAAACTGTAGGAATTCTAATTGATATGGTAACTATTACTCGTTAACTGTTGCAATATAGTAACACACCATCCACACCCTCGGCAAAAAGTCAAATTCAGAACACAGATTGTCTCAAATGTAACTCCGGCAGCCCAGGAGGGAAATAAAGACCAAGAGAAAATTCTGAGAGAGGGTAAGAGCCAGTAAAGAATTACTCCAACTTCAACCTTGCTCAGAACCCAGCAATAGGTGCTGAAAGCTAAAACTAAAGATCCTATGGGAGCTTGACCTCACCCAGCCAGGCTGCTTCTATTGTTCCAACTTTTTAAAAGAAATCCCCAATGCTCCATGAACTGTTTATTCTCATGACTCTGGTAGACGGCCTAGCACCTATGCGCTTCAAAAATAAAGCCAGGACAAAATACACCGCTTAAAGCCGCAGTGACACAACATTTCATTCGTCTTTTCTTTCTGCCCTGGAATCATAGATTCTGCGATCCGCCGGCAAGGCCTACATGCTGTTTTTTGTCTTTGTCATCTTCCTTGGGTCGTTCTACCTGATTAACCTGATCCTGGCTGTCGTTGCCATGGCCTACGATGAGCAAAACCAGGCCACCATTGCAGAGAAAGTGCAGAAGGAGAAAGAATTTCAGCAGGCGATGGAGCAGCTCCGGAAACAGCAGGAGCAGGCAGAACAGGTACTCCTTTTCGGTCGGCAGCATACCGCGTTTGAATAGGGCCGGTATCACCGCAGGGGGCATTATCAAAGTGCAACGTCAAGCCACAGGTCGGAATGGACGTGACTGAGAGCCTGGGCCAGGAATTTAGATTCTTCAGGAGAGAGGCAGACAGATGAAGGCCCAAGGGAGGGAACTCCAGAGCGAGAGGGTCAAAGGTAAAATGGACGCAAAGGTGGGTCGGCAGGAAATCAGGATTCGAGCTACAGGGACTTGCTGAATAGGCTGGGGCTGTTTTCCCTGGAGCATCAGAGGCTGAGGGACGACATTTATTAGATTACTTACAGTGTGGAAACAGGCCCTTCGGCCCAACAAGTCCACACTGACCCACCGAAGCGAAACCCACCTTATAGAAGTTTATAAAATCATGAGGGGCATGGATAGGATAAATAGACAAAGTCTGTTCCCTGGGGTGGGGCAGTCCAGAATTAGACGGCAGAGGTTATAAAAGAGACCTAACCTCTTTTCATGCAAAGGGTGGTGCGTGTATGGAATGAGGTGCCAGAGGAAGTGGTGGAGGCTGGTACAATTGGGCAGGGCGCTGGCAGGTGCGACTAGTTTGGGTTGGGATATCTGGTCAGCATGGACGAGTTGGACCGAGAGGCCTGTTTCCCTGCTGTCCAGCTTTATGACTCTATGACTGTAAGAGGTTGGAGTGGGGGGAGTGCAGAGTTCAAGGTGGTTTGTAGAGCTGGAGGAGGTCACAGAGAAAGGGCATGACTGGGAGTGATGGGGAGACAAGGATGAGAATTTCACATTGTACAGTGACAACTAGGTTAAGCCGGGGGGTGGGGGCGTCTGTGGTAATCTTCCAGATTTCTGAAGGGATCTCAGCAATGAGTGCGGTTAGAACACTGCATCATAAAAATATCTCGACGTGGTACGTGTCGTGCCCAGAAGCTGACACTGTTTAAATAAGGCAGACGTACCTGGCCGCTCTGTGAAATGGAAGTGAGCTCAGACCATGAAGCAGGGAAAAGGGGAGACAGGAACTGGGCTTTAACTTAGTCTCCCAATCTTCCAGTGCCCCAGACTGCCTGGTGACCCATTAGCTACAGAAATGCTGCCAACCCAATGACAAATGGGCACCATCTCAAATTGAGATAGGTCCTTCAGGGTGGATGTAGAAACCAGTGCAAAGGGTTTTTGCTTTGACATCAAGGGATAGAATTTGGATCTTGCTGTGCTTAATTTTTATCCGAGACATTTAAATGGGTAAAAATGGTCACTGTATTTTCTCCTGGATTCCTGAAGAAGGTCTCATGCCCGAAACGTCGACTCTCCTGATCCTTGGATGCTGCCTGACCTGCTGCACTTTTCCAGCAACACACTTTCCGCACTGTATTTTCTCCCCCCAACATGGTTCCAAAATAGCCCAAAACATGCCCAAAACCACCCCAGGTCAGGCAATAGCAAGTCGCCAAGGTGATACACCCTGCTTTGGTTTGCAAGGACTGTCCGCCAACTGAGCACAGCCTCATACATTAGCCCAGATGATACCACACTGCCAATTTGACCCCATGTCCACCAGATTTAGAAACCACAGATTTCTACTAATTGGCTAAGTCAATACACCTACATCGGAACATGTGAATTAGAAACAGGCGCAGTCAATTCAACCCAATCAAGCTTGCTATGTCATCTAATACGAACATGGCTGATCGCACCTTGGCCTCCATACCATTTTCCCTCCTGTTCTCCAGAATCCCCTAACCTGTTACTAATTAAAAATCAACCCGTCTTGTCCATAAATGTATGTGGTGTCCGACCGCAATCTAGGGTAGTGAACGAGTGGTGGAGTGCCGAGGTAGTGAATTAGTGGTGGAGTGCTGGGGGAGTGAACGGGCGGTGGAGTGCCGGGGGAGTGAACGGGCGGTGGAGTGCCGGGGGAGTGAACGGGCGGTGGAGTGCCGGGGGAGTGAACGGGCGGTGGAGTGCCGGGGGAGTGAATTGGCGGTGGAGTGCCGGGGGAGTGAACGGGCGGTGGAGTGCCGGGGGAGTGAACGGGCGGTGGAGTGCCGGGGGAGTGAACGGGCGGTGGAGTGCCGGGGGAGTGAACGGGCGGTGGAGTGCCGGGGGAGTGAACTGGCGGTGGAGTGTCGGGGGAGTGAACGGGCGGTGGAGTGCTGGGGGAGTGAACGGGCGGTGGAGTGCCGGGGGAGTGAACGGGCGGTGGAGTGCCGGGGGAGTGAACTGGCGGTGGAGTGTCGGGGGAGTGAACGGGCGGTGGAGTGCTGGGGGAGTGAACGGGCGGTGGAGTGCTGGGGTAACACTTAGAAACAGATAGTCAAAAATATCCCGGAGTAATTGGAAGTTGGATGTGTAGCAGATGTTAATGTGGTGTGTTCCGTACTTCCGGAGTTGAGCAGTCCTTCCGTGCTGCCTTATGGAGGCTGACACCTTTTCCTCAACAAACACATCCATGCCACAAGATAGAACACGCTCTTCAGAAATATGTGATGACTCTTCCAATGACCACAACAAAATTTGTATTTAAAATGGAAGCAATGTTTTCGTAACATTCAATGTTTAACACACACACATATATTCTCTCTCTCTCTCATACACACACACATACACTCTCTCACACACGCACACTCTCTCTCACACGTATAGATGCATACACTCTCTCTCTCACACTCTCTCACACACACTCTCTCACACGTGTACACACACACACACTCTGTCTCTCTCACACACATATACATACACACATATATACACTCTGTCTTAAACACACACACATATATACTGTCTCTTTCCCTCTCTCTCACACACATACTCTCTCTTTCTCTCACATATATACAACACTCTCTCCCTCTCTGTCTCAAACACACACAGGCACTCTCTCTCCCTCTCTCACACACACACATACTCTCTCTCACACACACACACTCACGTACAAACATACTCACACACAAACTCACACACAAGCTCACACACACACACACAAACTCACACACACATACATACATATACACATGCACACACTTTCACATACACACACACAAACACACAGACACACGCACGCACATACGCAATGACACAAATATGCGCACACACAGGCAAACACACACAGACACACAGACACACACACTCACACGGGCATACACAAACACACACACATACATACATGCACACACAGATATACACACATTCACACAGATACACACACACACTCTCACACACTCGTACACTTTCACATACAGGGACATACACACACATTCACACTCATACACTCTCTCAAACACACATGCACGCATTGTATCTCACACACTCACACTCTCTCACACACTCACTCTCTCACACACACAATAATGTTCAAAACTAATGTATTTTACACCTGAAAATTGGGTCATGTGGCCGAGCTCTTGAAAAGTCTCCTTTTCCAACAGTCACAATTTACTTGTGTCCAGCCAATAAAATTGTGAACTAATAGTTCAGATGACACACCTTCCTAACAAATGACTTATTGCCATTTACACAGCAGTTGAACAGACTGGGGAATGAGACATTGTCGAGAAGTTCCTCCGAAAGATCGCATTTAAGTTTAAGGTACAGAAGCATGAGGCCTAGGAATGACAAAGAGCTGGGGAAACTCCACGAGGGAATAGATGAGGAAAACGAACTGAGGTCAGCATCAGAAGAAGGCTTACCGAGGAAGGTAAGATTGCACGTACTTCACTTTCTGTGGAGTTCTGTCCCTGTTCTCGTTTTACATGTTATTCCTTGTGGAGGCCACAATAAAAAGGGGCAGGATTAGGCTATTTGGCCAATCAAATCTGCTCTGCTATTCAATCATGGCTGATAGGTTTTCCATTCTCCTGCATTCTCCCTGTAACCCTTGATCCCCTCACTAATCAAGAACCCACCTATCTCTGTCCTAAATGCCCTCAATGACTTGGCATCCACAGCCCTCTATGGTAATGAGCTCCACAGAGTCACCACCCTCTGGCTGAAGAAGTTCCTCCTCATCTCAGTTCTAAAGGATCATCCCTTCACTCTGAGGCTGTGCCCATATTCTTAGCCTTCCCTAATGGTGGAAACATCTTTTCCATATCCAAACCACTCGGAATTCTGTAAGTTTCACTCAAATCTCCCTTCACCTTTCGAAACTCAATCGATTTCAGGCCCTCAGTCTTTGACCGCTCCTCATTAATGAGCATTTCATCCCCAGGCTCATTCTTCTGAATCTTTTCTGGACCCCCCTCCAATGTCAATGCATCCTTCTTTAGATACATGGCCCAAAACTGCTCACAATATTCCACCGGCGGTCTGACCAGAGCATTCTACAGTCTCAGCAATACATACAGCCATAAATGTGTTCCTCATGCAGTACAACAGAGGAATAAATCCCACAAAGAGGTGGTCAGATTTTAAACTTACAAGATGTAGGTGTCATTGAACTGAGTCAGCATTTAGAGTCATAGAGATGTACAGCATGGAAACAGACTCTTTGGTCCAACTCGTCCATGCCGACCAGATATCCCAATCTACTCTAGTCCCATTTGCCAGCATCTGGCCCATGTCCCTCCAAACCCTTCCTATTCATCTACCCATCCTGATGCCATTTAAACGTTGTAATTGTACCAGCCTCTACCACTTCCTTTGGCAGCTCATTTCATACACGTACCATCCTCTGTGTGAAAAAGTTGCCCCTTAGGTCCCTTTTAAATCTTTCCCCTTTCACCTTAAACCTGTGTCCACTAGTTCTGGATTCCCCTAGTCTGGAGAAAGGCCCTTGTCTATTTACCCTATCCATGCCCCTCATGATTTTATCAAACTCTCCAAGGTCACCCCTTAACCTCCAACACTCCAGGGAAAACAGCCCCAGTCTATTCAGCCTCTCCCTGTAGCTCAAATCCTCCAACCCTGGCAACATCCTTGTAAATCTTTTCTGAACCCTTTCAAGCTTCATGACATCTTTCGTCTAGCAGGGAGAACACAGTATTCCAAAAGCAGTTGAACCGATGTCCTGTACAGCCGCAACATGACCTCCCAACCCACAAGTCTCATTCCTGATGAAGGGCTTACGCCCAAAGTGTCGATCTTCCTGCTCCTCAGATGCTGCCAGCACCACACTCTCGACTCTGATCTCCAGTGTCTGCAGTCCTCACTTTCTCCTCCCCACTCCTATACTCAATGCACTGACCAATAAAGGCAAGTGTACCAAGTGCCTTCTTCACCTGGGACTCCAGTTTCAAGAGTAACTGTACTGAACACATCACCTAACGGGCATAGCCTCGTCACACAAGTGTGAGATGTGGGAGAAGGAGGGGGGAATGAGGCAGGCAGGGAAGTGGAGTGGAGGCCACACTCTGATCAGCCATGATTTTACTCCCTGGGAGAGCAGGATGGAGGGACCGAATGGCTTACCGCAGCTCCTCATCCCAATCTGCCCATGTCCGTGTGGATAACTAACATTCCCTATTTATCTGTGGAGACTGAACAGTGTGACCTCTTCTTCCACAGCCTCTCATGACTCCCATCCTCTCGAACCGCCACCCGCTCAGGCGCAGCAGTATTTTCCGATTCCGGACGCATTCCGCCGACGCCGCCATGGAAAACATCTTCTCGGACGACGAGGGCAGCGTCTTCGATGACGCCGAGAGCACCAGGGGCTCCCTGTGCCTCCCCCAGTTGTACAGGACCAACAGCAACCAGAGCCACGGGAGTCACCGCTCAGTGCTGGCGGTCAGCGGGCACTACGGAGGGCGCAGGAAGCTGCACAGTGCCGTCGACCAGAATGGCGTGGTGTCCGTGGTAGGAGGGCCCCCCATCTCTCCGACCACCCTCCTCCTCCCCCAAGTGACCGTCGACAAGCCGATCGCAGAAGACAATGTAAGGACTGACTTCTCTTAACACGCGTTTCTTTCGAGTTGAGAACATGAATCGATTAGCAAGGTGAAGGGTTTATCACAAAGGGCTTCTGTAGATTCTTCTACAGGGAATGAAGGCTTCTCTGGTAAGGCTGGCACTGGCTGCCTTAGCCAATTGCTGTGGGTCTGGAGTCACATGTCAGCCAGACCAGGCAAGGACAACAGACTTCCTCCCCCAGTGAATGAGATTTTTATGACAATTAGGTTAGATTCCCTATAGTGTGGAAACAGGCCCTTCGACCCTACAAGTCCACACCGACCCTCCAAAGGGTAAACCACCCAGACCCATTCTCCTACATTTACCCTCTGACTAATGCACCTAACATTATGGGCAATTTAGCATGGCTGTGGGGTGATGGGGGAGCCAGAGCACCCGGAGGAAATCTATGCAGATGTAGGGAGAATGTGCAAACTCCACACAGAGGGTCGCCTGGGGCAGGAATTGAACCCAAGGCTGGAATCGAACCCGGGTCCCTAGCGCTATGAGGCAGCGGTGCTATCCACTGAGACACCATGCCATCCTTGACAATGGTTCCCCCACCTTACCCTAGTTCCAAACTTCCAGCTCAGCACTGTCCCCATGACTTGTCCTACCTGCCTATCTTCTTTTCCACCTATCCACTCTACCCTCCCCCCGACCTATCACCTTCATCCCCTCCCCCACTCACCTATTGTACTCCATGTTACTTTCTCCCCACCCCCACCCTCCTCTCATTTACCTCTCCACCCTTCAGGCACTCTGCCTGTATTCCTGATGAAGGGCTTTTGCCTGAAACATCGATTTCACTGCTCCTCGGATGCTGCCTGAACTGCTGTGCTTTTCCAGCACCACTAATCTAGAATCTGGTTTCCAGGGTCTGCAGTCATTGTTTTTAACCTAATGGTTACCATAGAGACATAGAAATAGTACAGCACAGAGAGGGAACATTCGATTCCTGTCTTGTCCATGCTGATACAACATGAATTACACGTGAGGCTTTAGATTAACCTTTTTGTTAAAATTCAGATTTTATCAAATTTACATTTCACCATCTGGCCCAGTGGGATCCAAATCTCCCACAATATTAGCCCAGGTTGGGATTAATAGCCCACTGACAAGAGTAAATGTATTTCCCTGAAATTGTTCATGGTGTTGAACAATTGTGTGGGTCTTAAGCTCCTTCCTAAAAGACCCTGCTAAAGATAACTTACCTTCTGGGTTGAGAATCATAGAACCATAGAGTCATGGAGATGTACAGCATGGAAACAGACCCTTCAGTCCAACCCGTCCATGCTGAGCAGATATCCCAACCTAATCTAGTCCCATTTACCAGCACTTAGCCATATCCCTCAAGACCCTTCCTATTTATGTACCCGTTCTAATGCCTTTTAAATGTTGTAATTATACCAGCCTCCACCACTTCCTCTAGCATACCTGTGCCATACACGCACCACCCTCTGCGTGATAAAGTTACTTCCTGGGTCCCTTTCAAATCTTTCCCCTCTCATCTTAAACCAATGCCCTCTAGTTTTGGATTCCCCTACCCTGGGAAAAAGACCTTGGCTATTCACCCTGCCCATGCCTCTCATGATTTTATAAACCTCTATAAGGTCACCCCTTTCAGTCTCCGACAAGAGGGTGAGCAGAGATTGAGTGCAAGAGGCCTATATTCTTTGAGGATCAGAAGAATGAGAGGGAAACTAATTGAAATGAAACGAGTCCTTAAGGGGCTCAGCGGGGTGCATGCTGGGAAAATGTAGCGCCCTCTGTTGGTGTGTCTAGAACACATACGGAACAAGGGGCGGGTCTGAGCTGGGGGGAAATAACTGCACCGAGGGATCATGAGTCCAATTTCTCCATCCCAGAGCTCTGGGTATGCTCAGTTGAATACATTCAAGAAAAGAGTCAATAGATTTTCAAGGAATTAATGGAAAGTTCAGGGAAGATGGAGTTTGCAGTGGAAGGTCAGCCATGATTTTGTTGTGAGGGGAGAACGGGCTCAATAGAGCTCCCATTGATCATGTGCCTATTTTGTGGATTGCCACTTATTTGCTTTGTTGGAATTATAATTTTAACATCGAGGAAGTTTTGTTTGGGGAGCCAAGTGAGGTGAGGAAGGGTAAAGAGGTAAGATCTGGAATTTTCTGAATGAAGAGGCTCTGGGAAAGAATCCAAATGGGGCTTGCCGTGACCATGTCAGATTCGGGGAGCACGAACCCACAGACAAAAGCAAAATTAGGAAGCACAGACTGAAAAAAATCTCACAACAGCAAAATAGAAACTTATGGGGATTGGAGGCGTGGAACTGAGTCACTGTACCGTCCCACTTACCAAATCGCTCTATCTGGCCATTTTAATTTTCCTTTTAAAAAACATGATAGCGTTTCTCTGTTGGCTAAATAACCTTTGAAATAAAGGGATTGGGGAGGAGCAGTAGCAGGGACACGTTGTCTAGGTAATGCAGCTTTGGTGCTATGGAAACAATTGCTCACTTTGCAAAGCCATCGGCAGAATATTCCACAGTGTGATGCAGACCGTGATGGGGGGGGTGGTGGAGAGGGGTGGGGAGGCTTCGTTGAGGACCATTGTAGTGGGGGTGAGGGGGAGCAGGTGATTGTAGGTGTGAAGTTGAATGTTCCTGGTCAGTGTCTGGTACAGAGGAAATCAGCTAAATAGTCGCTAAATAATGGGGCATCAAAATAGGGAAACACAACACAGGTTAACTTCTTGTTCATTCATGGGCTAGGACAGCATTTATTACCCATTCCTAATTACCCAGAGGGTAAGAGTCAATCACATTGCTGTGCGTCTGGACTCTCATGTAGGCCAGACCAGGTAAGGATGGCAGTTTCCATCACTAAAGGACATTAGTGAACCAGATGGGCTTTTCCCCAAAAATTGACATGGTCGTCATTAGATTCATAACTCCAGATATTTGTTGATTTCAAATTCCACCATCTGCCATGAGAGAATTTGAACTCAGGTGCTCAGGATATTATTTGGGTCTCTGGATTAAGAGCCCAGTGATAACACCACTAGGCCATCGTCTCCCCAAAGCATCGTTTCCTAAAAAGAACCCACATGTGGAGTTTTCCCAGTGATTAAAGTAAAGATCTTTAGATACTGGAGATCAGGCTTGGAATGGAACAATTGCATAGCCCAGTGTGCTTTTCTGATAACTGTGAGATTGAAATAAATTCTCCATGGCAACAAAGAATATTGGAACAGGAGTTAAGCCTAGAAGATGCTGTGTCAAATCTTGATAAGGCATTTGAACCATAAGGCATAGGAGCAGAGGTAAGGCCATTCAGCCTATTTAGCCTACTCTGCTTTTCAATGAGATCATGGCTCATTCTGATAATCCTCAACTCCACTTTCCTGCTTTTCTCCCCCTTACTGATTAAAAATGTGATTATCTCACAAGCTTTTAGTCTGCAAGGAAGAATGAAAGGATTGCAGTTATTTAGAGTCATAGAGTCATAGAGATGTACAGCATGGAAACAGACCCTTCGGTCCAACCAGTCCATGCCGACCAGATATCCCAACCCATTCTAGTCCCACCTACCAGCACCCGGCCCATATCCCTCCAAACCCTTCCTATTTGAGCAGAAGATTTGAATGGAGTTGTTTTTGTTAGGTGTGTTCAGGAGGGTTTCCTAACTCAGTACGTTGACAGGCCGACGAGGGGAGAGACCATTCTAGACTTGGTGCTCGGAAACGAGCCAGAGCAGGTATCAGATCTTGTGGTGGAAGAGCATTTTGGTGATAGTGACCACAACTGCCTCACATTCTACATAGCTATGGGGAAGGAGAGGATTAGGCAAAATGGGAGGATATTTAATTGGGGAAGAGGAAACTATGATGCTATCAGACATGAGTTGGGAAGCATGGATTGGGAGCAATTGTTCCATGGTAAAGGCACTATAGACATGTGGAGACTGTTTAAGGAACAGTTGTTGCAAGTGCTGAATAAATATGTCCCTCTGAGACAGGCAAGAAGTGGTAAGATAAAGGAACCTTGGATGACGAGAGCGGTGGAGCTTCACGTCAAAAGGAAAAAGGTAGCTTACATAAGATGGAGGAAGCTAGGGTCAAGCTCAGCTCTAGATGATTACAGGCAGGTGAGGAAGGAGCTTAAAAATGGTCTGAGGAGAGCCAGGAGGGGGCATGAGAAAGGCTTGGCAGAACAGATTGGGGAGAAAACAAAAGCATTTTACACTTATGGGAGGAATAAGAGAATGGTCAAAGAAAGAGTAGGGCCGATCAGGGATAGCAGAGGGAACTTGTGTGTGGAGTCTAAGGATGTAGGGGAAGCCCTAAATGAGTTTTTTGCTTCTGTCTTTACGAATGAAATGAACTTTGTAGTGAATGAAACCTTTGAAGAGCAGGTGTGCATGCTGGAATGGACAGAGATAGAGGAAGCTGATGTGCTGAAAATTTTGTCAAACATTAAGATTGACAAGTCGCCAGGCCCAGATTTGTCCTCGGCTGCTTTGGGAAATAAGAAATGTAATTGCTTCACCACTTGCGAAGATCTTTGCATCCTCGCTCTCCACTGGAGTCATACCTGAGAACTGGAGAGAGGCAAATGTAATTCCTCTCTTCAAGAAAAGAAATAGGGAAATCCCCGGCAATTACAGACCAGTCAGTCTCACGTCTGTTGTCTGCAAGGTGTTAGAAAGGATTCTGAGGGACAGGATTTATGACCATCTGGAAGAGCATGGCTTGATTAAATGCAGTCAACACGGCTTTGTGAGGGGCAGGTCATGCCTCACAAACCTTATCGAGTTCTTTGAGGATGTGACTAGAAAAGTTGATGAGGGTCGAGCTGTGCATGTAGTGTAAGTGGACTTCAGCAAGGCATTTGATAAGGTTCCCCATGGTAGGCTCATTCAGAAGGTCAGGAGGAATGGGATACAGGGGAACATAGCTGTCTGGATACAGAATTGGCTGGCCAACAGAAGACAGCGAGTGGTAGTGGAAAGAAAGTATTCTGCCTGGAAGTCAGTGGTGAGTGGTGTTCCACAGGGCTCTGTCCTTGGGCCTCTACTCTGTGTAATGTTTATTAATGACTTGGATGAGGGGATTGAAGGATGGGTGAGCAAGTTTGCAGATGACACAAAGGTTGGAGGTGTCGTTGACAGTATAGAGGGCTGTTGTAGGCTGCAGCGGGACATTGACAGAATGCAGAGATGGGCTGAGAGGTGGCAGATGGAGTTCAACCTGGATAAATGCGAGGTGATGCATTTTGGAAGGTTGAATTTGAAAGCTGAGTACAGGATTAAGGATAGGATTCTTGGCAGTGTGGAGGAACAGAGGGATCTTGGTGTGCAGGTGCATAGATCCCTTAAAATGGCCACCCAAGTGGACAGGGTTGTTAAGAAAGCATATGGTGTTTTGGCTTTCATTAACAGGGGGATTGAGTTTAAGAGTTGTGAGATCTTGTTGCAGCTCTATAAAACTTTGGTTAGACTGCACTTGGAATACTGCATCCAGTTCTGGTTGCCCTATTATAAGAAAGATGTGGATGCTTTGGAGAGGGTTCAGAGGAGGTTTACCAGGATGTTGCCTGGACAGGAGGGCTTATCTTATGAGGAGAGGTTGACTGAGCTCGGACTTTTCTCGTTGGAGAAAAGAAGGAGAAGAGGGGACCTATTTGAGGTATACAAGATAATGAGAGGCATAGATAGAGTCGATAGCCAGAGACTATTTCCCAGGGCAGAAATGACTAACACGAGGGGTCATAGTTTTAAGCTGGTTTGCGGAAAGTACAGAGAGGATGTCAGAGGGGGGTTCTTTATATAGAGAGTTGTGAGAACATGGAATGCGTTGCCAGCAGCAGTTGTGGAAGCAAAGTTGTGGATCAGTGGTCGGCAACATCGTGGGCTGAAGGGCCTGTTCTGTGCTGTACTGTTCTATGTTCTATGTTCTATTCATTTGCCTATACAAATGCCTTTTAAATGTTGCAATTGTACCAGACTCCACCACTTCCTCTGGCAGTTCATTCCATGCACGCACATCTGCATGAAAAAGTTGCCTCTTAGGTCTCTTTTATATCTTTCCCCTCTCACCCTAAACCTATGCCCTCTAGTTCTGGACTCCCCCACCCCAGGGAAAAGACTTTGTCTATTTATCCTATCCATGCCCCTCATGATTTTATAAACCTTTAGAAGGTTGGTGTGGCTCTGGGCATCTCGCCCATTCTCTCCTGACACTCCCATCCAATGCTGAGTGGCACCACCTAGAGACTGGAGGAGCTCCTACTCCAGCTCAAACATTGTGTGGTGGGAAACCATCCAGCACTGGTCATTTGCCTTGTGGTAAGGAACAGGAAAAGACCCTTCATACATCCCCTCAAGGCTTGCTCTGCCATTCAATAAAGTCATGACTGACCTATGATCTAACTATGCCCACAACCCTTCTCACCTTTGGTTTGTAAAGTGTCTATCAATCAGTCAAAAACTAACACTTTGAAAACAATTGCTGTTTGTGGAAGAGAGTTCCAACTTTCTTCTTGTGTGTAGTATTGATTTGGAATGTCACTCCTATATTTATCAGATGGCATTTTGAAATTGTTTATTCCAGTCCACAATGGGCTTTTTCCCCTCCACTGGTCATTCCAACTATGTTGAAAGCGTTGATCAAGTTTTAAATTCTCAGGAATACAGTCATTCATTTGCCTAATCTCTCGTTTGTCAATCAATGTATGGAATCTAAGTAGTGTTTTGGCAAGCCATCTCTACTGTAGTGCTCCTGAATATTCCCACATGGGCAACACAACTAGAGTGTCAATCGTGAGTGTTAACTTGGTTGGGGGGGTTGGTAGGATTTGTACCTATGAGCATTAGTCTCAGAGGTGAGAGTATTATCCACTGAGCCAAAGCTAACACGTAATGTAACGACCTCCAAGTGACAGAATTATAGTAACACAGAGAAGTTAAACCTCCCCCTCTCCACCACCTCCCTGTATCCATCATGTTACAGTGATCAAGCCATTTACTGGGTGCTTGTGAATTATGGTGGATTGGATTCTTGGAATGATCTAGAACATTTAAGTTCTGCTTTTATTGGCCATTTAGGGAGGTTTGAACTGCGCCTGCAATGAGGCATGGTTTCTTGTTTATTTTTAAGTAAACTTTCTCCACAAAGTAAATTTATAGCTGCACACACAGTGATGCCAACAAGAGGAAGCTGCATTTATGTAGCGCCCTTAACATTGTCATATGTCCCGAGGCTTTTCCTCGGGCTGTTACCAGAAAAAAAAATCTTGACTCTGAACTATGGAGGAGATATGAAGACAGGTGAGAGGTAGATTGGAAGGAGAATAGAGAGAGATACAGAAGGCTGCAGAGATTTCTAGGGGGCATGCCAGAGACTAGGGCCTCGGCAGATGTAGGCAAGAATCGGGCAAAGAAAATCAGTAATGTGCGAGGGATTGGATGAGGGTTGAGATTATCGAATCATACAGGATAGAAGACGCCATTTGACCCATCAAGTCTGTCCTATCAAAGTAGACTACTACCTACATCTGTCTCACTTGGCTCATGGCCTTGAACGTTATGATGTTCAAGAGCTCACCTTGGAGATTAATACAACTGGAAAAAGGAGCAAGGTACAGGGAGGATGAGGTAACCTTGGCTGACTGGGGAAGTCAGGGTAGCAGAAAAGTATAAGAGTTAGCATGTAATGTGGCCAAGGGCAGTGGAAAACTAAAGGATTGGGAAGCTTATAAACACCAACAGTGGGCAACAAACAAAGAAATAAGGAGGAAGATTAAATGTGAAGGTAAGCTAGCCAGTAATATAAAGGCAGACTGTAAGAGTTTCTTGAGATAAATAAAGAGCAAAAGAGAGGCACATGTGGACATTGGGCGACTGGAAAATGATGCTGGAGAGGTAGTACAGGGAACAAGGAAATGACTGAGAAACTGAATAATTACTTTGCGTCAGTCTTCACAGTGGAAGACACCAGTAATATCCCAAAAATTCACGAGTTGCAGGGGCCAGAGGCCATCCTCAAGGAGAAGGTGCTAGAAAAGCTGAATGGTGGATAAATCACCTGGACCAGATGGACTACACCCCAACGTTCTAAGGGAGATAACTGAAGAGACAGAGGCGGTGTTAGTGGTGATCTTTCAGGAATCACTAGAATCAGGGAGGGTCCCACAGGACTGGAAAATCGCTAACATGACACCCCTGTTTAAAAAGGGAGTAAGGCAAAGGTTGGAAAATTATAAACCGATTAGCTTAACCTCAGTCATGGGTACGATCCTGGAATCCATTGTGAAGGATGAGAGTTCTGAATGTTTGGAAATGTATGGTAAAATAGGGCAAAGTCAGCATGGTTTAATCAAGGGGAGGTCATGCCTGACAGATCTGCTATAACTCTTGAGGAAGTAATGAGCAGGTTTGACCGAGCAGAGCCAATGGATGTTAACTATCTGGACTTCAAGAAAGCCTTTGACAGGTTATCAGACAGGAGGCTGCTGAGTAAGATAAGGGCCCATGGTATCAGAGGCAAGATGCTAGCATGGATAGAAGCTTGTCTGTCTGGCTGAAGGCAGAGAGTGGGGATAAAAGGGTCCTTCTCAGGATGGCAGCTGGTGACAAGTGGTGTTCCGCAAGGGTCAGTGTTGGGATCAAAACTTTTCACTTTATACATTAATGATCTAGATGAAGGAACTGAGGGCATTCTGGCTAAGCTTGCAGCTGGTACAAAGGTAGGGTAGAGGGACAGGTAGCATTGAGGAAGCAGGGAGGCTGCAGAAGGATTTGGGCATACAATATTTTCTGCCATAGAAAATCCCAGTTGGCCTACTTATTCAAAGACCGCAATTTCTCCTCCCACTTGCTCGACGATGCCCTCCAGCACATCTCCCCCACCTCCTGCATCTCCGCTCTTGAACCCCATCCCTCCTTCCCAACGCAACAAGGACAGACCCCCCCACCCCATCCTCACCTTCCACCCCACCAATGTCCATATATATCGCACCATCCTCCGCCACTTCTGCCACCCACAAACAGACTCCATCACCAGTGATATATTACCCTCCCCACCCCTATCAGCCATTCTCTCCATAACTCCCTCATCAGATCCACACTCCCCCACCAGCCCACACCTCACTCCTGGCACCTTCTCTTGCCACTGCAGAAATTGCAAAACCTGCGCCCACATCACCCCCTTCAGCTCCAACCAAGGCCCCAAAGGATCCTTCTACATCTGACAGAAATCTACCTGTATCTCTTTACACATCACCTACTGTTTCCATTGTATCCACCGTGGTCTCCTTTACACTGGGGAGACAGGACGCCAACTAGTGGAACATTTCAGAGAATATCTCTGGGACACCCACACCAACAGATCACGCTGCCCTGTGGCTGAACACTTCAACTCCCCTCCCACTCTACCAAGACATGCAGGTGCAGGGCCTCCTCCATTGCCACTCCCTAACCACCCGACACCTGGAGGAAGAATGCCTCATCTTCTGCCTTGGGACTCTGTAACCACATGGGATAAATGCAGATTTCACCAGTTTCATCATTTCCCTCACCCCCACATTATCCCAGTCCCAAGCCTCCAACTCAGCACTGCCCTCTTGACCTGTCCATCAACTTTCCCATCTATCCGCTCCACCCTCTTCTCTGACCTATCACTTTCACCCCCCACCTTCATCTACCTATCGCATTTTCAGCTTCCTTCCCCCCATCCACACCCCTCTCTCATTTATCTTTCCTTTGGCCCACAAGCCTAATTCCTAATGAAGGACTTTTGCCCAAAACATTGACTCTCCTGCTCCTCGGATGCCACCTGACCTGCTGTGCTTTTCCAGCACCACACTTTCGACTCTGATCTCCAGCATCTGTAGTCCTCACTTTCTCCTTTGTAATGCACCCTCTGTAAATATACTTCAGTATGTATTCACTTTGATGTTGGCTAGTTCAGTTGGCTAGATGCCTGATTTGCAATAAAGAGGGACACCAACAGAATGGGTTCAATTCCTGCACTGATTGAGGTTGCTGTGATAGTCTTTCCTTCTCAAACCCTCCCTATGCCTGAGGCATGGTGACCCTCAGGTTAAACCACCACCAATTGTCTCCCCCTGATGACAGAGCAGCCTTACGGCTGGTAAGATTGTGGCAACTTTATATATACCCTGTCTATCATCTTACATTCTTGTCTCCTCCACTATTTATAGCCGGTCAAATAGATTAGATTACTTACAGTGTGGAAACAGGCCCTTAGGTCCAACACGTCCCAAATAGAAATGACCCTGGATAGTCCTGCCCTCTGCTTTCTCCCATTATTCTCAATCTATGGTAGTGTATTCAACCCAAGTCCATGAACCTAACTCTCTGCAATTGCTTATTGTGGAGCACCTTATCAAATGCCTTTTGAAAATCCAAAGATACTACATCCACCGGTCCTCCCTGATCTATCCTGCTAGTTATCTACACATCCCCAATCCTGAACGAACTTGTCAAAGGTAGTTTCCCCTTCGTGAATTTCTGTCCTATTATATTTTAATTTTCCAAGTGTTTTTTATCCACGTTCCCAGTGGTAGGTGTAACATTTTGTCTCTTACTGATATCAGGCTGATCGCCATGAGTTCCCTGTTTTGCTGTCTTCCTCCTTTAACAGGGTTAAATTTGTGATGTGGAACTATCACAGGGATTATTCTAGACTCTAAGAGGTGCTGGAAGATCAAAACTAACTCATCTACTATCTTTGAAGACCACGTCATAAGGATGCAGGCCGTGAGGTTAAAGGGATAGAGCAGCTTTTAGTGCCATTAATTTCCCCAGTCCTGCTCCTTCCTAATTTGCTGAAACAACAGAGACATTTTATTGAGTCTTTTCATTCTACACTCATTAGGACAGACACAAGAATTCCAAATTTCAAAGGGAATTATTTATCCAGCATGAGAACAAGGTGCTACTTGTTTGGCAAGTTAATTCTGATTGGCTGCAGTGAGCTAAGAATTATATTTAAAACTAGTTGAAGATGATTGCTGTGTGGTGCACTTACTAATACTTTTGTGAATAAGTAAAGTCACCATTGTCTGCTCTCTCATTAGCGAGAACTGTATGTATTCCTAGACAGCAACCTTCCCTCGATAGCTAAAAGGAAAATATCCAGCAATTACATCATTTTTGAATGAAACAAAATTGTGGGTAAAGATCATTTCCCAGTGTATTCTTCACTGCAACACCTTGATCATTGGAGTCAACTCTTCTTTCATCCAATTTCTTGGCCATCTTTCACAGAGTTGAAGCTTTCCTTTTCTTGTGTTTTCAGCAGATTTATAAGTCTTCTCCTTTAATCTGGTACTGTCTTGAATACTTTTGATTTGATTTATTGTTGTCATGTGTACCTATGTACAGTGAGAAATTTTGTTTTGCAAGCAGTAAAGGGTGATCATACCATACAAGGACATTCAGATCATAGGGTATTTAGACAGAGCGAGATGCACAAGGTTATGGCTACGCAGGAGGTGTACAAAGCAAGGTCAACTTTAGATTTGAAATTTGAGAGGTCTATTTGGAAGTCTAATAACAGCGGGGAGGAAGCTGTTCTTGACCCTGTTGGTTTGTGTGTTTAAGCTTTTGTATCCTCTGCCTGATGGAAGAGGTTGGAAGAGATTCTAACGGGGGTGGGAGGGGACCTTGATGATGTTGACTGCCTTTCTGAGGCAGTGGGAAGTGTAGATGGAGCCAGTGGATGGAAGGTCGGCTTGTGTGATGGTCTGGGCTGTGTTCACAACACTCTGCAGTTTCCTACAGAGCAGTTGCTGTTGTTAACCACAGTGAACTACTCTTTCCATTGGGTTTTGATTTCTGAAGGAGTTTATATTTGTTGTGAATTATGAATTGATTACTTAAATATTTACCATATTTAAATATCAGCATATATTTAAATCCAGTTTCTCAGTTTTCCTTTATCCACTAATTCCTCATAAATACATGGTTTGGTTTGTTCCTGGTTTCACACTGAACTAAAAAAAATTCCAATCTCAATATAAAATTCCATTATGTTATGATCACTCTTCCCCAGAGACTCCTTAACTTCAAGGTTAGTAATTAACTAGTTTTGTTGCATAATTTCAAATCTAAAATAGTGTGTTCACTCATTCGTTCCTTGACATATTGACATAGAAAATTAACTTGAATTCCATTCCATTAGTAAAAAGGTTAAATTAAAATTTAATTAAAGCAGAATGGGAATGGATGAAGGAGCAGAACTGAAGCCAATTTCACCAAATGCAGAGCAGACATATAGGCCTTTTTGGGCCCATCTAGTTACCGTTAGTATTCACGATCTTCCTCCCATCCTTCTTGCCAGAAATCCAATGCCAAATACTTCCATTAGTTCTTCCTCATGCATTTATCTAGCATTCCCTGTTCAATTTCCTTCAGCTCTTCCTTGTAGTTATCAGTTCCACGTTTCCATTGCTCTGGGTCAGGGTTGAAAAGTTGCATTTTCCAAGTCATTGCTACATAGTGATAACCTCACACGCTGCCTGAGCATGGCTGAAAATTGGAGGAAAGGAACATCTCTCTGGTCCCTCTTTCTTGCACCAGTCAGGCATATTTATGTTTCATGTAGAATGTAGAACATAGAGCAATGCAGCGCAGAACGGTTGCGTCGACCTGTAAACTAATCTAAGCCCATCCTCCTACCCTATCCCATCATCATCCATATGCTTATCCAAGGACAGTTTAAATGCCCCTAGTGTGGCTGAGCTAACTATATTGGCAGGCAGGGCATTCCACACCCTTACCACTTTGAGTAAAGAACCTGCCTCTGACACCTGTCTTAAATCTATCACCTCTCAATTTGCAGCTATGCCCCTCGTACAAGCCAACATCCCCATCCTAGATGAGCAAAAGATATGCAAGTTACCACCATATCCACCTTCAAAGCAATTCAATCAGACAGTTTCAGTTTTAACATCTGTGGATGTTAAAGATAAGCGTTTTTGATTTGCCAGATCTAACATTTACACTCTGGACGTTTTGCCTCTCACAACCTCAGGACATCTCAGTCTGCTTCCTAGCTGGTGGAAGCATCATTTGACGTGTAATGCCACAGTCAACACTGTGCCAATGGCGACACAATCCTTTTTAAGTCTTGAGGGATGAATATTGGCTAGGACACCAGGGATACCTTCTTTGCTGTCAGGCAAATAGTGCCGTGGGATCTTTGAATGTGCAGGTGGGACCTGGTTTCAGCACTTTGGCTGAGAAATGAAGCCATTGACAGTGCAGCAATCCCTCAATACTGCTCTGGGAGTGCGAGTTGTGCCCTGGGATGGCACTGTGTGCCCACTGATCCATGACTGAGAGAGCTGACAATGGAAGTGTAATTCCATTGAAAGCCGACAAATACAGCGTGGAAACAGGCTCTTCGGCCCAACCAGTCCACACCGGCCCTCCGAAGAGTATGTAACCCACCCAGACCCATTTCCCTCTGACTAATGCACCTAACACTATGGACAATTTAGCATGGCCAATTCACCTGGCCTGCACATCTTTGGAGTGTGGGAGGAAACCGTAGCACCTGGAGGAAACCCACGCAGATACGGGGAGAATGTGCAAACTCCACACAGACAGTCGCCCGAGGCTGGAATCGAACCTGGGACCCTGGTGCTGTGAGGCAGCAGTGCTAACCACTGAGCCACCGTGCCACCCTCATTGATGTTGTGGGTGTAGTTCCCCAGAGAACAGAAACTATGGCTTGTCCCCGGACATTTTCAGCCCCTATCTACGTATCGATCAATTAGTATTACACCAGCAAAACATCAGAACCAGGAGTAGGAGTAGGCCATCTGGCCCTTCGAGCCAGCTCTGCCATTCAATAGGATCATGGCTGATCCTTTTGTGGCCTCAGCTCCACTTACCCTCCCGCTCGCTGTATCCCTTAATTCCTTTAGTGTTCAAAAATCTCTCTTTGCCTTAAAAACATTCAACGAGGCAGCCTCAACTGCTTCACTGGGCAGAGAATGCGACAGATTCACAACCCTTTGGGGGAAGAAGTTCTTCCTCAGTTCAGTCGGAAATCTGCTCCCCCTTATTTCCAGGCTGTGCCCCCTTACGGTAGTCATCGCAGGTGGAAACAACCCCCCAGCTTCTGTCTTATCTACTCCCTTCATAATTTCATATGTTTCTATCAGACTCCACCCCCCCCATTCTTCCAAATTCCAATGAGTATAGTCCCAATTCTACTCAGTCTCTCCTCATAAGATGACCCTCACAACCTCAGAATCAGTCCTTCGCCTGCGTGACTTTTGACTTTGACCGACAACAGTCCGAAACTACATAGAGGCAGTGAGATAGTAAAACGTCCGAAGCTACTTCACAGGAGCACGTGAGGGAGATAGATTCTTGGATGATCAGGGGTTATGGGGAAAGGACAGGAAAGTGAATGTGAGAATGTTGGATCGGCCATGATGCTATTGAATCATGGGTGGAGCAGTTTCGAAGGGCTGAATGGCCTACTGCTGTTCCTTTTTCCTCTGGCCTTATCAAGCAAAATTCAACACTTAAGGACAAACGTGGACAAAAACTAAGCCAGAGAGGTCGACTCTAATGAGCGGCAGAAAGTAAGGTGCAGGACATAGAGAGACAGACAGATCTAGGGAGGGTTGAAGACAGAACTGAAGACCCACGCATTGTTCCATTCTACTTGCTTGATGCAAATGTACAAATCATACAGAAGGATTGGCAAAATAGTCATCTGTGCCATTTACTTATTAGACAATTAAACTGGGAGAATATATCTGACCTTGATCATAGCTTGTAGACTGACTAAAAGTCATGGGACTATTACATCACATCTTGCATCATTGTGAGTGATGATTGACATTCTCTGAAAGATGCATACACATCAAATCACAACAGCCTCCACTGCCAGTGACAGACCGATTAAAATTGGAGCGCTGGCGAGAAACTAGAAGTGGAGGGAGGTAGATATCATGAAGAGTCGTGGGGCAGGAGGATGCTACACAGATTGAGGAGGGGGTGGGGCTGAAAGCATTGCTGGGTCAGGGGGCAGGAAGTGTTTGTGAGGTGATGGCATAGCAGAAATTGGTGCAAAATGATTTACAGGCAGCAGAGGTTGGAATGAATTCATGTTAATGGACAAATTGAGAACCTTCTCTGGATTTTGCCATCCATAGAGGCAGCCAACACATGCACAAATTGTAGATAATTACTGAAATGTCCAGGAGTCTGGGGATTGGAGGAGATAAGGAGAATTAGTTTTTGCAAAGAGAGATGTTACGCTGTATCCCACCCATCCATGTCTCTGTGTCAAGGGATCACAACAGATGTATAAAAGCAAATTGACCTGCCTGAGTGATGGCAATGTTCTGCATCCTCCGTAGTGCCTATACTGACTGAGTCCAACTGAGTGCATTGCCTGAGAAGATGGTGGTGGAATATTCAACAGTCCAGCTGAAAATCGGTCTTTATTGGAATGTGGCAAAACCCAGAATTGGGGCGGTAACAGCAAACACCGAATCAAAACAACAGTCAGGGTACAGCTGTCCCACACAGGTTCCTGGTGCTAACCTAATCCTCTGAGGGAAAGGTTGGGGCAAAAGGGAGCGAAACACAAAAACCAATCAATATTGAAAATGGGTTTGATGGTAGCAGAGCCGCAATGGTCCTGGCACAGGAAGGCAGAGGTCCTAGGGAGCTGCTTTCAGGATCTGGTTTCAAATCCCACTATTCCGATGGAATTTAATTTCAGTCGATGAACCTGGAAACATAAAAGTAATTGTGACAATGAAGCTGCTATTGCTTTTCATTTGCAGAGAGTCATCTGCATCAGCTATATGGCCCTTGAAGGAAAGGACCTGATAGAAGCTAGAATCAGGAGAAGGCCATTCAGCCCTTTGAGCCTTCTTAGATTAGATTAGATTACTTACAGTGTGGAAACAGGCCCTTCGGCCCAACAAGTCCACACCGACCCGCCGAAGCGCAACCCACCCATACCCCTACATATACCCCTTACCTAACACTACAGGCAATTTAGCATGGCCAATTCACCTGACCCGCACATCTTTGGACTGTGGGAGGAAACCGGAGCACCCAGAGGAAACCCACGCAGACACGGGGAGAACATGCAAACTCCACACAGTCAGTCGCCTGAGGTGGGAATTGAACCCAGGTCTCTGGCGCTGTGAGGCAGCAGTGCTAGCCACTGTGCCACCCCTGCTGTTCAACATGATCGTGGCGGATTCTCTGTTTCAATGCCATATTCTGCTTTCTTTTCATACACTGTAATGCCTTTAATATCAGAAATTTTATCAAACATTTTTTTGAATATATTCAGTGACCCAGCCTCAATAGCCTTCCATAGTAAGGAATTCCACAAGTTGACCACCTTCTGATAGCTATGGAGAAGGAGAGGATTAGGCAAAATGGGAGGATATTTAATTGGGGAAGAGGAAACTATGATGCGATTAGACATGAGTTAGGAAGCATGGATTGGGAGCAATTGTAAAGACACTATAGTCATGTGGAGACTTTTAAGGAACATTTGTTGCAAGTGCTGAATAAATATGTCCCTCTGAGACAGACAAGAAGGGGTAAGATAAAGGAACCTTGGATGACGAGAGCGGTGGAACTTCTCGTCAAAAGGAAAAAGGTAGCTTACATAAGGTGGAGGAAGCTAGGGTCAAGCTCAGCTCTAGAGGATTACAGGCAGGCGAGGAAGGAGCTCAAAAATGGTCTGAGGAGAGCCAGGAGGGGGCACGAGAAAGGCTTGACAGAACGGATTAGGGAGAACACAAAGGCATTTTACACTTATGTGAGGAATAAGAGAATGGTCAAAGAAAGAGTAGGGCTGATCAGGGAAAGAAAAGGGAATTTGTGTGTGGAGTCTGAGGAGGTAGGGGAAGCCCTAAATGAGTTTTTTGCTTCTGTCTTTACGAAAGAAACAAACTTTGTAGCGAATGAAACCTTTGAAGAGCAGGATAGAGGGCTGTTGTAGGCTGCAGTGGGACATTGACAGGATGCAGAGATGGTCTGAAAGGTGGCAGATGGAGTTCAACCTGGATAAATGCGAGATGATGCATTTTGGAAGGTCGAATTTGAAAACTGAGTACAGGATTAAGGATAGGATTCTTGGCAGTGTGGAGGAACAGAGGGATCTTGGTGTGCAGGTACATAGATCCCTTAAAATGGCCACCCAAGTGGACAGGGTTGTTAAGAAAGCATATGGTGTTTCGGCTTTCATTAACAGGGGGATTGAGTTTAAGAGTCGTGAGATCTTGTTGCAGCTCTATAAAACTTTGGTCGACCGCACTTGGAATACTGCGTCCAGTTCTGGTCGCCCGATTATAGGAAAGATGTAGATGCCTTGGAAAGGGTTCAAAGGAGGTTTACCAGGATGCTGCCTGGACTGGAGGGCTTATCTTATGAAGAGAGGTTGACTGAGCTCAGACTTTTCTCATTGGAAAAAAGGACGAGGAGAGGGGACCTAATTGAGGTATACAAGATAATGAGAGGCATAGATAGAGTTGATAACCAGAGACTATTTCCCAGGGCAGAAATGACTAACACGAGGGGTCATAGTTTTAAGCTGGTTGGAGGAAAGTATAGAGGGGATGTCAGAAGCGGGTTCTTTACGCAGAGAGTTGTGAGAGCATGGAATGCATTGCCAGCAGCAGTTGTGGAGGCAGGGTCATTGGGGACATTTAAGAGACTCCTGGACATGCATATGGTCACAGAAATTTGAGGGTGCATACATGAGGATCAGTGGTCGGCACAACATCGTGGGCTGAAGGGCCTGTTCTTTGCTGTACTGTTCTATGTTCTATGTTCTAAAGAAATCTTTCCTCACCTCAGTCTTAAATGTTCCAGCCCATATCCTGAGATGGCGTCCCTTAGTTCTAGGCTCCTCCAATCAGGAGAAGCATCCTCCCTACATTTAGTCTGTCTAGCCCTGTTAGAATTTAATACATTTCAATCAGATGTCCTCTTCATTCTTCTGAACTGTAGTGAATGCAGGCATTATTGAACCAATCTTTCCAAATACACCATCCCTGGTAACTACCCAGTGAATCCAGCAGTCCATATCTGGCAACTATATTGTTTCTTAGACAGGGAGACCAAAACTGCACTCATTACTCTGGATGTGATCTCACCAAGACCCTGTACAAATGCAGCAAATCATCCCCACTTAGATTCCCTACAATGTGGAAACAGACCCTTCAGCCCAACAAGTCCACACTGACCCTCCAAAGAGTATCCCACTCAAGCCCATTCCCCATTAGTCTGCATTTACCCCTGACTAACACACCTAACTTACATATCCCTGAACACTATGGGCAATTTAGTATGGCCGATTCACCCTAACCTACACATCTTTGGACTGTGCGAGAAAACTGGAGCAAACCCATGCAGACACGGGGAGAATGTGCAAACTCCACACAGACAGTCACCCGAGGATGGAATCGAACCTGGGTACCTGGCGTTGTAAGACAGCAGTGCTAGCCACTGAGCTACTGGGCTGCCCGACTTCTGAAGTCAAATCCTCTTGCAATGGTGGTCAGCTTTTTGCCTTTGACCTAACCCAATTCGTAAAGTTCAATCACATGGGATTCAGGGAGCGCTTGCTAATTGGATACAAAATTGGTTTAACAGTGGAAGACAGAGAGTGGTCATGGAGTGTTGTTTTTCCAGACTGGAGGCCTGCTACCAGCAGTGTTCCACAGGGATCGAGGTTAGGTCCACTTTTGTTTATATAAATGATTTAGATGAGAATATAGAAGGCGTGGTTAGTAAGTTTGCTAATGACACCAAAATAGTGGACAGTGAAGATGGTTATGTAAGATTACAAAAAGATCCTGATTAGATGGGCCAATGGGCTGAGGAGTGGCAGATGGGTTTAATTTGGATAAATGGGAGGTTTTGCGTTTTGGGAAAACAAAGAAGGCAGAACGTATAAAATCACAAATAGGTCCTTGGGTAGTGTTAAGGGAAAAAGTGAGGACTGCAGATGCTGGAGATCAGAGCTGAACATGTGTTGCTGGAAAAGCGCAGCAGGTCAGGCAGCATCCTTTCCTGAAGAAGGGCTCATGCCTGAAACATCGATTCTCCTGCTCCTTGGATGCTGCCTGACCTGCTGCTCTTTTCCAGCAACACATTTTCAGCCATGGGTAGTATTGTAAAACAGAGAGTCGAGGGATTCAGCTACATAATTCTTTGAAGTTTGCATCTCATGAGGATAAGGTGGTTAAGGAGGCATTTAGCACGCTTGCCTTCATTGCTCAGACTTTGGAGTGTAGCAGTTGGAACGTTATGTTGAGGTTATTACAGGACATTAGTGAGGCCATTTGTGTGTGGGATGAACTTCCAGAGGAAGTGGTAGATGCGGATACAGTTACGAAATTTAAAAGACATTTCGATAAGTGCATGAATAAGAAATGTTTCGGAGGGATATAGGCCAAGAGCAGGCAGGTGGGACTGGTTTAGTTTGGGATTATGGTCGGCATGGACAGGTTGGATTGAAGGGACTGTTTCTGTGCTGTATGATGCTGTGATTGACCAACAGTAATCTGGGTGACTCTGAGCTACAATGCAAGGGATGAGTAACCACTGTTGGATTTTCCAATGAAACAATGAAGGTTATTAAAAATCTCCAAAATATTCATTCCATCTCATACCTTCAGTATTCAGGCAACATTTCAGCTCATGTTGTAGCAACAATGAAATGATTGTATCTTGCAGAGTATTTGATCATCTCCCACCCATATTTATCTCTTTAGTCAGAACCTGAGACAATTCAGGTCCACTTCAAGGGAGAATTCATTTCATCTCTCAACTGTTCTTTCTCAGTCGACTGATGCAAATCACAATTTCAAAAGGCCAAGATGAAGAAAGCAAAGGCTGGAATGCGATTATTTAAAATCATGTCCTAAATTCAACAAATGCCCCCGATCAGCTGTGAGGGGTATCCTTTGTTGCAAATGGTCTGAGAAATGGACAGTTTCTTATTTTGACAGTTTCTAAGTTTAATGAAGCAGCTCAATATCAAATTGGACTCTGTCTTGCATTGCAGAGTACAGCACAGAAGGTCATTCCGCCCCTCTGCCTACAGCGTGCCTATATTTTTATTTAAGTGCTGGGAACCGGGTGTCACCCATAACTGCACTTGAACTGACTAGCTTTCTCAGCCAATGTTAAGGGAAAGTACACAATTAATGGCAGGATCCTGAACAATATTGCTGCACAGAGGGGATCCTGGGGTCCTAGTCTATAGCTCCCTGAAGGTGGCCACACAAGTAGATAGGTTGGTAAAGACGGTGTATGGCATGCTTGCCTTTATCGGTCGGGGAATTGAGTATAAAAGTCAGGATATCACTTTGAAGCTTTACGCCATATTACAGGCAGGATGTGGAGGCTTGGGAGAGGGTGCGGAAAAGGTTTGCCAGGATGCTGCCTGGATTAGAGGGTATGAGCTATAGGGAGAGGCTAGAAAAATTCAAGTTTTTTTCTCTGGAGCAGTGGAGGCTGAGGGGAAACTTGATAGAAGTCTATAAAATTATGAGATGCGTAGATAGGGTTGACGATCAGAATCTTTTTCCCAGAGTTGAAATGTCTAAAACTAGGGCGCATGCATTTAAGGTGAGAGGGGGATTTTCAAAGGAGATGGGAGGGGCAAGCTTTTACACAGAGAGTGGTAGGAGTGTGGAGCCCACTGCCAGGGGGTGGTAATGGAGTCAAATAAAATTGGGGCAATTAAGGGGCTTTCCGATAAGGACATGGATATGCCAGTGATGGAAGGATATGGATCAAGGGCAGGCAGGAGGGATTAGTTTAATTTGGAGTTATGGTTGGTGCAATATCGTGGGTTGAATGGCCTGTTCCTGTGTTGTACTGTTCTGTGTTCTATGTTCTAGTTCAGAGGGCCATTAAGGGTCAAGTTGCAGTGGTCTGGAGTCACTTGTACACCAGATGGGGTCAAGATGGCTGATTTACATCCACAGAGGGCACCAATTGACCCAATTTATTTACAGGTAAAAAATGAGGTCTGCAGATGCTGGAGATCACAGCTGCAAATGTGTTGCTGGTCAAAGCACAGCAGGCCAGGCAGCATCTCAGGAATAGAGAATTCGACGTTTCGAGCATAAGCCCTTCATCAGGAATAAGAGAGAGAGAGAGCCAAGCAGGCTAAGATAAAGGGTAGGGAGGAGGGACTAGGGGGAGGGGCGATGGAGGTGGGATAGGTGGAAGGAGGTCAAGGTGAGGGTGATAGGCCGGAGTGGGGTGGGGGCGGAGAGGTCAGGAAGAGGATTGCAGGTTAGGAGGGCGGTGCTGAGTTGAGGGAACCGACTGAGACAAGGTGGGGGGAGGGGAAATGAGGAAACTGGAGAAATCTGAATTCATACCTTGTGGTTGGAGGGTTCCCAGGCGGAAGATGAGGCGCTCCTCCTCCAGCCGTCGTGTTGTTGTGTTCTGCCGGTGGAGGAGTCCAAGGACCTGCATGTCCTCGGTGGAGTGGGAGGGAGAGTTAAAGTGTTGAGCCACGGGGTGATTGGGTTGGTTGGTTCGGGCGGCCCGGAGGTGTTCTCTGAAGCGTTCCGCAAGTAAGCGGCCTGTCTCCCCAATATAGAGGAGGCCACATCGGGTGCAGCGGATGCAATAGATGATGTGTGTGGAGGTACAGGTGAACTTGTGGCGGATATGGAAGGATCCCTTGGGGCCTTGGAGGGAAGTGAGTGTGGAGGTGTGGGCGCAAGTTTTACATTTCCTGCGGTTGCAGGGGAAGGTGCCGGGGGTGGAGGTTGGGTTGGTGGGGGGTGTGGATCTGACGATGGGAGTCACGAAGGGAGTGGTCCTTGCGGAACGCTGATAGGGGAGGGGAGGGAAATATATCCTTGGTGGTGGGGTCCGTTTGGAGGTGGCGGAAATGGCGGCGGATGATACGTTGTATGCGGAGGTTGGTGGGGTGGTAGGTGAGAACCAGTGGGGTTCTGTCTTGGTGGCGGTTGGAGGAGCGGGGCTCAAGGGCGGAGGAGCGGGAAGTGGAGGAGATGCGGTGGAGGGCATCGTCGATCACGTCTTGGGGGAATCTGCGGTCCTTGAAGAAGGAGGCCATCTGGGCTGTGCGGTGTTGGAATTGGTCCTCCTGGGAGCAGATGCGGCAGAGACGAAGGAATTGGGAATATGGGATGGCATTTTTACAGGGGGCAGGGTGGGAGGAGGTGTAGTCCAGGTAGCTGTGGGAGTCAGTCGGTTTATAATAGATGTCTGTGTTGAGTCGGTCGCCCGAGATAGAAATGGAGAGGTCTAGGAAGGGGAGGGAGGAGTCTGAGATGGTCCAGGTGAATTTCAGGTCGGGATGGAAGGTGTTAGTAAAGTTGATGAACTGTTCAACCTCCTCGTGGGAGCACGAGGCAGCGCCGATACAGTCATCGATGTAGCGGAGGAAAAGGTGGGGGGTGGTGCCAGTGTAGTTGCGGAAGATGGACTGTTCCACATATCCTACGAAGAGGCAGGCATAGCTGGGGCCCATGCGGGTGCCCATGGCAACTCCTTTAGTTTGGAGGAAGTGGGAGGATTGAAAAGAGAAGTTATTCAGGGTGAGGACCATTACAAACTATATTAACAAGAAGAAAGTGAGTGTACTGCAGCAACGTTTGCAGGTGATACAAAAATAGAGGGAAAGGCCAGTGGAGAGGATGACCCAAAGTTAGCAGAGGGATACAGACACACTAAGCGTGGGGAGAAAAGCCTGGCAGATGGAATATAATATGGAGAAACGTGTGATTGTGCATTGTTCTAGGAAGACAGGAGGAGTTGAATATTATTTAAATGGTGAAAGACTGCAGAAAGCTACAGAGAGATTTGGGACTCCTCATGTATGAACCACAAATAGCTAGCATCCAAGTTCAGAGGGTAATAGAAAAAGCAAATCAAATGTTGGCTTTTATTTCAGAAGGAGTGGAATGTAAAAATAATTTTTGCTGAATCTGTGCTAGACTGCTGGAACATTGTGATCAGTTTTGGGCCCTTTATCTAATGAAGGATAGACTGGCATTGGAGGCAGTCCAGAGATGTTTCACTAGGCTATTGAGGGACCATTTAATGAGGAGAAATTGAATGGTTTGTGCCTGTCCACATTGGAAGGTGAGAGGATACTCTACTGAAATATGCAAAACTCTGCAGGGGCTTGACAAGGTAAATTAGCAAAGTTTCTTCCCTCTATTTGTGGGACAGCTTGAGGGTTCTCCAAATAAGGAGTCACCCATTAAAGACAGACGTAAGAAGGAATTTCTCCTCTGAGCATGCTGATTGTGAGAAATTCCTTACTGAGAGGTTGGGGCTTGAGATGTATTTAAGACTGAGACAGGCAGATTGGTAATCAGGAAGGGAATCAACTGTGATGGGGAAGTGGTGGAGGCTGGTACAATTACACCATTTAATAGGCATCTGGATGGATATATGAATAGGAGGGGTCTAGAGGGATATGGGTCGGGTGCTGGCAAATAGGACTAGATTAGGTTAGGATATCAGGTCGGCATGGATGAGTTGGAGCGAGCGGTCTGTTTCTGGGTTGTAAACTCTACTCTATGACAGGAAAGTTGAGCTGAGAATGATCAGATCAGCCATGTTCTCTCTGAATGGCAGTGGAGATTCACTGGGCTGAATGGCCTATGTCTATTCCTGTGTCTTGTGGGTTTGGGGATGGGGGGAGATCACGCTCGCCATTAACTTTTGAATGCAGCTCTTTCATTGATTGAATATAAATTCCACCGGCTCCTATGGTGGGATCGAAGTCAGTGATCTCACCCCAGCGCATTAACCTGGGATTCTACTCCAGTGACCTTAGCACCACATCGCCACCTCCTTGTCCACCCGAATGCCAATGTGGCTCAGACTAATTCCCTCAGCTGATTTACCGAGTGCTTGCCTATTTTCCGTGGGACAACTACATTCTGTGATTTAGGGAAAGACATGAAAGCAAACCCAGGCAGGCAGTGGGATGAGTTGCTCTTTGGCACCAGGCTGTGGAGAGGAATATTGATTGGCTGCTTAAATAGCTCATTAAGAATGCTTGTGATACCAGATATAAGCAGCAGCTCCATCCTCAGGGGGATCCTGGTCAGTTAGTCAGCACAGACGCGAATTCCTCTCCATCTTGGCACGTTGTGTGGAGCAAGAAGAGATTTTGGATACATGGCCCCCCCCTTTTGTCCGATCCTGGTGGACTCGGGGCAGCAGTTGACTGAGTTCAGTGACGATTTGCTGGTCATGGAGAAAGGACACTCAGTGTTTCCACGGTGATGCTCTTCAGCAGGAGCATTGCTGCTGGGGGGGCCTTCAGTGTTCATTGTGTTTCCTGCAGGGCTGATGTCGACCACTAGGGGCACCCACACACATCCACTCATTCAGGAACACACACAGCTCGCGTAAACTTTGTGTGACGTCATGCTCAAATGCAGCACTACACTTACACAGGGAGGCGCGGGTGGGTTTAATTCGATGGTGGTGAAAGGGGATGAGGGAGGATGAGTTAGGGAAGAGGATGAAGATCTGTTGCTGGTTAAAGCACAGCAGGTTAGGCAGCATCCAAGGAACAGGAAATTCGACGTTTCGGGCCAGAGCCCTTCATCCTGATGAAGGGCTCTGGCCCGAAACGTCGAATTTCCTGTTCCTTGGATGCTGCCTAACCTGCTGTGCTTTAACCAGCAACACATTTTCAGCTCTGATCTCCAGCATCTGCAGCCCTCACTTTTTACAAGAGGATGAAGATCCCAAGCACAAGAGCTCCCCCAGTTCCCAACTCATTATCCTTCAACAAGTACTGCCAGAAGGTAATCCAATGAGTTACATACCAACTCTCAACTTAGGGGCAGGATGAGGCCACTCAGCCCCTCCAGCCTACTCCGCCATTCAATATGTTCATGGCTGATGTAAATTGGAATTGTGGCTTCTTATTGTGTGTCAGCTGACCTCCTTGTTTCCCACTTCATAGTAGCCACACTTCAAAACAACCTTCCTGGTCTGTTTGGAGAATCTTACTTATTTTAATCAACGAGTTGAGGCACGTCTCTAATGGATCCAACGGTAGGGGCATTATTCACTGTACCACGTAGAATGAGGTAGCGCATTGTGCCTCCAACAGCTCTTTGAAGAAGCTCTCCAATCACAGGGGGCTCCCCAATTTATGAACATCTGACTTACAAATACTTGTATTTAGGAATGCGATCTCACATAGGGGTGTAATTTTAAAGATCCAACATACAAACATTGCTTGTACTTACGCACGGCTGCTTTAGATTGTCCTCCATTGCATTCCCTCTCGTGTACAAGTGGATTTGTGAGCAGACTCCAGAACAGAAACCATTTGCAACCTGAGGACTGCGTGTAGTCCCACTCCCTTATTCTTCCCCAATCGTCCTGCAGTTTATTTTCATTTTCATGTATTTACCTCATTCTCTCGAGAATATCGTAACAGAATCTGCCTCCTCCATCCTTATTTGATTTGTTTTTTGTTGTCACATGTACCTAAGTACAGTGAAAAGTTTTGTTTTGTGAGCAGATCGTAGCAAACAATGGTCGACAGATCATAGGGAGCTTAGGCAGAGTGAGGTGCACAAGGTAATGGCTGCACTGGAGGTGCACAAAGCAAAATCAGTATCAGCAAGATCAACACTATTTGGAGGGGGTTCATTCAGCAATCTAATAATGGCAGGGTATTGGACAATACATTCTGGATTATAACCTCTCACTGCAAAGGTGAATTCTTCCTGATGTCAAATTTGGTCACATATAGGGCGGCACGGTGGCACAGTGGTTAGCACTGCTGCCTCACAGTGCCTGTAGACCCAGGTTCAATTCCTGACTCAGGCGACTGACAGTGTGGAGTTTGCACATTCTCCCCGTGTCTGTGTGGGTTTCCTCCGGGTACTCCGGTTTCCTCCCACAGTCACAAAGATGTGCGGGTCAGGTGAATTGGTCAAGCTAAAATTGCCCGTAGTGTTAGGTAAGGGGTAAATGTAGGGGTATGGGTGGGTTGCGCTTCGGCGGGTCGGTGTGGGCTTGTTGGGCCGAAGGGCCTGTTTCCACACTGTAAGTCTAATCTAATAGGAGCTGAAGTAGGTCACTGGGTTCCTTTATCCTGCTCCATCATTCCAACCATAGCTGATCATCTACCTCAACACCATATTCCCGTGCTTTCTTGGTATTCCCTTGGTGTTATTAGTATCTTGGAGCCTATCTCTTTTTGTCTTGAACGTACTCAATGACTGAGCCTCCACCACCCGTTGAGTGAAGAAATTCCTCTTCATCTCAGTTTCAAATGGATTGCCCCTTGTTTCGAGACTGACCCTCCCACCAGGGGTCCTCCTCACCAGGGGAATGTCCTTGGTGCCTGTAAATGTAGAATCTTACATTTCGAAGTGACTGTCCCTTATTCTTCTAAGCTCCAAAGAATACAAGCCCAATTCACTCAATCTTTCCTCAAGGAACAGTTCTGCCATCCTAGAAATCATTCTAGTGAACCTCTCCAGTACTTCATCTCGTGCCAACCAGTACCCTTCCACTGACAACCTCCTTCGACTGACTGAACTGGTCCTCACCCTGAACAACTTCTCTTTCCAATCCTCCCACTTCCTCCAAACCAAAGGAGTAGCCATGGGCACACACATGGGCCCCAGCTATGCCTGCCTCTTCGTAGGATATGTGGAACTGTTCATCTTCCGCAGCTACACTGGCACCACCCCCCACCTTTTCCTCCACTGATTCCTGAAGAAGGGCTCATGCCTGAAACGTCGATTCTCCTGCTCCTTGGATGCTGCCTGACCTGCTGCACTTTTCCAGCAACACATTTTCAGTACTTCATCTTGGGCAAGTACATCCTTTCTTGGGTAAAAGGACCAAACTATGTACAATGCACCCGCTGCACCTCTCGCCCACTCTCTATGGGACTGAAGTATTGAGGTTGTTATGGACCAGTCCGATCCAGACCCCCTCAAAGTATTTTACAAAGGTAGCCCAGAGCAAGTTTGCACATTCTCCCCGTGTCTGCGTGGGTTTCCTCCGGGTGCTCCGGTTTCCTCCCACAGTCCAAAGATGTGCGGATCAGGTGAATTGGCCATGCTAAATTGCCTGTAGTGTTAGGTGAAGGGGTAAATGTAGGAGTATGGGTGGGTTACACTTCGGCGGGTCGGTGTGGACTTGTTGGGCCGAAGGGCCTGTTTCCACACTGTAAGTAATCTAATCTAATCTAACCTTTCTAGTTGTTTTAAGCAGATGTGAGGTGAATATTCCAGCAGCAACACAGCTGGCCAAACCACTCAGTTTTGAACAAAGCAGAATTTATTTGCACACGAACAAAGGAAGACCCAATTTAGAATATCCTAACGATTTGAAAACCCAGCCGACATGAAAACGCAACTTAACAAAGAGCTGTTCCAATTTACTGCCACACATCCCATAAACACAGCCCTTGGCAAAAAGGTAAATTCAAACACAGGTTCTTACAGGAGAGACATTTCCAAGGGAGAGAGGATCAGCATGGAGCTGTTTCTTCAGGTGCCCAGCTAAAACTAACCCAAAACTAGACAAACCCCTGATCCGGGAGAACTGGCCACTCTCCTTTCATTGTACACGTGCTTTTCAAAAAAACCTTAAATGCCTTTTCAAGTAGATATTTCCAGACATATCAGATCCTCTGCCTTTATGACCCCTCTTGAAGGAGAAAACAAAGGCAGAATAACCTTGTTAAAGGAGCAGCATACTCACAAGGTGATGGTCTAGTGGTATTATTGCTAGAGTCATAGAGATGTACAGTGCGGAAACAGACCCTTCGGTCTAACTTGTCCATGCCGACCAGATATCCTAAATTAATCTAGTCCCACCTGTCAGCACCTGGCCCATATCCCTCCAAACCCTTCCTATTCATATACCCATCCAGATGCCTCTTAAATGTTGCAATTGTACCAGCCTCCACCACATCCTCTGGCAGCTCATTCCATCCATGTAACACCCTCGGTGTGAAAATGTTGCCCCTCAGGTCTCTTTTATGTCTTTCCCTTCTCACCCTAAACCTATGCCCTTTGGTTATGGACTCCCCCACCCCAGGGAAAAGACTTTGTAAGAAAGCGATGCCCACTTTGCAATTCGTGTGAAGATGAATTCTGAACACCAAGCAGGCTGCATAAAAATACGCTCATAAGACTATTAATTCAGAGACCCAGACAACATGCTAAGGACCTGGGTTTGAATCCCTCTTTGAATTTAATAAAAGTCTGGAGTTAAGAGTGTCATGAACGTCAATTGTCAGAAAAAAAACTCATCTGGTTTACTTAGGCTCTTTAGGGAAGGTCATCTGTTGTCTGATCCACATGTGACTCCAGACCTAACTTAACTGCTCTCTGAAATGTCTTAGCAGGCCAATCAATTCAAGGGTACTTAGAACTGGACAATTAAAAACAGGCCTAAACAGCACTGCCCAAGTGCTGTGAATGGGATAAACGTTGAGGAGAGATAAATGGGTCTTCCTCAGGTTGGCAGGTTGTGTATAGGTGGGTACTGCAGTGCTTTGGCCCCAGCCATTCAGAATCTACATCAATAACTTGGGATGTGGGAACCAACTGTAATACTTTGCTAGAATCATACAGTCCAGAAGAGGCCCATCAGCCCATTGAGTCTACACTGATGACAGATTGGCACTAGTCCCACTTTCCCACACCAGGCCAATAGACCTGAAAGTTGTGGCCCTTCAGCCTTTTCAAGGTTGTCAGGTTACTTACGTCAACTCCGCTCCCAGACAGTGCATTCCAGATCTCCACCATCCTCTGGGTGAAAAGGGTTTTCCTCAAATCACCTCTAAAACACATGTATTTCACTTTAAGATGATTCCCCCTTCAACTAAGAGGAACAGCTGCTTTCTATTTAACCTCATAATCTTACACACCGCTATTAGGTCCTCCCTCAATCCTCTGTGCTCCAAAGAAAACAACCTGACCATATCTGGTCTCTCTTCATCGCTGAATTGCTCTATCCCAGGCAGCATCCTGGTGAATCTCCTCTGCGCCCTCCACAGTACTCCAGCTGTGGCCTCACCAAGGTCCTGCACAGCTCCAGCACAAGCTCCCTTCTCTTATAATCTGTGCCATGGCTGACAGAGACAAACCACCCATGGGTTTTCTTAACCAGCCTATTCACCTGTCCTAGATAGACAGGTTGGAAGAACACAGCAAGCCAGGCAGCATCAGGAGGTGGAGAAGTTGATGTTTTGGGTGTAACCCTTCTTCAGGACAGGTTGTGGGTGTGTGGGGAGCTGCAGATAAAGTGGGTAGTGGGGGCAGGGTGCTGAAGTGGGGATAGGTGGAGACAGGTAGAGGATACAAACTGGTCGGCCAATGGGAGGAAGGAATCCAGTTGGTGGTAAGGAGCAGTGGAAGGGAGGGAGAGGGGCTGGGAAGGGAGTCGAGGGATGGGAAGGGAGGTTATTTGAAATTGGAGAGCTCAATGCTGAGTTCTGTTTTTTTGTATTAACTTGTCTTGTCAACTTCAGGGATCTGCGACATGCCTTCCCTATGAAAAGACATACCAGATATAAAATGTTAACTCTGTTTCTCTCCCCACTGATGCTGCCAGACCTGCTGAGTTTCCACAGCAGTCCCTCCCGATTTTATGTCGAATATCTTGACCCTGATGGCTGCAGTAGGAATTGTTTCAGGTGCTGTCTCGCTCCAGCTTTAACAGTGTTGCTTGTTTCTCCTTCGCAGTCTTCCCCATCGGAGAATGAAATGAGTAAGAAGCATTTGCTGACAGATCATCGGGTCTCTGTGAGTTACCTGGAGGAGACATATCAAAGGGAGCGAGCTGTTAGTGCAGCTAGTGTTCTCACCAATACCATGGAAGGTAAGACACGTGGGGAGGGCCGAAGTTGGAAGCAAAGCCCTGTCTGGAGGTATAGGAGGCAAAACAAAGATGTTGCATTTAACCAAGCTTTAGCCAGCCACAGTGGCTCAGTGGTTAGCACTGCTGCCTCACAGCGCCAGGGACCTGGGTTTGATTCCCACCTCAGGCAACTGTCTGTGTGGAGTTTGTATGTTCTCCCTGTGTCTGTGTGGGTTCCTTCCCACCGTCACAAAGATGTGCAGGTTAGATGGATTGGCTGTGCAAATGTGCCCAGAATATTCAAGGATGTGCAGTCTAGGTAATTAGCCATGGGAAATGGAGAGGTGGGATGCTTTTTGGAGGGTTGCTATGGGCTGAATGGCCTCCTTCCACACTGTCGAGGCTCTATGATTAATCCCACTTCCCTGATGTAATATTCCTCTGTTGTGGATGTTATTCTATTCGATGTTGAATCAATAGCGAATGTTCTGCAGCGCCCTGCGTTGTGTATTCATTCGACAATGTGGCCAAGCAGGCTACACCCCTGTGCTCCTCTATCTTTTATATTCATGACATGTGGATGTCACTGGCTGGGCCAGCATTTATTACCCGTTCCCTAGTTGCCCCTTGAGAAGGTGGAGGTGAGCTGCCTTCTTGAACCGCTGCAGTCCACTTGCTGTGGGTTGGCCCACAATGCCCTTAGGGAGGGAGTTCCAGGATTTTGACCCAGTGACAGTGAAGGAACAGCCAATATATTTTCCACATCAGGATGGGGAGGGATCTGGAGAGGAACTTGCAGGCAGTGGTGTTCCCATGTAGCTGCCACTCTTGTCCTTCCAGATGGAAGTGATTGTGGGTTTGGAAGATGCTGTCTGAGGATCTTTGGTGGATTTCTGCAGAGCATCTTCTAGACAGTACGCCACTGCTGCTACTGAGTGCCAGTGGTGTAGAAAGTGAATGGCAAAGGTGGTGGATGTGGTGCCAGTCAAGCGGGCTGCTTTGTCCTGGATAATGGCAAGGTTCTTGAATGTTGTTGGAACTGCAGCCATCCAGGCATGTGGGCAGTATTCCAGCACACTCCTGATTTGTGCCTTGGAGATAGTGGGGAGTCAGGAGGTGAGTTACCTACTGCACGATTCTTAGTTTCTGACCTGCTCTTGTAGCTTGCTATCCAACGAGGTCTTTTTGGAAAATATCTTGGAGATGAATGGCAGAAGAGGAACTGGACGGGATTGCACTTGACTGTAACCAACAATAGTTTGCCCAATTTACCGTTTGGAGCGTATATCCTGCCAAAGCAAGCCCACAGCACTCCTCCCAGAATGATCCTCCAACATGATTTGGAAACAGGCACTATAAGACAGAGAAAGATGATGCAGGACATAAACAATTAATAGAAAAAGCTCAATAACAGACAATATTGTCAATGGATACATGGAGAAAGTGCAAGAATGGTGGCGATCACAGTGGGTCAGGCAGCATCCATGGAGAGAGAGAGAGAAGCTAATAAGAAGCAGGAGTGGAATGTAAGGCCATTCGGCCCATCGAGTCCACTCCACCATTCAATCATGGCTGATGGGCATTTCAACGCCACTCACCCGCACTCTCCCCGTACCCCTTAATTCCTCGTGAGATTAAGACTTTTTTGAGTCTTGAGTTGTTTTGTCCTGGATAACGTTTCGACTCTCGATGACTCTTCAAAGAAATTGCTCTCAGTTCTGTTTTTTTTTTGACAATCGGGTACCTTGTTGGTGGAATTCTGTCCTTTAAACTCCTCAGTCATGTTAGCCACAGCACTGCTACAGACGTGGGGTTCATTGGATTAAAGCTGGCTGACTTGGCATGTGCTTTGAATGCTGGGGAGATAGCTGATGGAGACCGCGAGCACAGGGCGTTACTAACCAACATTTCAGTTGATAAGACAGCGAGAAACAGCAATCAGCAGAGCAGACAGTTCAACAATGTTGTCACGTCAGTATGGAGCAGATTTGTCAGAGTGAGATTAACAGGGCTTGTGCTGATCTCACTGTGCCAATACTCGACTATATTTATAAATCTGGCAGCAATGTGAAGTACGCCACATTGCTGTTGCTCTGATAGCTTTGGTTAATTTTTAGGGTCAACAGAGTTAATGGGTTAATAGAATCTGTAGGTACTTGACTTGTCTGTAAAGACACAGTAGCAGCCACTTACTCTTGCTGGTACTTATCCTGATCTATATATCATTCCTGAAAGGTTCACCTGGCACTTAGGGATTCTGAGTGTCGCGCAAACACTTCCAGGAGTTAGCAGCTTCTAAAGATTCGCTTGAAGGTTGGGAGATAACAGTGCAGCTATATTGGGATGAACTGCCATTGCCAGCTGCATAGCCCACAGTGCGGCTAGGACTCTGTGAGGGACACACTAAACATTGACTAAAAGGTGTGTGTGTGCGTGTGTGTGTGTGTGTGTGTGTGTGTGTGTGTACGTGTGCAAGGGAATTTGTATGTGTGTGTGTTGGCGAGTGTGTGGGAATGTGTGTGTGAAAATGTGTGACTGTGTGTATGCATGTGTATGAGTGTGTATGTGTGTGTGTATACGTGAGAATGTGTGTGTCTTTGTGTGGAAGTGTGTGTGTGTGTGTGACTGTATGTCTGTGCAACTGTGTGAGTATGGGAGTGTATATTGCACAAAGACTGAAAGGTATGATTAGAGAAAATGTCAGGATATGATTACTTGACACTTCATTTGCCAGGAAGGTAAGGGTGATGAGAGGTGAAATGTTTTCACACAGTGAATCGTGTGAGTCCTCTGGAATGCAATGCTTAGAAATGTGATGGAGGCAGGTTCAACTGACACATTCCAGAGGATATCGGATAGTTATTTGGATAGAAATGGTGTGCAGGGAAATGGAGAAAAGGCAGGAGATTGACACGAGGAACAATGGCTTTTTGAAGAGCTGGTGCAGGTACTATGGGCTGAATGGCCTCCTTTTGCATGGTAACGATTCTGTGATTTGGAAAAAATGCACGTTACATCAAGAAGATGACTTCTTTGAGTTCCTAAAAATCTCCTAACTGCAGGACAGGGAAGGCTGAGCGGCGGGAATCAAGTCCATGTAGGGGCCGGGAAAACACAATATCCAGGAAACAGAGTTAGGGAGGAGGCCATTTAACCCCTTGTACTTGGTCTGGCCCCATTCAATTAGAAAGTAGCGAGCTAACTCCATCTTCCCACTGAAATCACTCTACAGAGTGATGTCCCATCACTAAACCCCCCCTTTTTTTACACACGGAGAGTCCTTGACACTGATCCAGCTCCCTCAGAGCCAGCTGTCAGAGTGAACAGAACCCCTGACACTCCTGTTAATATCTGTCAGCCAGGGTTCCCTGATTAACCAGGTTAATAGCCCCAATCAGGGAACTCAGATTCTATGAGGCCCACCTGACTGACCTTGTTGCAATCAGTGTACCTACCGTTCCTCTTATCCTTTAATACCTGGATAACAAGAGGCTCAGCCTCAACATTTACATTAACTGCCTTTTGCAGAAAAGTGTTCCACATTTCTCCCACCTTCCCGGGAATGGACCAGTTCCTGGATATTCCATGTTTTTCTAAACAAGTGACAGAAAGCTGAAGACAGCCAGCCTCACTTGTCCTTTAATTAGCAACTGTCACTTTCCTCTTCCGTAAGGCACTGCCTTTGTTGAGCTGAATGGTCAGTGTGAGAGGGGAAAGATATAAAAGGCACCTAAGGGGTAACTCTGTCACACAGAAAGTGATGAGTGCATGGAATGAGCTGCCAGAGTAAGTGGTGGAGGCTAGTACAATTGCAATATTTAAGAGGCATTTGGATGGGTATATGAATAGGAAGGGTTTGGAGGGATATGGTCTGGGTGCTGGCAGGTGGGACTAGATTGGGTTAGGATATCTGGTCGGCATGGACAGGTTGGACCGAAGGGTCTGTTTCCATGCTGTACATCTCTATGTCTCTGTGACTGTAATGATCTGAAGCAAAATTACTTTCTGTGATTACATTAAGACTAAGCAATTGCAGCAGATACATGGGAACATCACTCCCTGTGAGTTCCTTTCCAAGCCACTCACCATCCTGACTTGGGGATTTACTCCCATTCCTTCACTGTCTCTGGGTCAAAATCCTGGAGCGTGCTCCCTAACAGCTCTCTGAGTGTCCCCACATCTAATGGACTACAACAGTTGAAGAAAACAACTCCCTATCACCTTCTTAAGAGTAGCAATGGCCTAGTAGCTTTATCACTAGGCTGTTAATCTAGAGACCCAGGAAATGTTCTGGGGACTCGGGTTCGAATCCTGCCACGGCAGATAGTGCAACTTGAAATAAAAACAAATCTGACGGTGACCATGAAAGCATTATTGGTTGTCAGGAAAACCCCATCTGGCTCACTAATGTCCTTTAGGGAAGGAAACTGCCATCCTTACCTGGTCTGGCCTCCACGTGATTCCAGACCCACAGCAATGTTCCCTCGGGGCAATTAGGGATGGGTAATAAATGCTGGCCTAGCCAGTGATACCCTCATCCTGTAAATGAATTAAAAAACTAGGAATGAACAATCAATAATGCCTGGCTAGCAATGTCCCCAGCAATGATATTTTTTTAATCATTTAAACTCAGTAATTACCTTTTCGCTTTTTACTTTCTTTTACTCACGTGCCTTTTAAAATCTGTGTCCCCAAGAAATAAAGACATGGATATTATGAATATCTCAAATTACCAGGATCAATACAGTGAGGATACACAGTATTTATGGGTGTGCGTTTTACAGAGTGCCTGGTCTCTGTCTCCAACTCCAGAATCAATAGGAATAGTACTGGCTGTCAAAACCGATGAAGGCTGTCCTTCATGATTGTAACTGAATACTGTTCCCTGGATGGCCAGATCATCTCATGACGAGTGACTGAGTAAACCAACCACATATTCTCCAGATTTTGTGGTTAGCACTGCTGCCTCACAGCGATAGGATCTGATTCCAGCCTCGGGTGACTGTCCGTGTGGGGAATTTGTACATTCTCCCCGTGTCTGTGTGGGGTTTCCTCTGGGTGCTCCGGTTTCCTCCCACAGTCCAACATTGTGCAGATTAGGGTGGATTGGCCAAGCTAAATTGCACTGTAGTGTCTACGCAAGGTGGATGAGCCATTCGAAATGCAGGGTTACAGGTAGAGTAGGGGAGTTGAGTCTGGGCAGTATCAATGTGGACTTGATGGGCTGAATGGCCTGCTTCCACACTGTAAAGAATCTATGAAGACAATGACCTCCCTGAAACCTCGACAGGAGACATATAGGAAGGATATTTGCCCAAGTTGTTTTGTCCCTGAACCAGAGGACTCAGTATCAGAATAAATGTAAGATTGAAGTGAGGAACAATTCCTTCAGTCAGCGGGTGGCAAATCTTTGGAATTCCCTTTCCCAGAAGGCTATGGAAATCTGTCATGCCCAAGACTGGGATGGATAGATCTCTAAATATCCATGGATATGGGAATAGTGCAGGAAAATGGAGTTGAGGTAAAAGATCGGCCATGATCTCACTGAATGCTGGAGCAGACCTTATGGGCTGAATGGCCCACTGATGCTCCTAGATCCCAATCGATATGCGGCCAACTGAATGCTGCATGCTGGAAAAGTGAGTTGCTGGTTGTGATATGAGGAAAATGTCTTGGTGAGGTTGGTACTGGGCACAGAGCAGATGATTGCAGAAGAAATATAATCCATGGATCCAGGATCTTCCGCCAGCCATGAAGCTAAAGTCACCACATTTTGTGGAATCGTAGGAGGGCATCAAAGCATTAAAGGTGGCAGATATCAAAAGTAAATTCTGGCAGGATGTCTTTATCTGGAAAATGGTCAGAATGCAGTGCCTGCTGCAGTTCACCCTGAGATGTCAAACTCAGGAGATGGAGGGGTATAGCTCACAGCCGCAGGGTTGGATGGAGGAAGGCAGAGGCTGCTTCGTGTGGAGCAACTCTGGTGTAGACCAGTCAGATTCAGTAACCACAGCACTGTGCAAAATGGGCTCCTGAATGAAAACATTTGGAGACATCTGCCCAGAGGCTTTAAAGAATTTGTTTGTGGAACAATTAGCAGCTTTGAATGATTAGCAGAGGGGATCATGTTTTCAGAATGAGTCAAAGCTCTGTCCCTCTATCTCCCCTCTCTCTCTCTCACACACACACACACACACACACACACACACTCTTTCTTCTCCCCTCACTCTCTTTTCCATGTGTCCCTTGTCTGTTTATCATTTTCTCTCTCTCCTGTACACTCCCTCTCTTTATACCTCTCTCGTCCCCTACCTCTGTTTCCCAGTCGCTCTCTCTCTCTCTCCCTCTCAATCCCCTCTCCTCTCCCTCCATTTCTGTTTCTCCAGTTCTCTGTCTCAACACCCCTTTTCTCTCTCTGTCTCTGCCTCTTTCTCATACCGCTCTCCCTTCTCTCTCAACCCCCACTCCCCTCTTTCTGTCTCTGCCACTCCCCCCCTCTCAATATCCTTTCCCCCTCCCCTCTTCTGTTTCTCTGTCTCCCCCTCCTCTCTCTTACACTTTCTCTCATTTTCTCCCCTCCCCCATCTCTCTCTCTGCATTTCGTCTCTCTTAATTGCTGAAGATTGGGGATAAAAATCGAAAGAACTGTGGATGCTGTAAATCAGAAACAAAACCAGAAATTACTGGAAAAGCTCGGCAGGTCTGGCAGTGTCTGTGAAGAGAAATCAGAGTTAATGTTTCGGGTCCAGTGACCCTTCCTCAGAGCTGTGGGAATGTTGTTGCTGTTGAAGTAGGGGTAAACTTGGAACGGTACAGGAGGACGTTATTGAACCTGAGCTATTCTGCAGTAGTGCAGTCCAATTTGGTCCGACAGCCAAATGGGCGGCATGGTGGCACAGCAGTTAGCACTGCTGCCTCACAGCGCCAGAGACCCGGGTTCAATTCCCACCTCAGGCGACTGACTGTGTGGAGTTTGCACATTCTCCCCGTGTCTGTGTGGGTTTCCTCCGGGTGCTCTGGTTTCCTCCCACAGTCCAAAGGTGTGCGGGTCAGGTGAATTGGCCATGCTAAATTGGGGTATGGGTGGGTTGCGCTTCGGCGGGTCGGTGTGGACTTGTTGGGCCAAAGGGCCTGTTTCCACACTGTAAGTAATCTAAAAAAGCCCTTCCCTTTCTTAATAGACCTGCAATTCGTTGCATCAGTTTCCAGCGCCTCCCCCTCCCCACAACTTCAAAGCTGCTGTCCAGTCTGTCTCTACATTGCTAACTGTAATAAAATTCCAGTTTCTGAGCCTGGGAATCTGAGACCCTGACAGGAATGTGGGAAGAGCTGACACTCTTGGTAGCTTGACCTGAGCATATCGATCAAGGCTGATCCTCCGCTGCAGTGTTGAGGCAGTGCTGCACTGTCAGAAGTGCCACCTTTCGGGTTAATATTGTAAACGGCCTGCTCCCAGAGATGTGAAACCCATTCAACGAAGGTCAACCCGGTGTCCGGATTGATATTTATCTGTCAAAAAATATCGCACAAAAAGTCAAGGTTAGAGTCAAGATAGAGTAGTCAAGGAGCAGAAGAATTGATGTTTCGGACAAAAGCCCTTCATGCTCCTTGGACGCTGCCTGACCTGCTGTACTTTTCCAGCACCACTCTAATCTAGACTCTAATCTCCAGCAGTACCCACTTTCACCTGAAAAACCAAGGTTGTCATGTCATTTGCACAGAGCTGTTTGTAGGAGCTAGCTGAATGCAGATTGGCTGCTGTATCTCCTACATCACAATAATTACTTCACTTCAAAAATACTTCATTGGCTGTGAAGACTTTGAAACTGTTGTTCATCATGCAACAGACTATATAAGTATTTGCTCCCTCCATTAAAGTCAAAGAGTCATAGAGATGTACAGCACAGAAACTGACCCTTCAGTCCAATTCATCCACATCCTAAATTAATCTACTCCCATTTGCCACATTTGGTCCCTATCCCTGTAAACCCTTCTTATTCATATTCACATCCAGATGCCTTTTAAATGATGCAGTTGTACCAGCCTCCACCACTTCCTCTGCCATCCCGTTCCATACAAACACCACTCTACGCATGAAGAATTTGCTCCTTAAGTCTCTTTTAACTCTTTCCCTTCTCGCCTTAAACCTATGCCCTCTAGATTTGGACTCCCCTACCTTGGGGAAAAGACCTTGGCTATTCACCTTATCCATGACCCTCATGATTTTATAAACCTCTATAAGGTCACCCCTCAGCCTTCGACACTCCATGGAAAACAGCCCCAGTCTGTTCAGCTCTCCCTTCAGCTCAAAGCCTCCAACCCTGGCAACAATCCTTGTAAATCTTTTCTGAACTTCTTCAAGTTTCACAACATTCCATCATGGCAGACGCTGCAATTGAGGGTGGCATGGTGACTCAGTGGGTAGTACTGCTGCCTCACAGCACCAGGGATCTGGGTTTGATTCCCACCTCGGGTGACTGTCTGTGTGGAGTTTGCACATTCTCCCCGTGTCTGCGTGGGTTTCCTCCGGGTTCTCTGGTTTCCTCCCACAGTCCAAAGATGTGCAGGTCAGGTGAATTGGCCATGCTAAATTGCACATAGTGTTAGGTGCATTAGTCAGGGGTAAATGTAGGGTAGGGGAATGGGTCTGGGTGGGTTACTCTTCAGAGGGTCATTGTGGATCTGTTGGGCCAAATGGCCTGTTTCTATACTGTAGGGAATCTAATCCTTCCTATAGCAGGGAGACCAGAGAGAGGACCAAAATTTTTAGATATTCAAGGCATCAAGGGGTGCAGAGAGAAAGCAGCACAACGTTATTGAGATGGAGGATCCACCATGAACATATTGAATGGCAGAGACAATTCAAAGGGCTGAATGGTCTACTGCTAGTTTCTATGATTCTATGAAATGGCTGCTTTCAGGCCCAGTCTGCTGTGAGACACCATTTGGGATGTGGACCTCAATGGGCATTGGGTTCAATGTTGTGCAGAATGTCACCATTTGGGTTCCAAGGCGTGGAGACTGTAGGAAAGTCATTGCATTTCCATAGCACTTCGCATGTGCTCAGATACCCAATGCCTTTTGCGTGCCTTAGTTGAGGTGGGGTTTCCATGAGAAACATACATAAAATCATAGAATTATAGAATTTTATGGATCAGTAGGAAACCATTGTGTCTGTACTGACTCCTGATAGAGTTACCCAGCCAGTTCCACTCTCCAGTCCCATCTTCATTCTTCTCTAAATTCATCCCTTTCAAATATAGCTCCAGCTCTCTTTTGAAACCCCCTATGGAATCCGCCTCCCCCACTCTCCCAGGCAGCGCATCCCAAATCCTAACAACTCTCTGAGTTCTCATCATCTCACTCCTCATTCTCTTGCTGACAATCTTGAAATTGTGAGCCCGAGTTACTGACCAATCAACTATTGGGAACAAAATATCCTTCTTTCCCTGTCAAATGTGTTAATCATTTTCAATTCCTCATGAGGTCACTTCTGCTTCAAGGAGAGTAAGCTCCATTTCTCAAAATCTTTTTTTGCATCTAAATTCCCTCATTCCTGGTATCATTCCAGTAAATCCCCTTTGCACACTCTGCAGGGCTTTGGCATCCTTTCTTAAATAAGGTGCCCAGAACTAAACACAATATTCCAAATGTGGCCTGACCAATGATTTGTAAATGTGTAGCATTAAGTCCTTGTTGTTACACTCTATGCTTCTATTTATAGGATCCTATAAGCCTTTTTAACAACTATCTCAATGTGCCTGGTCAATTTCAGAGAATTGAACTAGGGAGGTCCCTCTGTTCCTGCACTCCCCTCAAAGTTGCAGCAATGAGCCTGTATTGTCTCTCCATGTTGCTTCAATCAAAAAAAAACATTACCTCACATTTCTCTGCATTGCCAGGTGTCTGCCCATTTGGCCAATTTGTCAACGTCCCTCTGAAGTCACTCAGTTTTATTTTCACAATTCACCATTCTCCCTAACTTAATATCATCTACAAATTTAGAGATTTTGCTCTTAACTCTCATCTCAAAATCATCTATATAAATCAGAAAATCCCAACAGCAATCCCTGGGGATCACCACTTTCAACTAGTCTCCAACCTGGGAAGTTCCCATCTGTACCTTCCTGGTTTCCTATATTTTTAGCCAATTTCTAAATCCATGCTACCCATCAACCCCAGACATTACTAATTTGCCATGTGACACCATATCAAATGCTTTCTGAAAGGCCGAATATGCAAATCAACAGCACTATCCACATTCACTGACTGTGTCATCTTGTCAAAGAACTCAATTATATTGTCAGACATGACCTGCCCTGACAACACCATGTTGACTGCCTCATATCAATTTAGTTTTATGTAAGTGTGTATTTACCTTGTCCCATATTACGGCTTCCACCAGTTTCCCACTATTGATGTCAGGCTGACAGGTCTCTAGTTTCTTCAGTTATCCTTTCTCCCTTTCTTAGACGTTTGCAATCCTCAAGTATCCCAGAACTAATCCTGTGTTCAGTGGGGCCTGGAAAATGTCTATCCATGGTTCCGCAATTTGCTCCCTCAGGAATCTAGGATACTCCCATTCAGGCCTGGTGGGTTCTCTACCTGGAGTGCTGCCAGCCTTTTCAGTGCCTCTTCTTTATCTATCACTACACTGCTCAGCTCCTGAATGCCCAAGTTTTCAACTCGGCCATTGTCACCATCTCCTTATCTGGTAAAAACATAAGCAAAATATTCATTTCGAACCTCTGCCATATCTTTTGTTTTGATGAGCAACTTTCTCTGCTTGTTCCTTGTGGACATCACTCTATCCTTCGCTATTCTTCTAATATTAAAATATTTGAAGAATATATTACTGTTTGTTTTGGTGCAACTTGCCGTCAGTTCCTTAAGCTTCCTCTTAATCTTCTTTATTCCAGCCTTAGCCTCTCTCCCGGATTTCAGATATTCCTACTGATTTCTATTGCTCTTATTATTCCCTTGTGCATCACATGCCTCCTTTCACTTCCTTATTTTCTCATCAACCCTCACTCTTAGTCCTCCAGTGTGCTCTAGCTTTAGACACCCCTTATTTATTTCTCGTGAATATGTACCCAGCTTGCAACCTATTCTTCTCTGTTTTGAAATTTTCCCATTTTTTATCGCCTGTTTTATTCACCAAAATGAGTTCTTCATCAATGTCCTCCAGTTCAACTTTTAGACCTCGGGAAAATCTGCCCTTTTCCAGTCTGAGATTGTAATCATTGACTGATTTTTATCCTTGGGAAAAAGTGAGGACTGCAGATGCTGGAGATCAGAGCTGAAGAAGGGCTCATGCCCGAAACATCGATTCTCCTGCTCCTTGGATGCTGCCTGGCCTGCTGCGCTTTTCCAGCAACACATTTTCAGCTCTGATTTTTATCCTTTCCAACTTAACATTGAACCGTTAAATCAACTTAATATTGAAACTGTTCTGAGGAAGGATCAACGGCCCTGAAATGTTAACTCTGATTTCTTTTCGCAGGTGTTACCAGACCTGCTGAAATTTTCCAGCAATTTCTGTTTTTATTTCTAATATTGTGTTATGATCACTATTTCTCAAATGCTCCCCTCCTTTGATGTTCTCCACTTCGCTTCCCTCACTTAATAGGACCAAATCCAGAACATCTCCCTCCCTGGTAGGGCTGGAAATGTATTGTTCCAGAAGATTCTTCTGCACACATTGCAGGAACTTTTCCCCTTCCATGTCCTACATATTCCTGTTTTCCCAGTCTACCCTAGTGTAACTGAAATCACCAACTATCTGAACTCTACTTGTCCTGGAAGTTTCTATTATCTGCCTGCAAAGGTTCTCTTTTTTTTAAGATTAGCTTACCTACAGTATGGAAACAGGCCCTTCAACCCAACAAGTCTACACCGACCCTCCAAAGAGTAACCCGCCCAGAACCATTTCACTCTGATTAATGTACTTCACACTATGAGCAATTTCAGAATGGCCAATTCACCTGGCCTGCACATCTGTGGGAGGAAACCAGAGCACCCGGAGAGAATGTGCAAACTCCACTCAGAGTCTCCCGAGGCTGGAATCGAACCGGGGTACCTGGCACTAAGAGGCAGCAGTGCTAGCCACTGAGCCACTGTGTCATCTCTTCTACTCCAGCCCGACTATTTGGAGGTCTATAATAAATACTCAACAAGACCACTGCTCCCTTCCCGTTTCTCACCTCCTATCTTTCAGAAACTGCATCTTGTACAAGGTCATTGATGCTATCATTGACTAACATCACTACACCTCCTCCTTTTACCCACCCTGTTTCTAATAAAAGCCTTATATCCTGGGATGTTAAGTAACCAGACTTGTTCTGGCCTGAGCCACATTTCTGTCAATGGTACTATATCATATCCCGAGAGCAAATTCTGTTTCTAGTTCCCCAGTTTTGTTCACTATACTCTGCATTTACATATATACAGTTTGACTCTGCCTTTATCTCTCACTTGCCCATTGGTAGGTGATGATTCATTTGTTCAGTGTCAACACTCCAGCCTTCTGTCACTGCCTTTTCCCCATTTGCCATCTTCCCTCTCTGGTACTTCCAAAACTCGGCTCATTTGTTAAGCCACACCCCCTGCCTTTCAAGTTTAAATCCATCACCACTACAGTGTGATTTAAGAAGGCAGCTCACCACCAACTGCACGAGGGTGACGAGGGATGGACCATAAATGCTGGCCCAGCCAGTGACACCCACATCCCTCAAGTGGACAAAGTTAAAAAAATCACACAACGCCGAGTTATAATCCAACAGGTTTATTTAGAAGTATTAGGTTTTGGAGTGTTCCACCTGATGAAGGAGTAGCGCTCCAAAAGCTAGTGCTTCCAAATAAACCCTGGCGAAAGTGAGGACTGCAGATGCTGGAGATCAGAATCTAGATTAGAGTGGTGCTGGAAAGGCACAGCAGGTCAGGCAGCATCCGAGGAGCAGGAAAATTAACGTTTCGGGCGAAACGTCGAATTTTCTGCTCCTCGGATGCTGCCTGACCTACTGTGCTTTTCCAGCACCACTTCTAAATAAACCTGTTGGACTAAAACCTGGTATTGGGTGATTTGTCGACCCCAGTCCAACACTGGCATCTCCAAATCATCCCTCAAGTGAATTACGAAATAAAAGGTACTGTCTCTCTTCCTCAGAAGACTTGTTCCTTTTCAGCACAGTCACGCACACCTCTTCTCAACAGTTTTCTCCTTTTCCAAAATGATCCCAATGTCCAAAAAAAAAATCTGAATCCCCTTCTTCTACACCATTCCTCAGGCCACTCATCTACCTCCAGAAAAGTTGTAATCCTGAACCACGGGGTGGCGTGGTGGCTCAGTGGTTAGCACTGCTACGTCACATCACCAGAGACCCAGGTTCGATTCCTGCATTGGGTGACTGCCTGTATGGAGTTTGCACATTCTCCCCGTGTCTGCATGGGTTTCCTCTGGATGCTCTGGTTTCCACCCACAGTCCAAACATGTGCTGGTCAGGTGAATTAGAGTTATGGAGTCATTGCGGTGTACAGCATGGAAACAGACCCTTCAGTCCAACCTGTCCATGCCGACCAGATATCCCAACCCAATCTAGTCCCACCTGCTGGCACCCGGCCCATATCCCTCCAAACCCTTCCTATTCATATACCCATCCAAATGCCTCTTAAATGTTGCAATTGTACCAGCCTCCACCACTTCCTCTGGCAGCTCTTTCCATACATGGCCATGCTAAATTGCCCATAGTGTTAGGTGCATTAGTCAGGAGTAAACACAGTGTAGGCAGGGGGTGTGTGTGTGTTGCTCTTCGGATAGTCATTGTGGACTTAGTGGGCCGAAGGGCCTGTTTCCATACTGCAGGGAATCTGCAAAAAAAAACCCAAGCAGTAATGTTATATTAACAGATATCCAAGAGAGCAAGGTTTGTGAAGGTTTGTAGCTCAGGTTGAGGTTTAGGGTGTAGGTTTGCTCGCTGAGCTGTAGGTTTGATATCCAGACGTTTCATTACCTGGCTAGGTAACATCATCAGTGGCGACCTCCAAGTGAAGCAAAGCTGTTGTCTCCAGCTTTCTATTTATATCTTTCTCCTGGATGGGGTTCTTGGGGTTTGTGGTGATGTCATTTCCTGTCTGTTTTCTGAGGGGTTGATAGATAGCATCTAGATCTACGCGTTTGTTTATGGCGTTGTGGCTGGAGTTCCAGGCCTCTAGGAATTCTCTGCCATGTCTTTGCATAGCCTGTCCCAGGATAGATGTGTTGTCCCAGTCGAAATGGTGTTTTTTTTTCATCCGTGTATAGGGCTACGAGGGAGAGAGGGTCGTGTCTTTTTGTGGCTAGCCGATGTTCATGTATCCTGGTGGCTAACTTTCTTCCTGTTTGTCCTATGTAGTGTTTGTGGCAGTCCTTGCATGGAATTTTGTAGACGACGTTAGTTTTGTCCATGGGTTGTACTGGGTCTTTTAAGTTTGTTAGTTTTTGTTTGAGTGTGTTGGTGGGTTTGTGTGCTACTAGGATTCCGAGGGGTCTTAGTAGTCTGGCTGTCATTTCTGAAACTTCTTTGATATATGGTAAGGTGGTTAGGGTTTCTGGCTGTGTTTGGTCTGCTTGTCGTGGTTTGTTCTTGAGGAATCTGCGGACTGTATTTTTTAAGTATCCGTTCTTCTTGAATACGTTGTATAGGTGTTTCTCCTCTGTTTTCCGAAGTTTGTCTGTGCTGCACTGTGTAGTGGCTCGTTGAAATAGTGTTCTGATACAGCTTTGTTTGTGTGTGGTGGGATGGTTGCTGGTGTAGTTAAGTATTTGGTCAGTGTTTGTCAGTTTTCTGTATACGCAGGTTTGTAATTCTCCGTTGTCTGTTCTTTCGACTGTGACGTCCAGGAATGTGAGTTTGTTGTTGGTTACTTCCTCCTTGGTGAACTTTATGCCTATGAGGGTGTTGTTGATGATGTTAAATGTCTCTTCTATCTTGTTTCGTTTTGTGATGACAAAGGTGTTATCTACGTAGCGGACCAAGGTTTTTGGTTTGATGATTGGTAGGGCTGTTTGTTCTAGTCTTTGTATTACCGCTTCTGCTATGAATCCTGATAGCGGAGATCCCATAGATTATGTTGTTGAAGGTGAAGTGGGTGGTGAGGCACAGGTCCACTAGCTTCATGATGTTTTCGTTGGTAATAGGATTGATGGTGGTTGGTGTGTGTGTGTGTGGTAATGAAACATCTGGATGTCAAACCTTCAGCTCAGTGAGCAAACCTACGCCCCTAAATCCAAGAGAGCGGTGACTCTTTGCAAACAGTGCACAAAACAATATGTTTCACTGTATTTCAGTACACATGACAATAATAAATTTCATCTAATACAGGTGTTGGTGCTGGGTATGTATGTTGAGACATATGTTGAGAGGTTTATCAGAGATTAGTGCATATTAGTGTGGCTAGGTACTTTTGAGTGTGATGTTAAGGATTGGCAGTAATAACTGAGAGTTATTTAATGAGCTGGAATTGCCATGTACTCTGAGCAACTGTTGAGGGTCGTTCGAGATTTGCAGCATTTAACCCTTTGAACAGAAGAGAGTTGTGTGTCTGAGAGACACTTAGTATCTACCTCCCTGATCTGCCTTTGTCTAAATGGTGGCACAGGTAAATGTTTCTGAGATCACTGTCCTGGAGGTCTCGTGTTTCAACCTACTCTGAAACAGATCCTGTGTAGCCCGCAAACTATCCCTGACAATGTTGTTGGAAACATACCACTGTCGGAGGCTGAGGGGTGACCTTATAGAGGTTTATAAAATCATGAGGGGCATGGATAGGATAAATAGACAAGGTCTTTTCCCTGGGGTGAGGGAGTCTAGAATTAGAGGGCATAGGTTTAAGGTAAGAGGGAAAAGATATAATAGAGACCTAAGGGGCAACTTTGTCATGCAGAGGATGGTACGTGTGTGGAATGAGCTGCCAGAGGAAGTGGTGGAGGCTAATATAATTACAACATTTGATAGGCATCTGGATGGGTAAGTGAATAGGAAGGGTTTAGAGGGATATGGGCCAAGTGCTGGCAGATGGGACTAGATTATGTTAGGATATCTGGTTGGCATGGACGAGTTAGACCAAAGCTTCTGTTTCCGTGCTGTACATCTCTATGACTCTATGGTTGTTCACCCTCCCTTTCCAGATGCCTATCCAGCCATTGTATTATGTCCTTCACCCTTACACCCGGGAGGCAACAGACCATATGGGACTCATGACTTTGGCTGTCTGCCCCTTGGACTATTGAGTCACCCACTATTACTACCTTACTAAGCTGTCTCCCAGCATCCCTCTGTCTATTCCCAGAGTAGTCGCGCACCATGGTACTATAGCTTTTGCTCAAGTCACCCACAGTCATGTTGCTCATGAAATAAATATTGGACATCTCACACCTGGTGGACAGCACTCTTGGGTTTTCAGGACCTACTCTCTTTATTCCTGTTGCCGAATGATCAGCCATTCTCCTCCATCTTGTGACAGTGCTGCCCCTTTAACAAGGTTATTTTGTCCTTGGGTTCCTTCAAGATGGGTTGTGAAGGCAGGGGTGCTGAAATGTCTGGAAAAGTCTTCTTTAACAATGGCAGGGAAGGTGCCAGTTCTCCCAGTACAGGTTTCTTTTTTCTTGTTTGGTTTAGTTGTGGCAGAGAAGCTGCTGGTAGCTGTAGCAGCAGTGCAAAAAACATCCCATGCTTCAGCAGATGATTCCTGACCAGTGTCTCTCTCTGAAATCTCTCTGGCCTGTAAGAACCTGTGTTTGAGTTTACCTTTTGCCAAGGCGTGTGTTTATGGGATGTTGTGGGAACTGGAACGGTTCCTTAGTTAAATTGCTGCAACTAGTCAGTCAAGTTTTCCAATATTTAAGTTATTCTAAATTATGTTTTCTTTAGTTTGTGCTTCAACTGTGGTGTTTAAATATTTTGCTTAAAGCCAAGTGGTTTGAATAGCTGCATTGTACCTGGAATATTCACTTCACAACTGCCTTTAAAATAAGAACAATTTAGGGTCTGAGCTACCTATTTAAAATATACTGAGGGGGTCTAGCCTGGTCCGTAACAATCTGTACACTCCTTCTCGCATGATGTGGAGTGAGGAGAGTCGCTGGTCCACGTGTTGTTGCCTAATTTCTGAATACCGATCCTGCTCTCCTGTTTCACTCCTAGAACTTGAAGAATCCCATCTGAAGTATCCTCGCTGTTGGTATCACTTTTCCCAAACATTTCTCATCTGGAATTGCTGCCCTATGTGGATAAAAATGAAGAAAATATTGAAATATATCATGATGGATCCTTTCCTGGACCTGGCGATCACCATCTGTATCGTCTTGAACACCGTGTTCATGGGCTTGGAACACCGTCCCATGTCCAAGGAATTTGATAACATGCTCTATGTTGGGAATCTGGTAAGCAGCCAATCATATTTTACTTTAAGATCATCACAAAGGGAATCTTGAAAATGTAATGTTTAATTCTAGGTTTTTGTGCATCCATGTCTATGTTTGTGTGTGTCTTTGTGCGTGCATGTGTGTGTGTGTATCTGTCTGTTTGCGTGTCTTTGCCTGTATATGTGTACAAGTATGTGTGACTGCATGTCAATGTGCTTGTGTTTGTAAGTTTCTGTGTCTGTGTTTGTATGTATGTGCATCTATATGTGTCTGTGTGTGGGCATTTGTGTGTGTGTGTATGTGTATTTGTGTGCATGTCTGTGTGTGTATTTGTGTGTGTATGTGCATTTGTGTGTATATCTGTGTGTGTGAGCATTTGTGTGTGTGAATGTGAACTTTTGTGTATGACTGTGTGTATTTTTGTGTGTGTATGTGTATTTGTCTGTATGTCTGTGTGTGGGCATTTGTGCGTGTGTGTGTATGTGTACTTGTGTGTATGTCTGTGTGTGTGTGTGGGCATGTGTGTGTGTGTATGTGTACTTGTGTGTATATCTGTGTGTGGGCATTTGCGTGTGTATGTGTACTTTTGATTATGTCTGTGTGTATATCTGTGTGTGGGCATTTGTGTGTGTGTATGTGTACTTGTGATTATGTCTGTGTTTGTGTGGGCATTTGTGTGTGTGTATGTGTACTTGTGTGTATGTCTGTGTGTGGGCATTTGTGTGTGTGTGTATGTGTACTTGTGTGTGTGTGTGCCGTTCCTTATGTCTATGTCTGTTTGAGTATGTGAGTCAGTGGGTGCAGGTGTCTGCACGTGTGTCTTTCTGTTCATCTGTGTGTGTGTGTGTGTGTGCGTGTGTGCGTGCGCGCATATTTGTGACTGCGCACATCTCTCTGTCTGTTGTGATCGTGTTCCTGCACCCATGTATGTCTGTATCTCTGTGTGTCCCTCTCTCTCCTATATGTATGGATGGGTGGAGACATGTTTTGTGTGGGGATGCATTTTCTGTGCAGGCATATCTGTGAGTAAATGCTTCAGTATTTGTGCAGGTACTGATTTGTGTCATTGTGTGAATGCATTGATATTGGCGTGCTCTTGGGTATATGTATTTGTGTAGGTGGTCTTACACAAATACACACGCAGACGCACGTACACACACAGACATACACACCAATAAAAATACACACAAATACATGTACAGACACACATACACACAGACATACACACCAATAAAAATACACACAAATACATGTACAGACACACGTACACACAGACATATACACCAATAAAATACACACAAATACATGTACAGACACACGTACACACAGCCATACACACCAATAAAAATACGCACAAATACATGTACAGACACACGTACACACACAGACATATACACCAATAAAGTACACACAAATACATGTACATACACACGTACACACACAGCCATACACACCAATAAAATACACACAAATACATGTACAGACACACGTACACGCAGACATCCACACCAATAAAAATACACACAAATACATGTACAGACACACGTATGCATGTGGACACAAAGGTCCACACACATGCACACACACACACATATACAAATATGCACCCACACAGACACACACACAGGCACACATGAGATGAGGAACAAGAGGAAGGTAATCCAAAGAAATCACAGCTGAGTGGGTTAGCAGAAACCGAACTATTAGACAAACAATTGGATACTGAGAGAAAAAAAAAGAAAAGTTGGAATACTAAGCCAGAAATACCAAAGTTATTACAGTAATGTAATGTTAACAGATATCCAAGAGAGCGGTGACTCTTTGCAAACAGCACACAAAACAACACGTTTCACTGTATTTCAGTACACGTGACAATAATAAATCTCATCTAATATAGGTGTTGGTGCTGCGTATGTATGTTGAGATATATCTCTAGAGGTTTATCAGAGATGAGTGTATGTTTGTGTAGCTGTGTACATTAGCAGTAATATCTGAGAGTTATTTAATGAGCTGGAATCACAATGTACTCTGAGCAACTGCTGAGGGTTGCTCGGGATATGCAGCATTTAACCCTTCGAATGGAAGAGAGGTGTGTGTCTGAGAGACGCTTAGTGTGAGCAAACATCATATATGTTCATCTAACACAAATCACACCGGCAACTTTTTCATTTAGATCTTTCTCTGCTTTTGGTGAAGGGGGAGGTGGGATGTGGGAACAGGGATGGTCTAAGTAAAACCAAGGAGAAAATGGTACTTTCTCTACAAACACACACCTGAGTGAAGATTTGCACACGAGAGGAGAGAGTTTCCTACTTATTCATTTACATTGCAGACAGCAACCATTCAGCTCGGCATGTCTATGTCAATGTTTATCACTGTGCACCATCCCACTTTATCTTGTTCATTATTGCAACATGGGCATCGTTGGCTGGGCCGTTGCCGTGGAGAAGGTCATGCGGAGCTGCGTTCTGTAATTGCTGCAGTGCTTGGGGTCCTGGACTGAGGGTGGGAGCTCCAGACTTTTCACCCGAGCAACAGTGAAGGGTCAGCTGTATCCCTCCAACTTGGTATGGGTGTGTGACTGAAGGGGAACTCGCCAATGCTGGTGCTCCCATGTATCTGCTGCCTTTGTCCGTCCAGGCGGTAGAGATTGTGATTCTGGAAGGTGCTGTCGGAATAGCCTTGGTCAGATGTCGTAATGTCACTTGCACATGGTAGAAACTGCTGCCACTGGATGCCAATGGTGAAGGCAGTGTAACTGGAAGGTGGTGCCAATCTAGCAGACTGCTTTGTTCTGGATGGTGTCAGGCTTTTTGAGTGTTGTTGGAGCTGCACCTGTCCTGGCAAGTGGGGAGTATTCCATCACATTCCTGACTTGGGCCTTGTAGACGACAGAATGTGGGGAGTCGGGAGGTGAGCTGACTCCTACCCTTACACCATCTGACTGTTGGCATATGGGTGTTGTTGAAGGAGCCAACACTTGTTGCCCAGCCCCAGTTGCCCCAGAGGATCACAGAGCAGTGCAAAAGGAGGCCTTTCAGCCCATTCTGCCTGTGCCAGCTCTTCAAACAAGCATCATTATCTCGTGCCAAGCTCCTGCCTTTTCTCCATATCCCCAGCACACTCTATCCATCCAAATGATCATCCGATGCCCCTCTCGAATGCTTCAGTTGAACCTGCTTCCAGAACGTTTCCAGGCAGTGTATTCTGTCCCCTAAATGCTCATTGTGTAAAAGAAAAGCTCACAACACCCTTGCCTCGCTTGCACGTCACTTTAAATCTATACCTTCTCATTCTTTAACAAGGTGGTGGTGAGCTGCCTTCTGAGTCTGCTGCAGTCCACATGCAGGAGGTAGACCAATATGTACGTTACTGTATGTATTTCTGTGTGTGATGATGCGTGTGTGAGACTTTGCACATGTCTGCATGAGTGCGAAAGAGAGAGAGGAAGATGGTATACGTGTGTGCGTGTGTGTCTATAATAGTGTATTTTGTGTGTGTGTGTCTGTCTGTCTGTCTGTCTGCATGATTGTGTAAGTGTACGTGTGTGTGTGGATTAGAGTGGTGCTGGAAAAGCACAGCAGGTCAGGCAGCATCTGAGGAGCAGGAAAACTGATGTTTCGGGCAAAAGCCCATCAGGAATAGAGGTCTGCAGGCTTCCTGCCTCTATTCCTGATGAAGGGCTTTTGCCCGAAATGTCAATTTTCCTGCTCCTTGGATGCTGCCTGACCTGCTGTGCTTTTCCAGCACCACTCTAACCTAGACTCTGGTTTCCAGCATCTGCAGTCCTTGTTTTTACCCTGTGTGTGTGTATGCGTGTCTATGATTGTCTGTCTGTGTATAATGGTGTGTGCCTGTCTGTATTTCATAGAATCCCTACAGTGTAGAAGTAGGCCATTCGGTCCATTGAGTCCACACCCTTCCTCTGAAGAACATCCCACCCTGACACATCCCCTCCCCTATCCCTACAAACCTGCATTTCCCACAACTCAACCACTTAAACTGCACATCTTTGGGCTGAAGGAGGAACCTGGAGCACCTGGAGGAAACCCACACAGACATGGGGAGAATGCACAAGAAGATGGAATTGAACTCGGGTCCCTGGCACTGTGATGCAGCAGTGCTAACCACTGAGGCACTGTGCCATTCCGTGTGTGTCTGTTTGTGTATCAAATGGTGTGTGCCTGTGTTCATATCGGTGGAAGTTCTGGGTTTGGCAGGTGCCTTATGAGCTGCCTGCTAAGGAGCCGAGACACACACACTCAGCTCCACAGGCACTTAAGTGGACACCAGTGGGCCTTCCACCCAACTGAGGACCCCTAGATCCAACGTCCCTCATGCTTGGAGCTGCTGGCCAACCAGAGGCTGGCAGGGGTTGAATGTGGTAACACCGGGTTCTTGCAGGTACAGCAGCCTCTGGACCTCCAGGATGGAGGACAAAGCTAAAATACCGTAAGACCATCAGAAGTGGGACAGGAGTAGGTTGTTTGGCCCCTCTAGCCCACTCTGCTATTCAATTGGATCATAGCTGTTGCAACATTCCTCATGTCCATTTTCCTGCCCTTTCCCTGTAAGCCTTAATTCCCTGACTGATCAAGAACCTATCTGTCACAGCCTATCCTAAGTATGCACAAGGACTCTGCCCCTCCCGCTCTCTGTGGCAAGGAGTTCCAAAGACTCACAACCCTCTGAGAGAAGAAATTCCTCCTCATCTCAGTCTTAAATTGGTGCCCTTTATTCTGAGACTGTACCCTCTGGTCCTGGACTCTCCCATGAGGGGTATCTTCCTCTCAGCATTGACCCTGTTACACCCTGTAGGAATCCTCTATGTTTCAATGAGATCGCTTCTCAGTCCTCAAAGCTCCAGTGAGTAAAGTCCCAACCTATTTAGCCTTTGCTCATAAGACAATCCCTCTGCATCTGTGACCATCCTGATTTGGATTGCCTCCCGTGAAATAATATCTTTCCGTAAACAAAGGGAGCAAAACTGCTCGCAGTGCTCCGGATGTGGTCTCCCCAGCACCTTGTGCAGCTGCAGTAAAAACTTCCCTAATTTTATACTTGAAGTAAGGACCACCATTCCTTTAGCCTTCCTGATTTAGATTAGAGTGGTGCTGGAAAAGCACAGCAGTTCAGGCAGCATCCGAGGAGCAGTAGATTACCTGCTGTGCCTGGGTGCTGGCTGTCTGTGTTTTATACATAAGTTACGCCCCAGCTTTCTGCAGTTTGTCTCCTTTTAAATAATCTGTTATTGTGTTCTCCCGTACAAAATGAACAACTTCTCATTTTCCCACATGACACTCCCCGATTACTTAACCTCAGTAAATTGCTTGAGTTCCTCTCACAATCTAACTTTCCCCCTGTTTTAGTATGGTCTTCAAATTTGGCTACAGTACCTTCACCTCCTTCCTCCAGTAGTAAACAGTTGTGGTCCCAGCACTGATCGCACTGGTCATGGGTTGCCAACATGAGAAAGAACCTTTTATCTCCACTCGCTGTTTCCTGCCCATGAGCCAGTTCTCTATCCAGGCTGAAACACCATCTCCAACACCATGTGCTGTTGGGAAGGGCTCTGGCGTAGAGATGTGCTGAGGGTAACAATGAGGAAGTTGATAGCAAGGA